>NC_137897.1:74203575-74556075 GCF_963455335.1 Martes martes
CCTCAATGGAAAAAATCTCATAGCCTTCCTGTTGAGATCAAGAATACGACAAGGATGCCCGCTCTCACCACTCTTCTTCAACAGTATTAGAAGTCCTAACAACAGCAATCAGACAACAAAGAGAAATAAAAGTTATCCAAATTGGCAATGAAGAAGTCAAACTCTCTCTCTTCACAGATGATATGATTCTTTACATGGAAAACCCAAAAGACTCCACCCCCAAACTACTAGAACTCATACAGCAATTCAGTAATGTGGCAGGATAAAAAGTCAATGTACAGAAATCAGTGGCTTTCTTATACACTAACAATGAAAATACAGAAGTGGAAATTAGAGAATCGATTCCATTTACTACAGCACCAAGAACCATAAGATACCTGGGAATAAACCTAACCAAAGAGGTAAAGGGTCTGTCCTCAAGGAACTACAGAGCACTCATGAAAGAAATTGAGAAAGACACAAAAAGATGGAAGACCATTCCATGCTCTTGGATCGGAAGAATAAACATTGTTAAAATGTCTATACTGCCTAGAGCAATCTATACTCTTAATGTCATTCTGATCAAAATTTCACCGGTATTTTTCAAAGAGCTGGAGCAAATAATCCTAAAATTTGTATGGAATCAGAAGAGACCCCGAATTGCTAAGGAAATGTTGAAAAACAAAAATAAAAGTGGCAGCATCATATTACCTGATTTCAAGCTTTACTACAAAGCTGTGATCACCAAGACAGCATGGTACTGGCATAAAAACAGACACATAGACCAGTGGTATGGAGCAGAGAGCCCAGATATGGACCCTCAATGCTATGGTCAAATAATCTTTGACAAAGCAGGAAAAAATATCCAGTGGCAAAAGACAGTCTCTTCAATAAATGGTGCTGAGAATACTGGACAGCTATATGTAGAAGAATGAAACTCGACCATTCTCTTATACAGTACACAAAGATAAACTCGAAATGGATAAAAGACCTCAACGTGAGACAGGAATCCATCAGAATCCTTGAGGAGAACATAGGCAGTAACCTCTTTGATATCAGCCACAGCAACTTCTTTCAAAGTATGTCTCCAAAGGCAAAGGAAATAAAAGTGAAAATGAACTTTTGGGACTTCATCAAGATCAAAAGCTTCTGCACAGCAAAGGAAACAGTCAACAAAACAAAGAGGCAACCCACGGAATGGGAGAAGATATATGCAAATGACAGTACAGACAAAAGGTTGATATACAGGATCTATAAAGAACTTCTTAAACTCAACACACACAAAACAGATTATCACATCACAAAATGGGCAGAAAATATGAACAGACACTTCTCCAATGAAGACATACAAAAGGCTACCAGACACATGAAAAAATGTTCATCATCACTAGCCATCAGGGAGATTCAAATCAAAACCACATTGAGATACCACCTTACACCGGTTAGAATGGCCAAAATTAGCAAGACAGTAAACAACGTGTGTTGGAGAGGATGTGGAGAAAGGGGAACCCTCTTCCACTGTTGGTCGGAATGCAAGTTGGTGCAGCCACTTTGGAAAACAGTGTGGAGATTCCTCAAAAATTAAAAATAGAGCTTCCCTATGACCCTGTAATTGCACTACTAGGTATTTACCCCAAAGATACAGATGTAGTAAAAAGAAGGGCCATCTGTACCCCAATGTTTAGAGCAGCCATGGCCACGGTCACCAAACTATAGAAAGAACCATGATGCCCTTCAACGGACGAATGGATAAGGATGATGTGGCCCATATACACTATGGAGTATTTTACCTCCATCAGAAAGGATGAATATCCAACTTTTGTAGCAACATGGACGGGACTGGAAGAGATTATGCTGAGTGAAATAAGTCAAGCAGAAAGAGTCAATTATCATACGGTTTCACTTATTTGTGGAGCATAACAAATAACATGGAGTACGTGGGTGGATGGAGAGGTGTAGGGAGTTGAGGGAAATTGGAAGGGTAGGTGAACCATGAGAGACCATGGACTCTGAAAAACCACCTGAGGGTTTTGAAGGGGTGGGGGGTGGGAGGTTGTGGGAGCCATGTGGTGGGTATTAAGGAGGGCACGTATTGCATGGAGCACTGGGAGTGGTGCAAAAACAATGAATTCTGTTACGCTGAAAAGAAATTTAAAAATCATGTACAAATGGACCCAAATTACTTCTATAATCACTACTTTATTCACTCAAGAACTTACATCAACACTTATGATCTTCAAAGGGATTTGATACTTGGCTTGATGAGTTCATAGACTTTAAATCTGGCTGCTGCCAGCCAGAATTCTAGGATTCAAGATGAGGAATTTGCATATGAAAAAATTACTAGGGAAAAAAGCAATTTCACAAATAAGGTTTCTCTATTAAGAAGATCTGTTAAAAGGTGAAAGTTGTTAAACATTTTTCTACAAGAGAGGATACACTTCTTTGTATTTTTCATTCACTGTAGAGTAGAAAGGTCTCATTATGATGCATTGTTCTTTACTCTGGATCTCTATTTTAAAGACTCTACAAACATACTAATACTCCTGGCACTTTAAGTGGGTCACAGCTCAAATGATCTCTCTGCCAGTCTCCCCTGAGAGCCACACTTTCCCATTTTCAATACATAAGTATTCAAATATTCCAGGCATGAATGTTGTTTATTTTAAATTATACTGACAATAACATGGATAATTGAGAAAATAGTTTATTATATTAAGTGTTTTCAATGGGATTTTAATATATTCAGGTCAGATATTTTTGTCTGACTGCAAGTGAAAGTCAGAGTTTTATTTCATTTTCAACTGACCATGAGCTAATTTTGCTCAAGAAGACAGAGAAAAGATAATCATTTCTGTCCACAACCTCACAATGTCATATCCTTCTTTGTCACAAGTGAAAGAAAAACTTCTCTTTAATAAGCAACAGGGGAATATACTGAGGAGTGCTCTCATTGAATCCAACTGCCCCCCCTCATCTTTGGAATTAAATTTTAATTTCAATGTAATTTCAATGCTAACTAAAATAGTCCTTAATCTAAGCCAGAATGTAAGGACAGATCATAGCATTTGATAGATTCAAGCAAAGATAAAGCAAGAAAGATTCTTGCATATGCCTTGAAAAATCAAAAGGAAAATCTGACCATCTACATTCAGAGTCAAATCAATATCATCAGGCTAAAACAGGTATAAAATGTGAAATAGCTCGGAGGCTGATTATGGTCAAAATATGTGAACACATTAAAGTTTTGTCACCTTTTTTAGATGAAGGTCATTGTATGGTAGGTACTCTGGAGAACATGGGAGAAAATCCCCTAAATAGGAAAATTAAAAACTGCATCTACCAAAACTAAGGAAAGGAAAATGCAATAGAATACAGTACATGGGTGCAGAAGTTTCTAATATTTAACCTGTTTGTACTGCATTTTTAAAGAAGAATCTTCAAACATAGGGTTATAGAAAGTCATCTATGTGAATCTAAGTATATCTACAAAGAAAGCTGTTTGAAGGCTTTGGAAATAATATCAAGATATGGATATTCAATAATAACTGTAGAAGACACATAATTTCTAAACAGACTGGAAATCTTACAAGACTTTACTTATAAGACTGAAAAGGGAGGATGGAAAGGAGGAAGAGGAGAGGGAGAAGGAGAGAAAAAGAAAGAGATTGAGAGAGGCAGAAAGAGAGAAAACACGGAACAAAAGCATGTTGTGGTGTGGTTTCCTAAAGTTAAATAATAATAAAGAAGGAGATCTTTATTTAACATTAAGGAAACCACAGAAATATAAATAAATAAATAAATAAATAAGAAGAAGAAAGGAAGGAAGGAAAGGAAAACAGGAAAAAGGTCATTTTTTTAGAACAGTTTGTAAAATGTGAAACATCTCATTGCTCCTCACTTTCAGAAAATAGCGTACATCAAAATCAAGCATATATGTATACTTGACATGCTTATTCCAGAACTTGAGTCTGTAGTTTTTCTTAGCAGGTAACATAGTAGTGACCACAAGGTGAGGACACAGTAGTTACTAATCATTGACTAATTAAAATTGATATTTGGGGGTGTCTGGGTTGCTCAGTCAGTTAAATATCTGCCTTTGGCTTGGGTCATGATCCCAGAGCCCTGGGATTGAGCCCCTTGCTGGGATCCCTGCTCAGATAGAGTCTGCTTGTCTTTCTCCCTCTGTTGCTCTCCCTGCTTGTGCTCTCTATCTGTCTCCCAAATAAATAAATAATCTTAGTTTAAAAAAATTAAAAACATTGTTTAAAAACAAAACAAAAAAAACCTCTGATATTTGAAAAAAAATTAAAAATTCCAGACAGGATTTTCAAATAACTCAAGCTACTGATAAGACCAGTTAACACCTCTTACATGCTAATCATATGTCTAAGTATGTTACATGTATTGACATTTTCAAATTCACGATAACCCTATGAAGTAGGTACTCTTTTTATCAAAGGTGAGAAAACAGGCATAGGATGGTAAAGTACTTTGTGCAAGTTCACACAGATAGAAAGTGGCAAGAGCCAAGATTCATACCAACTGTTTATCTTCAAAGTCTGAATTCTTACTCTCTATGCTATGCTGGGATTCTTCCAGTATTGGTGATAATCTGGAGTTTAAGTCATAAGGATCAGAATGAACCTGGGGAACCTCTACACTCAGCCTAGAGCTCTGATGTTGGCATGATACCCAAATGGCTTATACAACTATTCCTATGTTCTGTCTAAGGATTTGGATTCCTTCCATTAAGATCATGAATCTAGCAGAACACATTTATAATCTGAACAGCTACCATATATTTAGACCAATATTTTTATCCCTTAGAAAATTTTCTACTAATCCAAGGCAGGTGGGTAAGATGTGGTTACTCAATTAACCTAACTCCTTATTTCCTTTTGAAAAAATTATTTATTTATTTATTTATTTATTTGACAGAGAGAAAGAGAGAGAGAGAATGATAGAGAGAGAGCCCAAGAAGGGGGGGGGCAGGGCAGAGAGAGAGGGAGAAGCAGCTCCCTGATGAGCAGGGAGCTCAATGTGGGGCTCAATCCCAGGACCCCGGGATCATGACCTGAGCCAAAAGCTTAACGACTGAGCCACCCATGTCCCCCTAACTCTTTTTTTTTTTTACAATAATGAGAGCAAAATGATATTCCTCAAATGCACTATTGCATGCAGTATTAATCAAAGTGAAAAAAACACTCAAACCTGTATCAGAAGTAGATTGGCTTCTATCATTTTCTTTTACCTTTTTATAAGATTATTTATTTATTTACTTGAGAGAAAAAAAGAGATCATGAGTAGGGGGAGGGGCAGAGGCAGAAGAGGAATCAGACTCCGTGTTGAGCAGGGAGCTCAACTCAGGGTTTGATCCCAGGTCCCTGGGATCATGACCTGACCCAAAGGAACACACTTAACCAGTTGAGCCACCCAGGTGCCCTTCTTTTAACTTTTTTTTTTTTTTTAATGTCTACTGAATAACTTTTCCTTTTGTAAACCTAAAAACAATTTGACTATGGGACTATATTTTATTCACATGAAAATATCAACATACATGGAAAAGCAGTAAAAGCACAGAAGAAGTACTGAGAGAATTTATAATATAATGTTGGTGGGTGCCTTGTTTCTCTGAAGTTCATTATCTGCCTACACAGTAGATTAATGAAAAGCAAAAATAGTGGGTATTTTTTTTTATTTTTCTATAGTTTAACAAATAAAGAAGGATCTTTGATGCCATTTATCAATATGTAAACATAATTTAGGTGACAATCATTGCTATTTTTCACTTTCCCTCAGTGCTAAGATAGGTAAAATGAATGTTCTCACTTCTAGACCCCAGAGGGCTCCTTGAGCACATCTGTGTCCTATTAATCTTTGACTATACAGCATTTAAGGCAGTGACTGGCTCTCAGTGTGTGTTCAGTAATTTTCTGTTGAGATTGATTCCAAGATAGTAGAGAAGTAGGAGAACTGAATTTTGTCTGGTCCCAGGAATCCATCTAGATAGCTATCAACCCATTCTGAACACCTGTAAACTCAAAAGGAGTTCAAAGAAAAGAACAGCTGCAACTCTACAAATAGAAAAGTGAGCACTTTCTGCAAAGGTAAAAGATGTGGAGAACTGAATCTGAGGCGACATATGGGAAGACAGACCATGGGGGGAGATAGACTCCCTCAGCCAACTACAAGCAAGTGATAGAGCAGTGGAGCACAAAATCAGAACTTTTAGAACTCTCCTCCAGTGAGGAACATTGCTTAGGTGGCTAAACAGGGGGAGGAACACTTGCTGGGTCAGTGTGGTCTCAGGATCCTTGGGGTCACAGGAAGACTGGGGATGTCTGAATGTGGCAGAGCTCCCAGGTGTCTGAATGGGGAAGCCAGGTGCAAAGAGTAAGCCCAGGATTGTGCTCACAGCTCAGGGTTGCCATAAACTGTGATCATCAGGCAGGTGCCCAATGAGCAACAGAACCAGGGAGACCAACTTTCTTCACCAAGGAGGAGCACATTTCAGGAATCTGTTGGGTTTGGAGACTCAAAGTGGGGTTGTATAACTGAGATAGAAACACTGTCACAGGCCAGCTGAGCATGGACTGTGGTTGGAGACCAGGGAGACAGGCGTGATTGACTGCTTTTATCTGAGGTCTCATTGAGGAGTAAGGCCCTAAGCTTTAAGCTCCAGGGCTGGAGATTGGGAGATGGCCATTTTCTTTTCTCATTCTCTAAAGCTGTACAGAAAGTCTTCAGAGAAAAAAAAGCCACATAGAGCAAACTGGAGTAGATTACTCAGTCTGGCTTCTGGCAAAGGCAGTGCATTTCCATCTGTGGCAAAGACTTTTGAGAATCAATGCAACAGGCCCAGCCCCCAGAATATGTGCAAGAAATCCAGCCAAGACCAAGTTTACTCATGAAAGAGAATTGCAAAATTCTAGTGCTAGGGAAATACACCACATAGATCTCATGATTTTTCCCCAGGATTCTTTAGTCTTTCAACTTTATATATTTTTTAAATTTTTTCTTATTTTTGCTTTTCTTTTTTTTTCTAATTTTCCTTTCATTTTGCAGCCAACTTCTTATTTTATCAAATCCTTTTTTTAATCTTTTTTTTTAATTTTCATTTTTTACACTCACATTCCATCCCTTCACTGTATTTAATCTTATTTTTGTGTATAAAAGAAAGAAAAACATCTATGTTTTTCTTTCTTTAAAATTTTGGGATGCAGTTTCTACTAACAGACCAAAATATATCCAGAATCTAGTGTATGGCTCTGTTCTATTCACCCATCTTATTATATTCTCTCTCTCTCTCTCTCTTTCCTTCTTTTTTTTTTTTTTTGATTTTGTTTGTTTTTTGTTTTCTTAAAGTCTTCTTTGATTTTCATCTTTACACTTACATTCTATCCTTTCAATGTATTTAATTTTATTTTTGTATATATGTTTTTCTTCCTTTACAATATTGAGTTTCCTCTAACAAAACGACCAAAATACACTCAGGAGATAGTGTATTGCTCTGTTCTGTTCACCTGTCTGTTTCTAACTCTTCCATTGTTGTTTTTCTTTCTGTTTTGTTTTTTTCTTTTCTTCTAATTTCCATTTTTATAATTACATTCTATCCTTTCATTGTATTTAGTTTTATTTTTGTACATATGTAAGTTTTTCTTCCATTAAAATTTTGGGATCTAGTTTTCTAAAAAAAAAAAAAAAAAAAAAACAGACCAAAATACACACAGGATCCAGTGTATTTGCTCATCTGTCTGATTATATTTTTTTTTATTTTTAATTTATTTTAATAAACATATAATGTATTTTTATCCCCAGGGGTACACGTCTGAGAATCGCCAGGTTTACACATTTCACAGCACTCATCATAGCACATACCCTCCCCAATGTATGATTATATTCTTTGTTAGCTTGTTTTTTCCAGTTTGGGATCTCTTCTGATTTGTTTACTGTATATTTCTCTGGGGTAATTTTTGCCATTTTAGTATTTTGCTCTTTGTTCACCTATTCTCTGGACAGATATACAAGAAGAAGAAAATTACCTCAAAAAAGAGAACAAGAGACAGTACTGACTGCCAGGGACCTAATCAATATGAATGTAAGTAAGATGTCAGAACTAAAGTTCAGAAAAGTGATTATAAAGATACTAACTGAGGCTTGGAAAAGGCATAGAAGACACTAGAGAATCCCTTTCTGTAGAAATAAAAGAATGGAAATCTAATCAAGTAAAAATTAAAAAGGCTATTAATGAGATGCAATAAAAAATGGAGGTTCTAACTAGAATGAATGAGACAGAAGAGAGAATTAGTGATATAGAAGATGAAAGATGGAGAATAAAGAAACCGATAAAAAGAGAGTTAAACAACACTGGATCATGGGGGAAGAATTCAAGAGATGTGATATGATAAAGAGGAACAATATAAGAATAATTGGGATCTCAGAAGAGGAAAGAGAGAGAGGGTCAGAAGTTATATTCGAGCAAATTATAGTGGAGAACTTCCCTAATCTAGGGAAGGAAAGAGGCATCAAAGTCCAGGAGGCACATAGAACGCCTCTCAAGATCAATAAGAACAGGTCAACATCCTGACATATCATAGTGAAACTGGCAAATCTCTGAGACAGATAAAATCCTGACAGCAGCTTGGGACAAGAGGTCTGTAACCTACAAGCATAGAAACATTAGATGGCAGCAGACATATTAATAGAGACTGAGCAGGCCAGAACGGCCTGTCATGATGAATTCAGGGTGTTAAATGAGAAAAATATGCAGCCAATAATACTTTACCCGCTAGAATGTCACTCAAAACAGGAGTGATAAAAAGCTTTAAGGACAAACAGAAACTAAAAGAGTTTGTAATCACCAGACCAGCCCAATGAGAAGTATTGAAAGGGGTATTTTAAGCAGAGAGACCTCAAAAGTAACATAGACTGAAAAGAAACAGAAAGGATATACAGTAATGGCCATCTTACAGGTAATACAATTGCACTAAATACATATCTTTTAATAGTTACCCTGAATAAAAATGGGGTAAATGGCCCAATCAAAGACATAGGGTATCAAATAGGTAGAAAAACAAGACCCATCCATATGCTGTCTACAAGAGACTCATTTTACACCCCAAAACACCACCAGATTTAAAGTGAGGGGATGGAAAACAGTTTATCATCCTACTGGACATCAAAAGAAAGCTGGGGTGGCCATCCTTATATCAGACAAATTAGATTTTAAACCAAAGAGTGTAATAAGAGATAAGAAAAGACACTATATTATAATTAACTGTCTATCCAACAAGAAGAGCTAATAATTGTAAATATTTTTGCTCCAAACAGGGGAGCAGCCAATTATATAAGACAATCAGTAACAGAATATTTTAAAAAAAGCATCAATAATAATACAGTAGTAGGAGACTTTAACACCCCCCTCACTGCAACACATCATCTAAGCAAAAAATCAAGGAAATGAGGGTTTTGAATGACACACTGCATCAGATGGACTTCACAGATATATTCAAAATATTCCATTTCAAAGCAACAGAATATATGTTCTTCTCAAGTGTGTATGGAATATTCTCCAAAATCGATCTCATCCTGTCACAAATCAGATCTCAACCAGTACCAAAAGAGTGGGATCATTCTCTGCATATTTTTGGACCACAGTGGGTTTTTTGTTGTTGTTGTTTTTATTGTTGTTGTTGTTGTTTAAGATTTTATTTATCTATTTGACAGAGAAAGATCACAAGTAGGCAGACAGGCAGACAGAAAGAGAAAGGAGGAAGCAGGCTCCCTGCCAAGCAGCGAGCCCTATGTGGGGCTTGATCCCAGGACCCTGAGATCATGACCTGAGCCGAAGGCAGAGGGTTAACCCACTGAGCCACCCAGGTGCCCCGGGAGTACAATGTTTTGAAACATGAACTAAATCACAAAAGTTAGAAAGAATTCAAATATGTGGATGTTAAAGAGCGTCCTACTAAAGAATGAATGCATCAACAAGGAAATTAAAGAAGAATTCTAAAAAATCATGGAAACAAATGAAAATGAAAACACAGTGGTTCAAAAATTTTGGGATGCAGCAAAGAAGGTCCTAAGAGGGAAAGATACAGCACTATAAGCCTTTATGAACAAATAAGAAAGGTCTCAAATACACAGAATAACTCTACACATAAAGGAGCAGGAGAAAGAACAACAAAAAAAGCCTAAACCCAGCAGGGGAAGAGAAATAATAAAGATTAGAACAGAAATAAATGAAATAAAAATAAAATAAAATAAAAAATTCCAACAGATTAAAGAAACAAGGAGCTGGTTCCTGAAAGAATTTCTAAGATTGATAAGACTCTGGTCAGACTTATGAAAAAGAAAAGAAAAAGGACCCAAATGTATAAAATCATTAATGAAAGAGATCACAATCAACATCAAAGAAACACAATTTTAAGAACATATTATGAACAACTTTATGCCAACAAATTAGACAATCTGGAAGAAATGAAAAGTTCCTAGAGATGTATAAACTACCAAAATTGAACCAGGAAGACATAGAAAACTTGACAGACATATAACTAGCAAGGAAATTGAAGCAGTAACCAAAAATTTCCCAACAAACAAGAGCACATGGCCAGATGGCTTCCCAGTGGAATTCTACCAAACATTTAAAGAATTAATACCTATTCTTCTGAACCTGTTTAAAAAAAAAATCAAAAGGGAAAGAAAACTTCAAAACTCTTTTTATGAGGTCAGTATTACCTTGATAGCAAAACCAGACAAAGACCCCACCAAAAAGGAGAATTACAGACGAATAGCTTTGATGACCATGGATGCAAAACTTCTCACCAAGACACTAGCCAATAGGATCCAACAGTACATTAAAAGGATTATTCACCACATCCAGGTGGCATTTATTATTGGGCTGCAAGTTTGGTTCAACTTCTGCAAAGCAATCAATGTGATACATTATGTAAATAAAAGAAAGAACAAGAATCCTATGATCCTCTCAATAGATGCTGAAAAAGTATTTGACAAAGTACATCATCCTTTCTTGATTAAAACTTTTCACAATGCAGAGTAGAGGAACACTCCTCAGTATCATAAAAGCCATCTATGAAAAGCCCAAGGCAAATACTCTCAATGGGAGAAATGCTGAGAGCTTTTACCCTAAGGTTAGGAACTCAGCAGGGATGTCCAATATCACAACTGTTTTTCAATATAGTACTAGAAGTCCTACCTTCAACAATCAGACAACAAAAATGAATAAAAGGCATCTGAATCAGCAAAGAAGTCAGACTTTCACTTTTTGCAGATGACACAATACTCTATGTGGAAAACCCAAAAGACTCCACCCTCAAATTCCCAGGATTCATACAGCAATTCAGTAAATAGCAGGGCATAAAATCAAAGAACAGAAATCAGTTGCATTTCTTTTTTTTTTTTAAGATTTTATTTATTTACTTGACAGAGAGAGTGAGATCAAAAGTAGGCAGAGAGTCAGGCAGAGAGAGAGGGGGAAGCAGGCTCTCTGCTCAGCAAGGATGCTGAGGCAGATGTGGGGCTCGATCCCAGGACCCTGAGATCATGACCTGAGCCGAAGACAGTGGCTTAATCCACTGAGCCACCCAGGCAACCCGCATTTCTTTTTTTTATGATTTTATTTATTTATTTGACACAGAGAGAGAGAGATCACAAGTGGGCAGAGAGGAAGGCAGAGAGAGAAGGGGAAGCAGGCTCCCCACTGAGCAGAGAGCCCCATGCGGGGCTCGATCCCAGGACCCTGAGATCATGACCTGAGCTGAAGGCAGAGGCTTCAACCCACTGAGCCACCCAGGTGCCCCAATTGGCTGCATTTCTATACACCAACAATGAGACAGAAGAAAGTTAACTTAAGGAGTCAATCCCATTTACAATTTTACCCAAAGATATGAATTACCTAGGAATAAACCTAACCAAAGAGGTAAAGGATCTGTAATCAGAAAAACAGAATATTAATGAAATAAATTGATGAAGACACAAATAAATGGAAAAACATTCCATGGTGATGGATTGGAAGAATAAATATTGTGAAAATATCTATGCTACTTAGACCAATCTACACATTCAATGCAATCCTTATCAAAATACCATCAGCTTTTTTCACAGAGCTGGAACAAGTAACACCAAAATTTGCATGGACCCACAAAAGACCCCAAATCACCAGGGGAATGTTGAAATATAAAATAAAGCTGTGGGCATCACATTGCCTGACTTCAAACAACATTACAAAGCTGTAATCATGAAGACAGTATGGTATTGGCACAAAAACAGACATATAGATCAATGGAACAGAATAGAGAAGCCAGAAATGGACCCTCAACTCTATAGCCAACTAATTTTTGACAAAGCAGGGAAGAATATCCAGTGGAAAAAACAGTCTCTTCAATAAATTGTGCTGGGAAACTTGGATAGCCACATGCAGAAGAATGGAACTGGGCCAATATCTTATACCATACATAAAGATAAACTCAAAATGGATGGAAGACCTAATTGTGAGGCAGGAATCTATCAAAATCCTTGGGCAGAACACAGGGAGCAACCTCTTTGACCTCAGCCACAGCAACTTATTCCTAGAAACATCACCAAAAGTAAGAGAAACAAAGGCAAACAAGAACTATAGGGATTTCATCAAGATCAAAAGCTTTTGCACAGCAAGGGAAACGGTCAACAAAACCAAAAGACAACAGATAGAATGGGAGATGATATTTGCAAATGATGTATCAGGTAAAGGGCTAGTATCCAAAATCTATAAAGAACTTATCAAACTCAACACCCAAAGAACAAATAATCCAATCAAGAAATGGGCAGAAGGGGCACCTGGGTGGCTCAGTGGGTTAAGCCTCTGCCTTCGGCTCAGGTCATGATCTCAGGGTCCTGGGATCAAGCCCCACATCGGGCTCTCTGCTCAGTGGGGAGCCTGCTTCTCCCTCTCTCTCTGCCTGCTGCTCTGCCTACTTGTGATTCTATCTCTCTCTCTGTCAAATAAATAAAATAAAATCTTTAAAAAAAAATAAAAAAAAAAAAAGAAATGGGCAGAAGACATGGACAGACATTTTTGCAAAGAAGACATCCAAATGGCTATCAGACACATGAAAAAGTGCTCAGAATCACTCGGCATCAGGGAAATACAAATCAAAACCTCAATGAGGTAATACCTTACAGCAGTTAGAATGGCTAAAATTAAGAAGTCAGGAAACGAAAGACGTTGGCAAGGATGCAGAGAAAGGGGAACCATCTTACACTCTTAGTGGGAATGCAAGCTGGTACAGCCACCTTGAAAAAAACAGTATGGCAGTTCCTCAAAAAGTTGAAAAGAGAGCTCCCTTACAATCCAGGAATTACACTTTTATCGGACATTTATCTCAAAGATTCGAATGTAGTAATCCGAAGGTTACCTTCACCCCAATGCTTATAGCAGCAATGTCCACAAGAGCCAAACTGTGGAAAGAGCCAAGATGTCCATTGACAGATGAATAGGTAAATAAGATGTTATACATACAATGGAATATTATGCATCCATCAAAAAAATGAAATCTTGCCATTTACAATTACATGGATAGAACTAGAGGGTATTATGCTAAATGAAATAAGTTAATCAGAGGAGAACATTTATCACAGATCTCACTGATACATGAAGTTGAAGTAACAAAACAGAGGATCATAGAGGAAGGGAGGGAAAAATTAAGACAAAATCAAAGTGAGACAAAGCATAGGGGACTCTTAATCTTAGGAAACAAACAGGGTTGCTGGAGAGGGGGGGTGGGAGGATGGGAAAACTATGTGATGGACATTGAGGAGGGTATGTATTGCAATGAGTGCTGGGTATTATATAAGACTGATGAATCACAGACCTCTTCCCCTGAGAAAAATAATATATTATATGTTAATTAATTGAATTTAAATTTAAAAAAAAAATAAAAAATCTGTTGAATTGGACTGTAAGGTTGAAAAACTAATAGTCATAGAACCTGAAGAGATATACATGAAGACACATAAGCAATAGAAACTATGGATTTCAAATCCTAAATTGTAGTGATCTATCACGGATATCTGCCAAAGAATACAACATGCTCATTGTTTAATTCGGTCTACAGTTACTATACTAATAGTAACATTTATCTATTGCCTTCTAGTTGTCAGACGCTGCAGTGGAAATTTAGCATATTTATCTTTTAAGATTTTCATTAACCCTGTGAGGCAGGCATTACTACCACCCAAAGTAAGTTCAGAGAGGTTAAATAACTTGCCTAAGGTCACACAGTTAATACATGATGGAGTTAGTATAAGAAACCTAAACCTGTATGTCTCCAGAGTCTATATTCTAGGACCATTTATGCTTTTGTCTGAAATTTTGAGCTAAAGCATGTGTATATATTTTAAGAAAAACACATATACAGTTTAAGCAATGCCAATGAGAACGACATTGGAAATACCAAAGGATAAAATATCAAAGACAAGATGTGAAACGTTAGGAAGAGGATTTTTCTGTTTGGGGATTATTGGGTTGATTATCTAAGTGTGTGCAACTTTTTAAGGCATGACGTTTTAAAGATTTAAAGAAAAAATGAAAGCATTCTGGAAACAGTTCATTCACTACAGAGTGTTTCAAAAAGAATTAGTAATCAGAATCTGTAACAAGAAAAATTCAGAATGTTTTGAATGTAAAGTTAAACATAATGCAATCATCTCCAAGAGTGGTATCCTTTACTACCTATATTATAAAACTAGTTGAATCAAAAGGTCCTTAGTCAACAGATTATTGAGACAACATTTCTAGGGAAAGTATATTGTGTGTGTGTGTGTGTGTGTGTGTACACAAGTTGTTGCTACTAAACCAATTTTACAATTTTATTTATGATATAAGCTTGCTTTCATTAACTCCCTTTATGCTTTTTTAAACTGAACAAAAAGGAGGAAATGTCAAGAGCCTTAACACTTAAACACCCTTCATCTCAGCTAATCCTCACAATATCAATAATGATATGGCCAATATTATTTTGTCCATTTTGCAGATGTGAAAATGGCAGCACAAGGAGACTTGTATCAAAGTAGAATTAGAACCTACTTTCCTGGTAGTTGGTGTCATTGTTTCCTCCTTTATTAAGACAATGGTCTGGAAATTTTGGTCCAATTTCCCTGCTTGAGTGTCTACTCATCCACTTTCTAGTCTATCTGACAGACAAAAGTACTGACAGTTGTTGGAAAGAGTTACCAAACCAAAACTAAAGGAAAATCAGAACAACAAAGCAAAGCAGATGAGGAAACAAAACTCAACCAATTGGGGCGCCTGGGTGGCTCAGTGGGTTAAAGCCTCTGCCTTTGGCTCAGGTCATGATTCCAGGGTCCTGGGATCGAGCCCCGCATCGGGCTCTCTGCTCAGCGGGGAGCCTGCTTCCTCCTCTCTCTCTGCCTGCCTCTCTGACTACTTGTGATCTTTGTCTGTCAAGTAGATAAATAAAATCTTTAAAAAAAAAAAACTCAACCAATTACTTTTTTTCATAATTTAAATTCAATTAGCCAACACAGTACATCACTAATGTTCAATGATTAATCAGTTTTGTGTAAAACCCAGTGCTCATCACATCATGTGTCCTACTTAATGTCTATCACCCAGTTATCCCACCCCCAAACCCTTCTGTAAACCTCAGTTTGTTTCCCAGACTCAAAGGTCTCTCATGGTTTCTCTCCCTCTTTGATTTCTGCCCCTTCAGTTTTCCCTCTGTTCCCCTATGATCCTCAGCACTATTTCTTATATTCCACATATGAGTGAAACCATATGATAATTGTCTTCCTCAGATTGACTTATTTAACTTAGCATAATCCCCTCCAGTGTCATCCACGTCTGTGTAAATGGTAGGTATTCATCCTTTCTGATGGTTGAGTAGTATTCCATTGTATTTATGTGCTACATCTTCTTTATCCATTCATCTGTTGAAGGACATCTTGGCTCCTTCCACAGTTTGGCTATTGTAGATATTGCTGATATAAACATTGGGATATTGGTGTCCCTTCAGATCACTACATTTGAATCTTTGGGGTAAATATCCAGTAGTGCAATTGCTGGGTTTTAGGATAGCTCTATTTTTAACTTTTTGAGGAACCTCCATATTGTTTTCCAAAGTGTCTGTACCAGCTTGCATTCCCACCAAGACTGTAAGACAGTTCCCCTTTCTCCACATCCTTGCCAATATTTGTTCCTTCCTATCTTGTTAATTTTTACCATTCTAACTGGTATAAAGTAGTACCGTATTGTGGTTTTGATTTGTATTTCCCTGATAGCTAGTGATGTTGAACATTTTTTCATGTGTATGTTAGCCATTTGTACGTCTTCTGTGGAGAAGTGTCTCTTCATGTCTTCTGCTCATTTTTAACTGGATTGTGTGTGTGTGTGTGTGTGTGTGTGTGTGTGTTGAGTTTGATAAATTTTTTAAAGATTTTATTTATTTATCTGACAGACAGAAATCACAAGTAGGCAGAGAGGCAGGTAGAGAGAGAGAGGAGGAAGCAGGCTCCCTGCCGAGCACAGAGCCCGATGCAGGGCTTGATCCCAGAACCCCGGGATCACGACCTGAGCCAAAGGCAGAGGCTTTAACCCACTGAGCCATCCAGGTGCCCCGAGTTTGATAATTTCTTATAGATGTCAGATACCAGCCCTTTATCTGATATGTCATTTGTAAATATCTTCTCCCATTCGTGGGTTGCCTTTTAGTTTTATTGACAGTTTCCTTTGCTGTGAAGAAGCTTTTTATCTCAATGAAGTCCCAATATTTCATGTTTGCCTTTGTGTTTCCCTTATCTTTGGAAATGTGCCTAGCAAGAAGTTGCTGCAGCTGAAGTAGAAGAGGTTACTGCTTGTGTTCTCTTCTAGGATTTTGATGGATTCCGGTCTCACACGTAGTTCTTTTATCTATTTTGAGTTTATCTTTGTGTATGGTGTAAGAGAGTGATCCAGGTTCATTCTTCTGCATGTGGCTGTCCATGTTTCCCAGCACAATTTATTGAAAAGGCTTTTTTTTTTTTTTTCTTTTCCATTGGATATTCCTTCCTGCTTTGCTGAAGATTTGTTGACCATAGAATTGAGGGTCCATTTCTGGATTATCTACTCTATTCCATAGATCTGTATGTCTGTTTTTGTGCCAGTGCCATCTGTCTTGATGATTACAGCTTTGCAATGTTGCTTGAAGTCAGGCATTGTGATGCCCACAGCTTTGTTTTCTTTTTCAACATTCCCCTGGTGATTTGGGGTCTTTTCTAGTTCCATACAAATTTTAGTGTTACTTGTTCCAGCTCTGTGAAAAAAGTTGATGCTATTTGGGTAGGGACTGCATTGAATGTGTGCAATCTTATCTGGGCAACATAGACATTTTACCAATTTACCAATTTACCAATTTGCCAATATTTATTCTTCCAATCCATGAGCATGGAATGTTTTTCCATCTCTTTGTGTCTTCCTCTATTTCTTTCATAAGTGTTCTGTAGTTTTTAGAGTGCAGATCCTTTGGCACTTTGGTTAGGTCTGTTCCTAGCTATTTATGGTTTTTGGTGTTATTGTAAATGGAATTTGTTCCTTAATTTTTCTTTCTATTGTAACATTTTTAAGGTATAGAAAAGCAACTGATTTCTGTGCATTGATTTTGTATCCTGCCACATTGCTGTATTGCTGTATTGCTGTATTGCTGTATGAGTTCTGTATTGCTGTATTGCTGTATGTGGGATGGAGTTTTTTGGGCTTTCCACATAAGTATCAGGTTGTCTGCAAAAATTGACAGTTTGACTTCTTTGATAATTTGACTGCCTTATTTCTTTCATTGTCTGATTGCTGAGGCTAGGGCTGCTAGTACAATGTTGAATAATAGTGGCAAGAATGCACATTCCTGTTGTGTTCCTGACCTTAATGAAAAGCTCTCCATTCTCCCCATTGAGAATTATATTCTCTGTGGGCTTTTTATATACAGTGTTTATAATATTGAAGTATGTTCCTTCTATTCTTACCCTTTGAAGAGTTTTAATCAAAAATTGATCTTGAATTTTGTTAAATGTTTTTTCTGCATCAGTTGAGAAGATCCTATGGTTCCTGCTTGTAGTTATTGTGCTCTATCGCATTGATTGGTTTCTGAATGGTGAACCACCCTTGCACTCTAGGAATAAATCACACCTGTTCATGATGGTGAATAATCCTTTTAATATACTGCTGGATCCTATTGGCTAGTGTCTTGGTGAATATTTTGGCATCCATGTTCATCAGGTCTATAATTTTCCTTTTTGGTGATGTCTTTGTCTGGTTTGGGAATCAAGGTAATGGTGGCCTCATAGAATAATTTTGGAAGTTTTCTTTCCATTTTTGTTTTTTTTGGGAAACAACTTCAGGAGAATAAGTATGATTTCTTCTTTAAATATTTAGTAGAATTCCCCTGGGAAGCCATTTGGCCCTCGACCCTTTTTTTTTTTTTTTTCTTGTTTTGTTTTGTTTGCTTGTTTGTTTTTGTTTTTGTTTTGTTTGTTTGAGGGGGGAGGTTTTTGATTACTACTTCAATTCTCTTACAGGTTATTGTTCTGCTTTTTGGATTGTCTGTTTCTTCCTGTTTTAGTATTGGTAGTTTATAAATTTCCAGGAATGCATCTAATTCTTCCAGATTTTCTAATTTGCTGGCATATAGTTGCTCATAATATGTTCTTTAAATTCCCTGTATTTCCTTTGGTGTTCTTCATGATCTCTCCCCTTTCATTCCTGATTTTATCAATTTGGGTTATTTATCTTTCTTTTGGATAATTCTGGCCAGAGGTTTATCAATCTTATCTATTATTTCAAAGAACAAGCTTCTAGTTTCATTGACCTGTTCTACTGTTCTCCTGGTTTCTGTTTCATTGATTTCTGCTCTAATCTTTATTATTTCTCTTCTCCTGCTCTGTTTGGTCTTTTTTTGCTCTTCTTTCTCCAGATCTTTCAGGTGTAAGGTTAGCTTGCGCATTTTAGATTTTTTTTAAATTTTTTGACAGAGGCTTGTATTGTAATTTACTTTTCTCTCAGGACTACATTTGCTGTGTCCCCAGGGTTTTGAATAGATGTGCTTTCATTCTCATTAGCTTCCATGAATAGAGAGATTAAAATTCTTCTTTAATTTCCTGGTTGACCCAATCATTCTAGAGCAGGATACTCTTTAATCTCCAAGTGTCTGAGTTCCTTCCAAATTTCCTCTTGTGATTTAGTTCAAGTTTCAAAGCATTGTGGTCTGAAAATATGCATGGAATAATCTCAATATTTTTATAACTGTTGAGACTTGACTTGTGACCCAGGATGTGAACTATTCTGGAGAATGTTCCATGTGCAGTTGATATGAATGAGTGTTCTGTTGTTTTAGGATGGAATGATTTTTATATCTGTGAAGTCCATCTGGTTCAGTGTGTCATTCAGTGTCCTTGATTCTTTGTTGATCTTTTCCTTAGATGATCTTTCCATTCCTGTGAGTGGGATGTTGAAGTCCCTTCCTATGAACATATTATTATCAATGTGTTTCTTTATTTTGGTTATTAATTGGTTTATATAATTGGTTGCTCCCACGTTGGAGGCATAGATATTTAAACTTGTTAAATTTTCTTATTGGATAAACCTTTTAAGTATGATATAGTGTCCCTCTACATCTCTTACTACAGTCTTTGGTTTAAAATCTAATTTACCTGATATGAGAATTGCTACCCCAGCTTTCTTTTGATGTCCATTGGCATGGTAAATTGTTCTCCATCCCCTCACTTTCAATCTGGAGGTGTCTTTAAGTTCAAAATGAGTCTCTTGTAAACAGCATATGGATGGGTCCTGCTTTTTATCCAATCTGATACCCTGTGTCTTTTGATTGGAGGATTTAGTTTATTTACATTCAGCATAACTATTGAAAGATATTAATTTGGTACAATTGAATTGCCTTTAAGTCCTGGTTTCTATAGATTGTCTCTGTTTCTTTGTGGACTATCTTACTCTTGGACTCTCTCTTTGCTTAAATGATCCCCCTTGATATTTCTTGCAGGGATGATTTAGTGGTCACATATTCTTTCAGTTTCTGTCTGTCCTGGAAGGTCCTTACCACACCTTCCATTCTAAATGACAGCATTATTGTATATAGTATTCTTGTCTGCATGTGCTTCTCGTTTATTACCCTAGCTAATCATGCCAGCCCTCTCTGGTCTGCCAGGTTTCTGTGGGTAGGTCTGATATTAGTGTGATGTTCCTTCCTCTGTAGGTAAGGAGACTCTTGTCTTGAGCTGCTCTCAGTATTCCCTAAATTTGCAAGCTTCAGCATTATATGTTGGGGTATTAATCTATTTTTATTGATTTTGAGAGGGGTCCTATATGCCTTTTGGACATGAATACTTGTTTCCTTTCCCAGACTAGGGAAGTTCTCAGCTATTATTTTCTTGAATATATCTTCTGCCCTGCCCCTGCCCTCTTCATCTTCAGGTACCCCAGTAATTCTGACATTTATTCATTTCATTGCATCATTAATTTCTTGACCCCTTTTTTCATGGGCTCTTCATTATTTTTCTCTCTTTCCTTCAACTTCCTTACTTTCCATCAACCTGTCTTCTAGATCAGTTACTCTCTTTTCTGCCTCATTTGCTCTAGCTGTTAGAGCATCCAATTTAGACTTTATCTCAGTAATATCATCTTTAATTTTGGCCTTTTCATTTTTGCAGTAAGAGATTCTTTACTGTTTTTTCTCCTCCTGAGCTTTTTTTCAAGTCCAGCTATTAACTTCATTACTGTTATCCTGAATTCCATCTCTGGCATCTTACTTATACCCATATCAATTTGATTTGTGACAGAGAACATTACCCCTGGTTCTTTCTTTTGTTGTGAATCCCTCCTTCTAGTCATTTTGCCCAGACAAGAATGGGCAAGCAAGTAAGCAGAATCTAAAATATGAACCATTCCCTAAGCAAAATACACAGTAGACAAATCCAAAACTGTCAGAAGTCAAAACAAAAACACAAACAAAAACAAAAGAAAACAAAACAAAAAAGAAAAAGAAAAAGAGGGTGGATAGAGGATATAATCTCACAGGATGGACAAAGCAGGATGATCCACTTGTTCCTGAGTGAATTTTGATCTCTGTGTTAGAAGACACTAATTCCCAAAATTGTTAATAAAGATTATATATATATATATACATATATATATATATATATATCAAAATAAACTTGAATAGAGTGAAAAAACAGACAAAAATAAACCACATATCTGTAAGATGTAGATGTAAAAAAACAAACAAACAAACAAAAAAAGCTTAAAAAGGAACTCAGAAATAGAACTGGTTGTACAAGAAACAAATTGCAATGGGAAAAAAGAAAAAAAAAAGAAAAGAAAAGAAAAAATGTTTAGACTGAAAGATAAACAGATGATCATAAAAAAAAAAAACAAAAAACCCTCAAGCTCAACATACTATTTTCCCCTGGTGTTGGAGTTTTACAGTACTATGTGTTCCACAAACTGGTTGTTCTATCTGTTCTTCCAGTTTCTCTCCTGGGGGAGGGAACTGCTGTGCTTCTTTTCAGGTGTCTGCTTGAGTGGAGTTCCACCATCCTTTGCCAGGGGGCTGGGATCAGTTTAAACTGGTCCTCTGTGTGGCTTTTCTTTCCTGAAGGTTTTTTGTGCCTCTTTAGAGGATCAGAATAAAAATGGCCATGTCCTGATCCCTAGCCCCAGAGCCAAAAGTTCACTGTACTCCCTTTTCAATAAACCCTCTGGGACAAACAGTCTTCACTTTTGAATGTGGCAAACTCTGTAGACTCCTGCAGTGCGTGTCCATGACAATCCCCCTGGGGGGAGTCTAAGAGACTTTGTTACTGCCCTTTGTGTGCCCTGGGGCTGAGAGTGGTCTCAGGCTCCTGTGGGTACCTGCTCTGTTGCTCCTGGGGGACAGCTGAGTGTCACCCTATTTTCCTTTCTGGGGTTGCCACCCAGTTGTGGACACCCTCATCTCAATTCCTCCCAGGGGATGGCAGATAGTCCACACATTCCAGTCCTTTTCAGGGTACTCAGGTAGAGAGTGGTCTTCTGATTGGCCCCTCTCAGTTTATAGTTTATAGACCTGAATTGAGAGTCTCCTCCTGAGCTTGATGTGGGAAAAAAAAGCAGAAGAAATATTATTAAATTTCCTTACTACCTACAGTTCATTGACAAGTCCTTAAATAGGCAGAATGACATTCCTCTAGGAAATTAACTGTCTCAATGTTAATACTTTGCTAAGGGCAAAAGGCAATCCTAGCCTGACCCTTCCCCCAACCCCCACGTCAGGATCCAGTAAGACTACTTTAACATATAATAATTCCTTTGGAAATTTCCTTTATGTTTAAACTCCCAAGATACATGTTGGCAATCATCCCCCAAGCATATGGCCCACCAATATATATCTGAAGGGTCTCAAGATTAGTTTTATTATATGGTAGTAAATGATCTTTTCCCAACAATAATTAGCCCTCTCAAGATCTTTGAAACCTTGTTTCCAAAATTCCTTAGAGATGTATGTTATCCCTAACCCCCTCCCAACTTGAAAGTATATAATGGGCCACTCCTCATGACCCCAGGTAGCTCTTTCTGCCCATGGGTCCTGTCCCTATGGTTTTGCACCAAAGATGTCTCAAGAATTCCATCTTGGCCGTTGGCTTAGAACCCTAACATTATCTCTCCTGCATCATATGGTGCTTAAAAGTGGGTCTCTGAGTCCAGAATCTCATCTGGACTCTAAGCCACGGTGCAAACTTCGTGAGAACTTTCTCTCCTCTTCCTTTACTCTCACTCAGGGTATCTTCAATGAGTACAATCTTATTGGAACACTTTCATGCTGATTGCTCAGGTTGCAATCCTCTAGCCCATGGTTACTCTATTGGAAGGAAAAAGCCTGCCTTTTGGCTGGAAGTTATACCCTGGGCAGAATGGTAATAAGATCCAGAAACTTGATACCCTCTCTTTATTCCTATCCTTATACAATCTTGTCTGTCTTGGGCATGGAACAACCACCTAAGTCACCAGGATGGCTGCCAATCTCAAGACTCCTGTGTGAGATTCCTTCCTGATTGATCTAGTGTGATCCCTTTCACATCCCCGGTCTAGCAGCTTCTTGCCACAGGACCTCCACTGAGAGCCAGCTGAAACTAGTACCTGATGGAATTAAGACCTAACCAGGTCCATTTCCTAGGGAAGTTGGCTGTAAGACCACATGTGTTGGAATGTTGTTTAGATCATGATGGATTTCCATCTTTACTGTTTTCTATCAATGTCCTCTATTAACTATTTATGCTGTAAAATCAGTTAATTTCCCCTTGTAAAACTTCTCTAGTGTTTTCCATGTCTTAAAATGGCGGGTGTTTTAAGGCAAGGTAAGGCATGCCCTTTTATGGCATGACCTTCAAATCAAGGTAAAATAGCTTCAAGGCAGGTCCAACCTTCAAGGCACGGTATTTCAGTCCATATGTCAGGCACCCATCTGCAGTCTAGGATATAATGGGGAAGTGGGATGATGTTAGCATCCCTCTTACAGGGGTCTTTATCTGCAGCAGTGGTCATAGAGATTTTGTTCAGGGAGTGCCTCGGGTTGCTTTGACACTGGGAACCTGTGACATGTCCTGCATAGGATGCCACCTGGGGGTGGGGAGAATTTTCTAGATAATGTACCTTCTCTTTTCTTCATTTCCCAGGGGCTTTTAACCCACTGGAAACAATTTGAATTGCAAAATTTAGGAAAGAACTGAACTCCTGTAACACTGCATGGCCTTAGAAAGACCTGCCAGTTGGATCTCTTCTGCAGGAAACAGAGAAGAATGTGTTTGCCTGAATGTGTCTGGTTTGAAAAGTCCTCCTGACATATTGGATGATATTGATCTAAATAGGTCTCCTCCTAGTAAACCCAGGTTGTTAGAGGAAACACAGGCATGGTCTTTGCTAGGGAGATTCTATCTCACTCACTGTTACTCCTAATAGTAGTGGGGGCTTCTTCCTCACTCATTTCTCGGGTTAATGGCTGTAATTGGAGCCAACTGTGGTTAGTCCACTAAGGATGGGGACTTTCAGGAATATTCTCAAATAGCTGCCAAAACTCCCCTTGTTTTGGGGAAATTCCCTGTCTTCTCTGGCCTGACATGGACTGCCTATTACCTCCTTGTTGGAGGAAAAACATGGTGTCTGCTCCTCTCTTGTAGCTGATGAGCTCTAAAACCAGGAACCGTTTCTCTGCCTTCTGGCAGCACTTTGCCTCTTCTGTCTCCTCCCCCTCCCCCTTCTCCTGTTTCTGTACCACCTTGGATGCAGCCTGCATAACTGGCTTCTGCACCATCCTTGTTGCCTCAGGCACCATGGCTCCTTCTCCCTTCACTGTCAAGGAACAAGAAGATCACACCCTGGAACTAACACCACTTACTCCAGATTTTCCCCACCAGTGTCTCAGATAAAAATAGACAATGGGGAGGACCCAGATGAAATATAATTAAGTATTTAAACTAAGTTAAGTTTGTTGGTTTAATTAAGATAGACATGTCTTTTAAGTTATCAGCAGTAAACGTTAAACTTTTATTCTTTCGAGGTTTGCTGAAGGTCAAATAAGTTCACATTATCTCTATTGCAAGTGAAAAGGTGACTTGAAATGATGGTTAATTGCCTATCTCATCAAAGTTTTCATGGATAATTGCTTAGATAGCATTAAAAGTATTTGGCAACTTGAAACTTTAAAGTTTTACTTGGGTGATAAATGGGATTAAATTCTTAGGACATGTAGGTCTTTTCCATATAGCATAAAATGCTTAATCATTGATAACTCAACATAGGCTTGTGCTTTTGAGTTCTTACTGTAAAGAAACTAAGGATATTTAAATCTGTTGGTAAACATGTTTTGTGTTTAATTGATTCATACATTTACCATCCAAAGCAACAGTGTGGAGCATAAGGAATAGCATGGAGGACATTAGGGGAAGGAAAGGAAAAGTGAGTTGGGGGAAATTGGAGGGGAAATGAACCATGAGAGACTGTGGACTCTGAGAAAGAAACTTAGGGTTTTGGAAGGGAGGAGAGTAGAGGGGATGGATGAACCTGGTGGTAGGTATTAAGGAGGGTATATATTGCATGGAGCACTGTGTGTGGTGCATAAACAATGAATCTTGGAATACTGAAAAATAAATTAAAAAAAGAATTAGTAAAATGGGACTAGATAAACCAATAGAATGACTATAGTTTTGTGACTCTTGCTTGAATTATTGCTGATTCTTTATTGTTTACTCTTCTAGATAAAAGAAACTTTCTCTTAAGATAACTATGAGTCACAGAAACATGATAAATTATTTATTTGTGAACAAATTGAAGCATTTAACTTTTTTCTCTACCTGAACTCTCTAAAATTCAAAAGGTCTTGTAAGTATCCTTCTTCCATGACAATCATAGTCATTTGCATAAGGTCAATAAGAATCTGTTCTCCTTGTAACAGGACACCATTGGAAACATTGGTTATTTCATCAAGGCTTTGACTGGAATGTCATATTTGAGAGATACGTGCACAGACTCAGATATGGCCAAACAGCTTTAGGGATCTAAGGTTGACTTTAGGAAACCTATAGCCATAAAGCTCCTTGGAAATGTTGGCCTTATACCTTGCTTACAGAGTTCCCAGCAGCCTCACCAGGTGAATAAAGGATGACACTCCTGGCAGGTGCAGGAACCTCAGGATACTTTGGGAACATCATGGGAGAGGAATCTGTCCAAATCTACAGGTATTGCAGGCATGTCTGATGACAAGTACTTGGCTTGACTTCTGGCCTGGAGAGATTACTAAAGTTCAACCTAGATTCCCTATAAAAGCTCCAGTAAAACAATTTCTAAAAGGTCTCTATGACCAGTCATTATTTTTGCTGAGCTTATATACATGATTAGGCCAAGTTTGTTAAAACTAGACTTGTTTTTCAAATAAATTGGTCTTAGTTTGGCTATCTATGATTAAAAATGAGCGTTATTTTAGATAAAAATTATGTTTCGGGGCACCTGGGTGGCTCAGTGGGTTAAGCCTCTGCCTTCGGCTCAGGTCATGGTCTCAGGGTCCTGGGATCGAGCCCCGCATCGGGCTCTCTGCTCAGCATGGAGCCTGCTTCCCTCTCTCTCTCGGCCTGCCTCTCTACCTACTTGTGATCTCTCTCTCTCTGTCAAATAAATAAATAAAAAATCTTTAAAAAAAATTATGTTTCAATAACACACCTTTGTGGATGTTAAATTCTAGATCTTATTTTCTTTAAACGTTTGTCTTTAGGGGCGCCTGGCTGGCTCAGTGGGTTAAAGCCTCTGCCTTTGGCTCAGGTCATAATCCCAGGGTCCTGGGATCAAGCCCCACATTGGGCTCTCTGCTCAGCAGGGAGCTTGCTTCCTCCTCTCTCTGCTTGCCTTTCTGCCTACTTGTGATCTCTGTCTGTCAAATAAATAAATAAAATCTTAAAAAAAAAAGTTTGTCTTTAATTTAAATCTAAATAATTTGTATTTAAATGTTGCTAGACAACTTGAGATAAACTTCGGAGAAATTACCACAGTAACTAATGTATAGGCAATCTTCTTGCTTGTTATAATGTGGGGAAAATAACAGGACCGCATGAGTCTATGATCATTTAAACAGCTGGGAAATGGGATAGATTCTCCAACAACTGTATAACTAAACTAGCACCTTGACCAATTATATATGGCTGGGATGACATCATTCCTTAAAAGCCAGAGAATATCCCACTCTGTAGGATTAACTACGGGCTTATGGAGATAATGAATGTCCCCACTTTCTTTATGATTGGATTGGATGATGTACTTGGCGATACCCTTATCTCTTGACAAGTTTTCTCCCATTTGCAAATGATTCCTTATAATTAGAGTATTGTTAAGGTTGGATTTCAAACAAAAGGGATTCTTGATGGTTTCATCCGTCTTAGTCATAGTTACCCTAAAAGACACCTCTATTGAGTACAATTGCAAACAAAGCCTTTAGCCAAGCATATAACAACTCTCCTGGTATGGACCTCAAAACTCATTAAGGGACAGTCCCTCATTGTAATGATTTCACATCAGGTCTAGAGTGTCTCAGAAACCAAAAGCCACCAATAGATGATGGGAGGCCAACATATTAAATACCAGGTTACACTTATGGATATGCCTGAAATAATACTTGAAGCCTGTCAGATCCAGCTACACTTGTGCCTGAATGTGAACATTTTACTTCTATAGAGCATAACTTTTCAGAGGTCATTGGTCTTGTTTATGCTAATCAACCAGATTTAAAAAGATGCCTTTATTGAAAATGCAAATGATAGCTGCTTACCGATGACAATAGTTTAATGGAAAAAGGAATAAGAAAAGCTGGGCATGCTATAGTGCTCATTCGTGCTTTGCAATTGCAAAAGACTTAAATATTAGTATATATACTGACTCCAACTAATGGTGTATTATATGGTGAATAACATAAAAATATATATCTTTATGTTATATAATATATATATGTATATATGTGTGTGTATATGTGTATGTGTGTATATATGTATATATATACGTGTATGTATATATATATGTGTGTGTGTATGTCTGTGTGTGTGTGTGTGTAGGACTAAGACAGCATATTTGGAGTCTGTATATATATATGTGTATATATATATATATGTATATATGTGTGTGTGTATATATATATATATATATGTCTGTCTATATATATATGTGTGTATATATATACACAGACTCCAAATATGCTGTCTTAGTCCTACATGCTCATGGAACAGTTTGGAAGAAAAGCGAATTATTATCAAGCCACAACTCCCCAATCAAATATGGACCTGAAATTAAGTCTTTATGGACAATAAAGTCCATAAATCCAGTTTATTCAGACCAATCAATGCACAGGGATGGTTTGTTAGTAATGAAGAAAAAAAATATTTATACCCAAAAATAACCAATTGAAAGTAAGACAGGATTTACACCAGGACACTGATTTGGTTAAAAAGACCACGGAGGTCACAAAAACTTTGTTAAAAAAAATTGTCCTTAGAGTTGGATTCCCTTGGCCCCTACAAAGTACAATGAACAACCTATTATTACACATTCAAAAGATGGCCTTCCAAAATGAAATAGCTCTTGATATCTTCAGTGCAGTTGAAGAGACCCAGATTATATGACTGTCTCCTAACATGACCCAACAGCTATGCAAATCTAACTTGTGTCCATGACTTCCCCAGGCTAGATACACTGCTGTATTTTGGGTTTTGCCTGCATGCACAGACACATTATTTTTTTAAAGATTTTATTTATTTATTTGACAGACAGTGAACACAAGTAGGCAGAGAAAGAGGAGGAAGCAGTCTCCCTGCCGAGCAGAGTGCCCGATGCGGGGCTTGATCCCAGGACCCTGGGATCATGACCTGAGCCAAAGGAAGAGGCTTTAACCCACTGAGCCACCCAGGTGCCCCACACAGATGTATTATTAAAAACATTACCAGCCCAGCTAACCTTTGAAATTTAAAACCATGTTGAACATGTTGGGTGTTTCATTGGTATGACCACCTAGTATCCATCTTTGTTTCCTCTTTCAGACTGGAGGATGTTTGGCACATGGAATCTCTTAAGTGTATAATCAAAGCCTTAAATGACACTCAAAATAAGGTTTCTTGATTAAATACTAAAGAAACCCAAATGAGAAAAGCAGTTCTACATAATAGAATGACATCAGATGTTTTAACTATTGCACAAGGTACAGTTTGCACTATCATAAAAAACAGAATGTTGTGTATGCATTCCAGGTTACCACCAAAATATTTCTGGGTTTCTGACATAAATACTCAAATTGGCACTTTAAACAAACCCTCTCTTTCCTTTAATGATTGATTAAACTTCTGGACTTGAAGAGGATTTTTGATCACCTATCAAAAGACTCTTATTTGAGCTTCTTTTTCTTTTCGTTACACTAATCATATTTTGCTGTGTTTTTTTTTTTTTTTCCCATGTCTCTCCACTTGGTGCCAAGATGCCTTTGCTGCCATAACTTCAAGCTAAGAGATGATCCTTTCCACTTGGGAAGATATACACAGGCAGTCTACCTTAGATTCGACTGCAAATGCCCTTTTTAACTCCTTTACCTATATCAGCCCCAACTGACCAATGTTGACCCATAAGTAGGGATATCTCTATGCCCTTATTCAGCAGGAAGAAGTTAAAAAAAGATGAGACCTTCTACTTTCAACAACCTTAAAGATTTAAGGGTCAAAATTGGTCAGGGGGAATGATGTGGGAAACAAAGACAGAAGAAAATTATTAAATTTCCTTACTACCTACCATCCTTTGACAAGTCCTTGAAACAGGCAGAGTGACATTCCTCTAGGGATTTAACTGCTTCAATGTTAATACTTTGCTAAGGACAAAAGGTAATCCCAGCCTGACACCCCCCCCCCCCCCCAGTCAGGATCCTATAAGCCTACTTTAACATATAAAAATTCCTTTGGAAATTTCCTTTATCTCTAAAATCCCAAGATACATGTTGGCAATCATCACCCAAGTATATGGCCCACCAATATGTATCTGAAGGGTCTTATGACTAAAGTTTTATTAGACGGTAATAAATGACATTTTCCCAACAATAGCTAGCCCTTTCAAGGTCCTGGAAACCTCCTCCTCATTACCCTATTGCAACTCTTTCTGCCCACAGGTCCTGTCCCCATGGTTTAATACAATCACATTTTTGCACCAAAGATGTCTCAATAATTCTTTCTTGGCCATCGCCTTTGTTTTTGTTTTTGTTTTTGTTTTATTAATTTTTTAATTTATTATTATTTTTTATAAACATATAATGTATTTTTATCCCCAGGAGCACAGGCCTGTGAATTGCCAGGTTTATACACTTCACAGCACTCACCATAGCACATACCCTCCCCAATGTCCATAACTCCACCCTCCTCTCCCAACCCCCCTACCCCCAGCAACCCTCAGTTTGTTTTGTGAGATTAAGAGTCACTTATGGTTTGTCTCCCTCCCAATCCCATCTTGTTTCATTTATTCTTCTCCTACCCCCCTAACCCCCCATATTGCATCTCCACTTCCTCATATCAGGGAGATCATATGACAGTTGTCTTTCTCCGATTGACTTATTTCACTAAGCATGATACCCTCTAGTTCCATCCACGTCATCGCAAATGGCAAGATTTCATTTCTTTTGATGGCTGCATAGTATTCCATTGTGGATATATACCACATCTTCTTTATCCATTCATCTGTTGATGGACATCTAGGTTCTTTCCATAGTTTGGCTATTGTGGACATTGCTGCTATAAACATTTGGGTGTACATGCCCTCCCTTCAGATCACTATATTTGTATCTTTAAGGTAAATACCCAGTAGTGCAATTGCTGGGTCATAGGGTGGCCATCGCCTTTGAACCCTAACATTGTCTTTCCTACATCAAGCTCACTGAGTGTAACTTATTTCCCTGCCCTGCTGCTTGAGTACTCTACTGCCTCAGGCAGCCCCATTAGTGCTCTGAATCCTGAGATCCTGAGACAACAGTGGCATACCTAGAATTCTGTCCTTTTCATCCCCTGAGCCCCTTTCAGACAGGGATTTCTCTCACTGGAACAGATTTCTAAGGGTTCTGATTTTGCCTTCCAGGTCCATTTCATTTTCTGGTAGCTCACATATGGAGGTCTGTCCCTTTACTTTCTTTACCTTCTGATCTCTCCCTTTAGATTTATGTCTTCACACCTCCTACCTTGCAAAAAGCAGTTCCAATATATTTTCTTACATCTCAGGCTGAATTCATGGGTGTTCAGAATGGTTTGATAGTTATCCAGCTAAATTCAAGGGACGAGATGAAATGAGATCCCCAACTCTTCTGCCACCTTGCCTCACACCACCAATTACTTTTGTAACATGAAATTGATAATGTCTTTATTAATGAGGCTGAAGGACCTAAAGCTGTTCAGCTACCCTTCCCCCATACACTCTTTTCCATCACTGGTTTTAAGAGCCACTACAAGCCACTAGAATTATGCCAGGATTAAGAACTGTGTGAGAATCTGTGTAAAGGAATTTGAGAGCTGTGTTGGTGTTTTTTATCCTTTCTAAACTCCTCTCCAAACCCTTAAACAACAAAATTTGTATTCCTTACACAAGTAAGCAAACTCTGACCTTTGTTTATTTTTAAAATATCTTTGGGGAGAATAGAAATTCCTAGGGGGGCAAAAGAGTAGCCACAGCAGGACAAACAGAAACTTCATATCCATGTTGGAATTATCAGGGGTGTGTGTGTGTGTGTGTGCGCACGCACGCGCATGCGTGTGTGCATATTTCTTAAATTGACATCAATATGGATGAAGACAAAGTTAAACATCTTGCAAAACATGAAGAAGCAAAACATCTTTGCATTACTGGAAGCGATTTCCAATTCATTAAGTACTTTTTAATTACTTTAAAACTTCAATTTAACAAATCCAGCAGAATGATAGTATCGACAGTTTCTCTCTCTCTTTTTTTTTAAGATTTTATTTATTTATTTGACAGACAGAGATCACAAGTAGGCAGAGAGGCAGGCAGAGAGAGACAGGGGGAAGCAGGCTCCCCGCCGAGCAGAGAGCCTGATGTGGGGCTCAATCCCAGGACCCTGAGATCATGACCTGAGCCGAAGGCAGAGGCTTAACCCACTGAACCACCCAGGCGCCCCGCGTATCGACAGTTTCTTAATCATTTTTTATCAAACTCTTTAATAGATTCGCCTATGAAGAGAATATAATCAATCTGAAGTTTCCTGGAATTATTAACCATTTGAAATGTTGAAAGTTTTGTATTGGTGAATCCATCAAACAGAAATATGCTTCTTTAAGACTGAAGGGATTACTGATTCACTAACCCATGATTATTTTCCTAAATGAAAAACACAGTTAGAAAAAGGGATTAAACACTTTCTTAAAAATCCCATAATTCAAATCAAATGAAACTTGATTTGCTTAGAAATTATCCACCCCCCACCAACCCGAGGGACTGCATTACAGCTGCAGGTATGGGATTATCATGAGATTAACTGTGAGATTTTTTTTTTTTTTATCAGATGTTAAACTTTGCCATGATGGAGAAAGCACTCTGCAGGATAAGTATCAATTTGTGCACAGGGTTGGAAGCACATTGTCTGGATTTTGCTTGTCTTCTCAGCTGAGCCTAACACAGGGAACCCTAAATTTCAAGTTCAAATTTGAAAGTAGTACAGAGCATTCAGCTAAATTCGCACTGTCAAGGAATGGATCATCTATATACTTCCTCTTAACTTGTAATTGGTTCGCTTTTTCTATGAAGTGGCTAATGCAGGATTTCCAGATACCTTTGTTAAATGCCCCAGTAGTCAAAATTTCCTGAAAGTTCCCAGGAGTGTTTTATATATGCTCATGAACCTGGTAAATTGTTGATTGCATTTCTATGCTCTCTATGTTCTGCCTTCTTTACCTCCAGTGATATACATTAATGATTTTTCTTGTGTTCAGAGAAGAGTGACTGTGGGCAATCTTTTCTCTATCAGGATTCCTTGTCACTTCTATAAAACCATGATTTCATACCATAATGGTACATGTTCTTTGAAATCCTCAATATTCTTTAATCACCCTATGTTCATTTTAAGGATGGAATCAATGTATCTCTCTCATGTAAATTTTAGGCTTTTCTTCATATGAATATCCCAATGTTTTTCACATTATCTAGTAAAACTATTTTTTAGTGTTTTCCCTTTACTTACAATGAGACATTCGCCCTCCCCCACATAAGGCACATAAGATTCAGTCTGTGACATGAAGAGTCTACATAAAAATCCAAGTGATTAAACATCACATTTTCTAGAGGTTCGCATGGTTCCAAACCTTTTTTTCTCTTAGAAAGATGACCCAGGCCCATGTGCCAATAGATTTTTATCAGGGATTGTGCCATAAATTGGCACTTCCAAGATACATAAAGAAAAGTAGAAGCAACTAAAAAAAAAGTGGAAGAAACTAAAATGAAGTCTCAGTGATATTTGTTCTTACATGGAGTTGCTAATGAGTACAAAAATATGGGTGAGGTGGTGCTGAAAACCCAGTAGCTCAGTGTTCTTTCAAAGTTACCTTGTTTTCCTATTAAACTCACTACAGAAAAGGTGGTGTAAATGTAGCCTGATACAATAGTTCTCAGTAGTTTTCCACCTAAGCTGTTCACATGCATAAAATATTCTCTTATAATTATCTTCCCTCCTGTAACGATTTTTTAGGAAACTGGGCACTATGTATGGGGAGCTATAGGAAGTAGAGGCATAGAACACATATCAGAGAATCTGGACTTAGAGGAAGTATGTGTACTTTGAAAAAAAAAACAAAAACAAAAACAGGGGCACCTGGGTGGCTCAGTGGGTTAAGCCTCTGCCTTCGGCTCAGGTCATGGTCTCAGGGTCCTGGGATCGAGCCCCGCATCGGGCTCTCTGCTCAGCAGGAAGCCTGCTTCCCCCTCTCTCTCTGCCTGCCTCTCTGCCTACTTGTGATCTCTGTCTGTCAAATGAATAAATAAAATCTTAAAAAAAAAAATTTTTTTGGAATTTTCTGGAAATTTGTGGAATTTTCTGGAAATTTCTACAGGATCTTATACCTACACTTGCTTCATAGAATCACTAATGTAGTAAGAAAGAGTAATGGCATTTGGGGGATATCATGTTGTTGTTGTTGTTGTTTTTTCACCTATGATCTATGATCCAAGCTATCCTGTTAATCCTTATTTTGCTATGACTTTTGGATTTCATCCTTTGTTTTTGTTTATAAAATTTTGCTCCATGGAGGTTTTACGTATTTTGATATACTTTTATCTTGTTTGGAAATGCTGTCTTAACCTAGTTTTGGGTTAAGACCAGTCAATTCTTCTGAGTATCTGATTAAGTCCACAGCCATCATCTTTCTTAACTGGGCTTTCACATTCTAGAATACTAATCACCTGGGGCTATGTACCAGACAAATAGGGATATTTCCTTTGGCTCAGAGGCCACCAAAATTCAAACTATTCAAATTAGTGACTTTGTAAGAAGACAGTGAAATCCAGCTACCCTCACTCCACTTGCCATATTATAAACTGCCTCCTATGGCTCCAGCTTGCTATTACTCTGTCCTCAGGTTCAATCCTCTTCAGGGCCTTGCCTCGCAGCCCTCTCTCCTTTGAAGCTGTAACAAAGAGCTCTGTGTTTTATCTATCTCAGTGACATTGTGGTAGGTCCTGCCATCAAAATTATCATTAAATCTTATAAAGCACATGCTTTTATATCTTGTCCTTCAGTTTTATCTGACTTTACAATGATCTCTCCCGATCACATCCTTGTGACAGTAGACTATAGTAGGACTTGGAACTAGACCTATGTGAATTCAAATTCTGGTTTTGACACTGATTAGCTCTATTACCAGGAACAAGGTCCTGTCTCTCTGGAACTCTATTTCCTCATTTGTAAAGTAGGAGCATAAATAATAGTACCTGTTTCACAGTACTGTGGTAATAATTAAATGATATTTTAAATCAATATCAATAGGTATAGATAGATATAAATACATGGTTCTTTTCATACTATCTCACACATAATAAGCACTGAATAAATAGTAGCTATGACTATTGATAGGTACATATTTTTGTATTTGTTTATCTGATTTGACTATATTATAATTATATCTTTTATTCTCCCAGGGCTTGTTTGGTAGAGTAACAAGATAAGTGTTTTGTTTTCTAAAACATAATCAATTGTCACAGCAGGATTTTTAAAAATTCATCTTTGTGTTTCCAATAATTTAGGATTCCACTTTCACCACACACTCCTTATGAGTCTGAGAGTTGGTTTTGTGTTATCTATTTTGCTCCATTGTTCTGCTCATTTTTACACTAGTATTGTACTGTTTTAATTATTGATGTTTTAAATAAACTTTAATGACTGATGGATTTTTATATTACTCTTTTTTTTCTTAATAAGTATTTATGTATTCTGACCTTTCTATTATTCATGGCAAATTTTAAAATTATTCTGCCATATTAAAAAATTATCATTGATAATTTTACTGTAATTGTGTTAAATCCAAAAACGAATATAGGATAAACTGGAATCTCAATAATTAATATTCCCATCTAGGAACACGGTTCTCCACTTATGATGTATCCTTTTTAAAACATACTTAGGGGGCCGCCTGGGTGGCTCAGTTGGTTAAGCAACTGCCTTCAGCTCAGGTCATGATTCCAGAGTCCCAGGATCAACTCCCACATTGGACTCCCATGTCCATGGGCAGTCTGCTTCTCCCTCTGACCTTCTCCCCTCTCAATCTCTCTCTTCTCCCTCTCAAATAAATAAATAAAATATTTTAGAAAAACATACTTAGGAACCTGTATGAAGGGAAAACTGCATTATAGTACACTTCCTCTTGTAACCAACTGCATGATTTTGGATAAATTTTATAATCCTGATATAATCCCTGCTCTGTAGAGCTTATGGTACTTATATTAAGGGTAAAAAAATAAAGTATGCATACAAGATAGCAAAGTAAGTAGTTCAGTATTCATAGAGAAGCAAAAAGATATTAATATTATTTTAAAAAATAAACTTAAGAAAAAGTCCAATTTTGCATCAAAGATATTTTCCATCTCAAATAAAGGATCTCCACAGGAAAAGAACAAAAATTAAAACACAGAAATGCAGAGATCCAGGAATGTCAATATCAATTGATCTTCAAAAAAACCTTTTTACTAACCACTACTAATTTAATGCTAATATCTTCATTTGGTGAATATGTTTTACCATGGAATCTATACACTGGACCTCAAAAAATCAACCTAACATTTACATAGATTCTTAGAGTTTGAAGGGGACATGAGGTCATCTAATTCAAATTTCATTGTATTAACTGGAAATGACTTTCCTCTAATATATCCAGCAATAGTGAATTCACTATTTCATAAGTAATTATTAGAATTCTCATGTTTTGAAGTGTCCTTATTGTACCAATATCTGTTTCCCTGTAGCTTTCACCTTTGCACAGGTGTTATGGGAACAGGAAGGTGAAGCATCTAATTCCATCTGACAAGAAGTAAGGAAGGGAGTAGGAAGGGGCAACCAAGCAGTGCATTCTAGAAGATATATGGCTTGAACTGAATTTTGGAGAGAGAAAGGTTAAGGCATTCCAGGTCAAAGAGAATTTCTGAAAATATGACACATTTGGAAACTCTACTAAGTTTTGTTCTGCTGGAGCAAAGCATATATATGAGGGAGTAGTAAAAGATGAGGGTGAAGAAATAGGCAAGTGAATGGTACAGAGAGCCTTCTGCACTGAGGTTAGGTTTAGGTTTTGTTAACAATAGAATATCATTAAAAGTTTTGTTTGTTTGTTTTTTAACTCAGTGGTATTGTTTTAGTTGTACTTGCTGGACCTACACAAAATCTATCGTATATTTTTCTTTAAACTTCTCTAGTTTTTCAAGGCACGTGAAGGTAGTCTTTATGTCTTTCCAGTTATTTATTTTTTTAAGATTTTATTTATTCATTTGAGAGAGAGAGACAGAGAGAGCACAAGCAGAGGTAGAGGCAGAGGAAGAGGGAGAACATGGGGTTTGATCCCAGGACCTAGAGATCATGACCTGAGTTGAAGGCAGATGCTTAACCACCTGAACCACCTAGGTGCCCCAATTTCTTTCTAGTTATTTAAAGAATTTATCATCTATATATTTTTGATGTTATTACCATTGTGGTCTTTTCTGCTATACTCATTCTAGTTTGTTGAAGTTCATCTTATATTGTAATACCCAGAATCAAGTCACTATTTCAGATATGGTTTAATGCTGTAAAGTAGTTCAATATTATGTTATCTCATTAATTCTATATAAAACTTTTTTTTAAGATTTAATTTAATTTAGTTTAGCTTATTTTGGAGTTGGAGTGGGGGCAATTCACCAAACAATAGAGTCTCTGTTATGCTGCATTAACAACTCCAAAATCTCAGTGACTCAATACAACAAAGGTTTATTAGAGTCATCCAAGGACTCAGGTTGACAGAAACGTCACTGCAATACCTGTTTCTAGTCAACAACACAGAAAAAGTAAAAGTCAGTTGTGCACTGGCTCTTTAAATTTCCAAAGCAAATTAATTGGTCTCACCTAAATTCAAGGGGAGTGGAGACAAGCCGTCCTACTATGAACCTGGAAGAAGAGATCTAGGTTATTTGACTAGTCCTAATGACTATCACCAGGTTACAACTAGATCACAAGGATCTTATGACAATTTTTTCTTGTTTTTGCATAAATGGATACCAAGCAAGGTCTTAATATTATAAAATCCTTTTCTTTTTATTAAAAGTGTTACCAAATTGGATTCAGTCTACTGTTTGTTTTGGCCTGAATGTTCATATCACCCCCGAATTCATATGTTGAAATCCTAACCCTCAAGTGATGCTATTCAGAGGTAGGGCCTTTGGGAGACGATGAGGTCATAAGGGCATAAACCACATGACTCGAATCAATGCCTTATTAAAAAGAGGCCACACAGTGTTTAATTGTCCCTTCTACCATGTGAAAACACAGCAAGAAGAGATGGTCATCTATAAACCAGGAAGATGGTCTACACCAACCACAAAATCTGCCAGAGACTTGATCATGAACTACTAGCCTCCAGAAATTGAGAAATAAATTTCTGTTGTTTATAAGTCAGTCTGTCTATTGTATTTTGTTATATCAGCCAGAAGAGACTAAGACATTGTTCATATTTGTAAAAGTCACTCTATTGTATTTCGTTATATCAGCCTGAAGAGACTAAGACATTGTTCATATTTTTAAAAGATGTTAATCAAGCACATATTTTACTAGTTAATGCTTACAGTTGTGGGTCATGTTCCAAACTACCAAAGATATAATCTCTTCCTTAGGAACCTATGATACTGTATAAGACACTTTAGGTTAACATTGATCAATTACTTTATTACTGCCATTATGGTAAGGCTATTTAACGAACTCTCAATCTACCTAACTGTATAACTGAGTCCTATTTCAAGAAATGACTATAAGATTATAATGTGAGACTTTACCAAATACTTTGCCCCAGTCAAGTTATAAAACATCTAAGCATAATCATGGTATAGCAACCTAGAAACCCCATTAAGAAGGGAGCCGAATTTACATGATTTTTTCTTACATTCAAATTGATCGTGTCTTATGTTGGCTCCTGATTATGCTCACTCTTCCAAATTTCTTGTTACTAATCTGTTTGAGATTTTTTTGTTAAAAACTAAACCCAGCATTTCTAGTACAGAGTTTCTAAAAACCACCTTTCCTCCTCCGTTTTTGGAAACCAAGATATATGTTCCTATCTTCTCATTTTACATGAGTCTTCAATTTTTATATACGTTGGCATTGATACAAATAGGCATATTTTTAATAGAGCTTTTGAGGAACATGTAGACTCATTTCAATGCTATCAGAATTTTTTTGGATTTTAAATAGAATTTCTATGTTATTTTCTGATATTTGTTCTAGATTTTTTCAGTTGGAAGACCATTTTATTTGCCAGAGGATATTGAGGTAAAATAGCTATTAAATAGTTGAAACTTCTTTCATCTGTTAAAATTTATCATCTCCCCCATGCAATGAACCTCTTCCTTTGTTCTTACTGCTTTAAAAATTGCTTGAAAAACTCTTATAATTTATCCTAACATTTTTCGCAGGTCTCAGTTAGTTTGGGTACTAGAATCTTCAACAATATCGGTAGAGATTTGTGACATTCTCTTTTATATTCTGGTCATTTGAAACATTTTTTTCATTTAAAAAATGAATCTCTTCCTTAATAAGTTAGTGCCTATGCATATATATATGTTTTCTTGCTTTCTCACTTGAATCATCTACTTGGAGTTCCTGATTACTTAGTATTTCCTTTTTTCTTGGAGTGGAAGACATAACAAAAGAATAAATATCTATAAGTAGATATAATAAAGTCAAGAAATGGTCTCTGTTAATATCTTGAGAGATTTCCTTCCAGACCAAAGTTATTCCAACTGTGCAGAAAAAAAAAAACAAAAAACAAAACAAAACAAAAAAGCCAACAACAACAAAAACAAAAAACAAACAAAACCACTACATTTAGTAAGAGGCTTAATCTCTGTATATCTCTATTTTACCACAGAAATGAGATTGATGATCTATCCCTAACTTTCCACTTGATCCTTACTAAATACTTCCTAGAGATTTTGGGGTGTTTCTATCACTATTATATCTGAGTTGTCAAAATAAGGAGATAATTTTCAAGAATGAATTATGATAATTATAACAGGTGGAAAGACAAATATTAGTAAAATTATTGTTGTTTTAATTATACTAATAAAACCACATAAAGAGAGCTTACTGCTTGCAAGGCACATTTCTAAGTATGGTTGATTTATATTTAATTTTTTGATCTTCATAATAACCTTTAGATAGGTGCTTGGATTTTCAAAGCTGAAGATGGACAAGGCACAAGATCTTTTCTCTGTGCAAGGTGGAGTGAGGGGGTCAGAACTGAGAATACCACATAAAAGTTTATCCATGCATTAGTATACTCAACTTTAAAAGTTATATGACTAGGAGGAGGGGCAAGATAGTGGAGAAAAAGGAGAACTTGTTTCAACTGGTCCCCTATAGTGAGGTAATTCTGTGCCAGAACACTCTGAACACCCTGGAAATCAGCCTTAGATGTAGGATTATACAATTCTGTATCTCTATGGGGGCAGAAGATGCCAGTGGAGATATATAAGCTTCAAGTGGCGACTTCCAATTGCTCAGAAGTGTTCCAGGGTGCACCTTGCCTGGACTGCAGTTGATATATTCAGCTACCCATCCCCTCAACCACCTCTCACCAAAATGGTGAGAAGGAGGAACACCCAACACAGGAAAAATTCAGAGACCATCCCTCTCCATCAGAACTATTGGACATTGATATAAAAATTTTGTCAGAAAGGGAATTCAGGATAACAATGATCCAGGCAATGGCTAGGTTAGAGAAATTCATTAGTGACAACATGGAATCTCTAAAGGCAGAAGTGAAAGCCACATGGGAAGAAGTTAAAAATGCTATCCATGAGATCCAATCTCATCTAAATTCTCTAACAGCTAGGGTAACAGACAGAGATTGAATTAGTGATCTATAAGACAAAATAATAGAGAAAAAGGATCAGGAGGAGGCATGGAAGAAACAGCTTAGAAACCATGAAAAAATAATTAAGGAAAAAAAATGACACTATGAAATGTTCCAACGTCAGAATTATTGGAATCCCTGAGGGGGAGGAGAAAGAAAGAAGACTAGAAGATATAGTTGAATAAATTCTCCATGACAATTTTCCCAATCTGGGGAATGAAACTAGTGTTTGTGTCCTAGAGGCAGGAAGAGTACCCCCAAGATCAACAAGTCTAGAAAGACGTCCAGACCCTTGATTGTGAGACTGATGAATCATAATTTGAGACAGGAACTCTTGAGAGCAGCTAGGGGAAAGAGATTCCTTACATACAGAAAAGGTCTATCAGAATAATGTCAGACCTGTCCACAGAAACCTGGCAAACCAGAAAGGGCTAGCAAGACATATTCAGGGCACTAAGTGAGAAGAACATGCAGCCAAGAATATTTTAACCAGCAAGGCTGACATTCAAAATGGATAGAGAGATAAAGAGCTTCCAAGATGAGCAAGGTTAAAAAAGTATGTGACCACCAAGCCAGCACTACAAGAAATGTTGATGAGGGTTTTATAAAAGAAGAAAGAACCCAAGAGTGGCATAGAACAGAAATTTACAGAGACAATCTATAGAAACAAGGACTTCACAGGCAACATGATGTCAATAAAAAAGTATTGCTCAGTAATTACTCTCAATGTGAACAGCCTAAACACTTCCATAAAATGAAACAGGGTTGCAGATTGGACTAAACAGCAGGACCCATCCATAGGCTGTCTACAGGAGACACATTTGGAACCTAAAAATACATCTACACTTAAAGTGAAGGGATGAGAAGCATCCTTCTTGCCAATGGGCCTCAAAATAAAGCTGGGGTAGTGGTTATCATATCATATAAATTAGATTTTAAACTCAAGACTGCAGTCAGAGATAAAGAGGAATACTACATCATTCTTAAAGGGTCTATCCACCAAGAAGATCTAACTATTGTAAATATTTATGCCATCAATTTGGGAGCACCCAACTACCTAAGACAACTGTTAATCTAGATAAGGGGTCATATTGATATCAATACATTAATAGTAGGGGATCTTAATGCATCACTCTCAGTAATAAACAGATCATCCAAGCAGAAAATCAATAAAGAAACAAGAGCATTGAATGACACATTGGACCAGATGGACCCCATAGATATATACAGAACATTCCACCCTCAAACAACAGAATACTCATTCTTCTCAACAGCACATGAAACTTTCTCCAGAATAGACCACATTCTGAGTCACAAATCAGGGCTCAACCGATACCAAAAGACTGAGATTATTCCCTGTATATTCTCAGACCACAGTGCTTTGAAACTGGAGCTCAACCACAAGAAAAAGATTGGAAGGAATTCAAAAACTTGGAAGCTAAAGACCACCCTGCTTAAGAATATTTGGGTCAACCAGGAAATCAAAGAAGAACTTAAGCAATACATGGAAATCTAAGAGAATGAAGACATATTGGACAAAACCTAGGGGATACAGCAAAGTCAATTCTAAGGGGAAAATACATAGCCATTCAAGCCTCACTCAAAAAAAAAAAAAAAAAGTAAAAGAAAAAGAAAAAGAAATCCAGCATACACCAGCTCTCTCTACACCTTAGAAACTGGAGAAGCAACAACAAATTAAGCCAACCCCAAACACAAGAAGATAAGAGCAGAGATCAATGAGAAAGAAACTAGAGACACAGCAGAATACATCAACAAAACTAAAAGTTGATTTTTCAAAAAAATCAATGATTGATAAACCACTGGCCAAACTAATCCAAAAGAAAAGATAAAGGACCCAAATTAATAAAATTATGAATGAAAAGGGAGAGATCACAACTAACACCAAGGAAATAGAAACAATCATCAGAAATTATTATCAACAGTTATATGCTAATAAGTTAAGCAACCTAGACAAAATGGATGCATTCCTGGAAACTATAAACTTTCAAAACTGAATCAGGAAGAAATGGAAAACCTGAATAGACCAATATGTAGTAACAAGATTAAAGCAATGATCAAAAATCTCCCAAAAAACAAGAGCCCAGGACATAACAGATTCCCTGGAGAACTGTACCAAAAATTAAAAGAAGAAATAATACCTATTCTCCTGAAGCTGTTAAAAAAAAACAGAAACAGAAGGAAAATTTCCAGACTCTTTTTATGAAGACAGCATTACCCGGATCCCTAAACCAGGCAAAGATTCCACCAAAAAGGAGAATTTCAGACCAATATCCCTGATGAATATAGATGCCAAGATTCTCAACAAGATCCTAGGTAATAGGATCCAACAGTACATTAAAAAGGTTATCCACCATGACCAGGTGGGATTTATCCATGGGATGCAAGGGTGGTTCAACATTCGCAATTCAAGCAATGTGATAGAACAAATCAATAAGATAAAAGAACCACAAAGTCCTCTCAATTGATGCAGAAAAAGCATTTGACAGTATACAGCATCTGTTCCTGATTAAAGCCCTTCAAAGTATAGGAATAGACGGAACATTCCTCGACATCATAAAATCTATGAAAAACCCACAGCTAATATCATTCTCAATGGGGAAAAGCTTAAAGCCTTCTTTTTGAGATCAGGAACACGACAAGAATGTCCACTCTCGCCACTGTTGTTCAGTATACTACTAGAAGTCCTAGCAACAGCAATCAGACAACAAAAAGAAATAAAATGTATTCAAATTGGCAAAGAAGAAGTGAAACTCTCTCTCTTCACAGATGACATGATACTTTATGTGGAAAACCCAAAAGACTTCATCCCCAAACTACTAGAACTAATATAGCAATTTGGTAATCTGGCAGGATACAAAAATCAATGTACAGAAATCACTTGCTTTCTTATACAATAACAATGAAAATACAGAAAGGGAAATTAGAGAATTGATTCAATTTACTATGGCACCAAGAACTATAAGAGAACTGCAAATAAACCTAACCAAAGAGGTAAAGGATCTGTACTTGAATAACTACAGAACCCTCATGAAAGACATTGAAGAAGACAGAAAAAGATGGAAGACCATTCCATGCTCATGGTTCAGAAGAATAAACATTCTAAAAATGTTTATACTGCCTAGAGCCATCTATACTTTCAATGTTAACATGATCAAAATGCCACTGGCATTTTTCAAAGAGCTGGAACAATCAATCCTAAAACTTGTATGGAACCAGAAGAGACCCTGAATTCCTAGGGAAATGTTGAAAAAGAAACACAAAACTGGGGGCATCACGTTGCCTGATTTCAAGCTTTACTACAAAGCTGTGATCACCAAGACAGCATGGTACTGTCATAAAAATAGACACATAGACCAGTGGAACAGAGTAGAGAGCCCAGTTATGGACCTTCAACTCTATAGTCCAATAATCTTTGACAAAGCAGGAAAAAAGACAGTGGAAAAAAGACAGTCTCTTCAATAAATGGTGCTGGAAAAATTGGACAGCTACGTGTAGAAGAATGAAGCTGGAACATTCTCTTACACCATACACAAAGATAAAATCAAAATGGATAAAAGACCTCAACATGAGGCAGGAATCTATCAAAATCAGATCAGAGGAGAACATAGGCAGTAACCTCTTTGACATCAGCCACAGCAACTTCTTTCAAGATATGTCTCCAAAGACAAAGGAAACAAAAGCAAAAATGAACTCTTGGGACTTCATCAAGATCAAAAGCTTCTGCAGAGCAAAGAAACAGTCAACAAAACAAAGGGGCAACCCACGGAATGGGAGAAGATACTTGCAAATGACACTACAGACAAAGGGCTGATATCCACGATCTATAAATAACTCCTCAAACTCAACTCACCCAAAACGGATAATCACATCAAAAGATCAGCAGAAGACATGAACAGACACTTCTCCAAAGAAGACATACAAATGGCTAACAGACACAAGAAAAAATGTTCATCATCATTAGCCATCAGGGAGATTCAAATCAAAACTACACTGAGATACTACCTTACACCAGTCAAAATGGCCAAAGTCAACAAGCCAGTAAACAAAAAGTGTTGGAGAGGATGTGGAGAAAGGGGAACCCTCTTACACTGTTAGTGGGAATGCAAGTTGGTGCAGCCACTTTGGAAAACAGTGTGGAGATTCCTCAAAAATTAAAAATAGAGCTACCCTATGACCCTGCAATTGTACTACTGGGTATTTACCCCAAAGATACAGATGTAGTGAAAAGAAGGGCCATCTGTACCCCAATGTTCATAGCAGCAATGGCCACAATCTCCAAACTGTGGAAAGAACCAAGATGCCCTTCAACAGACAAATGGATAAAGAAGATATGGGGCATATACACAATGGAGTATTATGCCTCCATCAGAAAGGATGAATACCCAACTTTCGTATCAACATGGATGGGAATATAGGAGATTATGTTCAGTGAAATAAGTCAAGCAAAGAAAGTCAATTATCATATATGGCTTCTCTTACTTGTTGATCACAAATAATTACATGGAAGACATTGGGGGATAGAGAGGAGAGTGAGTTGCGGAAAATTGGAGGGGGAGATGAAGCATTTGAAACTGTGGACTCTGAGAAACAAACTGAGGGTTTTGGAGGGGAAAGGGTTGGATGGTTGGGTAAGCCTGTTTGTGGGTATTAAGGAGATTACATATTGTATGGAATACTGGGTGTGGTGCATAAACAATGAAATTTGGAACACTCACACACACACACAAAATTAAATTAAAAAGAAAGTTACATGACTAGAAATCTACAAGCTGCAAATGGAGATGACAAGAAACCTTATTAGTTTCAGCTTTCCTCTAGGATAAAAAAAAATGCAGTTCGCATTTTTAATTCTCCATCCGATGTTAGGTTCAAATTTGTACTACATATGTGGACTGGCAGTTCCCAGAGAAATGAATATAATGTATTTCTGGGATAATAGTGCTCTAAGGGAGAAATAGTTGGGAGAAATAGTTGTCAATCTTATCTGGAAAGGTTCATCTTCAAGATAGGCCTTGCATTATTTTCATAGATAAAATCAAGTTGAATATGAGCAAATAATTGAAAATTATAAAATGCACAAAGAAAGATGCATCATGAGTAAGAGTCAGTATAAATACCAATCATTAAATTTAAAGTCTAAAGAACATGAGCTATTGAAAACTTCAGATAGAGATAAAAATGTTTAAAATGCTTAAAGATTTATAAAGATGGGTATCCAAACAAAACCAGAGCACAGTCAGAATGCACAAGTTGTTAGTGAAACTTTAAACGGCAGATTTTAAGAAGAGGAAAAATAAACACTGACTGAAGGAATAAGTTACCAGAAAGAATGGTAGACAAATATATTAGTCAATGTTGTTGCTCTAAACCATGAGTGAGTAAACTGACCCACAGACCAAATCTAGTCCACCATTTGGTTTTGTAAATACAGTTTTATTGGATCATAGCCATGCTCATTCTGATGATTAGTTTTATGTGTCAACTGGGTCATGGGATGCTAAGACATTTTATCAACTATAATTCTTCATGTGTCTATTCTATAAGGGTCTTTCTGATGAGATTAATATTTAAATCAGTAGATTGAGTAAAGCAGATAACTCTTCCTAATATGGATGGCGCTCATCTAATCAGTTCAAGGTCTTTCTAGAACAAAAATCTGGTCCTCTGAAAAGTAAGATACTCTCCCTGCCTGACTGTCTTCATGCTGGGACATCAGTTTTCCCTACCTTCAGACTCAAACTGAAATGTTGGTTCTTCTTGGGTCCCAAACCTGCCAGCCTTTGGACTAGAACTATACCACTGGCTGTCCTATTTCTCACACCTTTGAACTAATAATAGAACTACACCATTTGGTATCCTGAGTCTCCACCTTGCCAACTATAGATAAAGGGACTTGTTAACCTCCATAATCCCCTTAGCTGATTCCTTATAATCTCTCTCTCTGTCTCTCTCTGTCTCTCTTTTTTTTTTTTCTCTCTCTCTCTTTCTCTCTAAGTTCTATTGGTTCTATTTTTCTGGGTAACCCTAATTAATATATGCATTCTCTTATGCATTGTCTATAGCTTCTTTTGCATTACCAGAGCAGAGTTATTGAAAAAGAATAATTGAAACAGTTTGTATGGCTCAAAAGCTGAAAATATTTACTATGTGGCCCTTTACAGAAAAAAAGCTTTGTAATTTCTGATCTAAATTAACATGGACTACAAAATGATGATGAAATAATGACAATGATAACAATAACAATAACATTAGAGGTAAGAAAATAAGGTAAAACTGATTTGTTGGCCAAAAATAATATCTAGAATGGAAGAATTTTTTTAAATTAATATATTTTAAGGTCCTTGTGAAGATTCAGTGAAGTGAAGATATATTGATAAAAATTAGATTTTATAAAGGTAATCATGAAAATAAATGGAAAGCATAACTTAAAAATGATAAAGAGGAAATACCCTGAATTTGTATGGAACCACAAAAGACCTCAGATAGCCAAAGCTATCTGGAAAGAATATAGTAATCAAAACAGTATGGCACTGACACAAAAATAGACATATAGATCAATAGAAAAGAATAGAAAATCCAGAAATAAGCTCTAATTATATGGTCAATTAATCTTTGACAAAGATGGAAAGAATATCCAATGGTAAAAAGACAGCCTCTTCAACAAATGGTGTTGGGAAAACTGTACAGCAACATGCAGAGGAACAGAATTGGAAAACTTTCTTATACCATACACATACATAAATTCAAAATGGATTAAAGACCTAAATGTGAGATATGAAACCATAAAAGTCCTAGGAGAGAGCACAAGCAGTAATTTCTCTGACATCAGCCATAGCAACATTTTTATAGATACGTTTACTGAGGCAAGAGAAATAAAAACAAAAATTAACTGTTGGGACTACATCAAAATAAGAGGCTTCTGCACAGCAAAGGAAACAACCCAAAAAACTGAAAAGGAGCCTACTGGATGGAAGAAGATATTTGCAAATGATATATCTGATAAAGGGTTAGTATCCAAAAGATATAAAGAATATATACAACTCAACATTCAAAAAACAAATAATTCAATTAAACATGGGCAAAAGGCACGAGCAAACATTTCTCTGAAGAAGACATACAGATGACCAATAAACACATGAGAAAATGCTTATCATCACTCATCATGAGAGAAACACACATCAAAACTACAATGAGGTATCACCTCATACCTGCCTGAATGGATAAAATCAATAACAAAAGAAACAGTAGGTGTTGATGAGAATGTGGAGAAAAGGAAAGCCTCGTGAACTGTTGGTGGGAATGAAAACTGTTGCACCCACTGTGAAAGAGAGTATGGAAGTTTTTCAAAAAGTTTAAAATAGAAGTGACTTATGATCTCCATATTGCACTATTGGGTATTTACCCAAAGAATACAAGAACACAAATTCAAAGGGATACATGCACACCAATGCTTATACCAACATTAGTTATAATAGCCAAGATATGGAAGCAGCTTAAATGTCTATTGACTCATGAATGGATAATGAAGTTGTGATCTATCTATCTAGTTATATCTGTATCACTATACACATATATAAATGGAATGATATTCAGCCATAAAAAAGAATGGAATCCTGCCAATTTGCAATGATATGGATGGAGCTAGAAAGTACATTGCTAAGTAAAATAAGTTAGTTAGTGAAAGACAAATAACATGATTTCATTCATATGTGGAATTTAAGAAACAAAACAAACAACAAAGGGAAAAATGAGACAAGAGAGAGAGAGAAATCATGAAACAGACTCAATTATAGAGAGCAAACTGATATAGATATAGATACAGATATAGATAGATCTATATAGATATATACCATGTCTTCTTTATTCATTCATCAGTTTATGGATATTTGGGCTCTTTCTATAATCTGGCTATTTTTGATATTGTTGATAATGCTGCCATAAAGGCCTAGGTGCATATATCCCTTTGAAGAAATGACTTTTGTACCCTTTGGGTAAATACCTAGTAGTGCAACAGCTGAAATATAGGGTGATTCTATTTTTAACTTTTTTGAGGAACCTCCATAATGTTTTTCAGAGTAACTGCACCAGTTTGTATTCCCACCAACACTGTAAGAAGGTTGGTTGTCCTTTCTCCATATCCTTGACAGCATCTGTTGTTTCCTGTGCTGTTAATTTTAACACTCTGACAGATGTGAGGTGATATCTTATAGTCTTGATTTGTAATTCCCTGGTGATAAGTGATATTGAACATCTTTTCATGTGTCTGTTAGACATCTGGATGTCTTCTTTGAAAAAAAAAATGTCTGTTCATGTCTTCTTCTCATTTCTTAAATAGATTATTTGTTTTTGGATGCTGAGTATGGTAAGTTCTTTATACATTTTGGATATTAGCCCATTATCAGATATATCATTTGCAAATATCTCCCATTCCAGAGGTTGCCTTTTGGTTTTGCTATTTCCTTCACTGTGTGGAAGCTTTTTATCTTGATGAATTTCAATAATTCATTTTTGCTTTTGTATCCCTTGCCTCAGGACACATATCTAGTAAGAAGCTGATATAGCCAGTGTCAAAGAAGTTACTGTCTCTCTTATGCTCTAGGATTTTGATTATTTCCTGTCTCACACTTAGGTCTTTCATCTAATTTGAATTCATTTTTGTGTGTGGTGTAAGAAGTTGATCCAGTTTTATTCTTCTCCATGTTGTCCAGTTTTCCCAACACTATTGAAGATACTGTCTTTTTTCCATTTGCTATTCTTTCCTGGTTTGTCAAAGATTAGTTGACTACATAGTGTGGTTCCATTTCTGGGTTTTATATTCTGTTCCATCGGCCTATGTGTCTGTTTTGCTCCAGTACCATATTGTCTTGATCACTACAACTTTGTCATATAACTTGAAGTCCAAAACTGTGATGCCTTCAGCTTTGCTTTTCTTATTCAAGGTGTGTTTGGTGTTTGGGGTCTTTTATGGTTCCACCCAAATTTTAGGATTCTTTTTTTTTTAAGATTTTTTAAATTTATTTGACAGACAGAGATCACAAGTAGGCAGAGAGGCAGGCAGAGAGAGAGGAGGAAGCAGGCTCCCTGAGGAGCAGAGAGCCTGATGCAGGGCTCAATCCCAGGACCCTGAGATCATGACCTGAGCTGAAGGCAGAGGCTTAACCCACAGAGCCACCCAGGTGCCCCCAAATTTTAGGATTCTTTATTTCTAGTTCTGTGAAAAATGCTGGTGTTATTTTGATAGGGATTACATTAAATGTGTTGATTGCTTTGGATAATATAGACAGTTTAACAATATTTATTTTTCCAATCCATGAGCATGGATTTTTTTTCTATCTCTTTGTATCATCTTCAATTTCTTTCATAAGTGTTCTATAGTTTTCAGCATACACATCTTTTACCTCTTCGTTTAGGTTTATTCCTAGCTATACTATGGTATTTAGTACAATTGTAAATCATATCCATTCCCTGATTAATCTTTCTACTGAGTCATTTTTGGTGTATAGAAATGCAGCAGATTTCTGTAGGTCAATTTTGTATCCTGCAACTTTACTGCAACTTCATGTATCAGTTCTAGAAATTTTTTGGTGGAGTATTTCAGGTTTTCTACATAGAGAATTATGTCATCTGCAAATAGTGGAAATTTTAGTTCTTCCTTGCTGATTTGGATGTCTTTTTTTTTTTTTAAATAAAAATATAATGTATTTTTATCCCCAGGGGTACAGATATGTGAATAGCCAGGTTTACACATTTCACAGCACTCATCATAGCACATACCCTCCCCAATGTCCATTTCCCCACCACCCTCTCCCGTCCACCCTCCCCCCAGCAACACTCAGTCTGTTTTTTGAGATTGAGTCTTTTATGGTTTGTCTCACTAACAATTCCATCTTTTCATTTTTTCTTTTCATTTCATTTTCTTTTCTTTTCATTTCATTTTTTCTTTTCCCCCAACCCCCCCGCATTGTATCTCCACTTCCTCATATCAAAGAGCTCATATGATAGTTGTCTTTCTCCGATTGACTTATTTCACTAAGCATGATACCCTCTAGTTCCATCCACGTCGTCGCAAATGGCAAGATTTCATGTCTTTTGATGGCTGCATAGTATTCCATTGTGTATATATACCACATCTTCCTTATCCATTCATCTGTTGATGGACATCTAGGTTCTATCCACACTTTGGCTATTGTGGACATTGCTGCTATAAACATTCGGGTGCACGTGCCCCTTAGGAGCACCACGTTTGTATCTTTAGGATATAACCCAGTTGTGCAATTGCTGGGTCATAGGGTAGCTCTATTTTCAGTTTTTTGAGGAACCTCCACACTGTTTTCCAGAGTGCTTGCACCAGCTTCCATTCCCACCAGCAGTGTAGGAAGGTTCCTCTCTCTCTGCATCCTCGCCAGCATCTGTCATTTCTTGACATGTTAATTTTAGCCATTCTGACTGGTGTGAGGTGGTATCTCATTGTGGTTTTGATTTGTATTTCCCTGATGCCAAGTGATGTGGAACATTTTTTCATTTGTCTGTTGGCCATCTGGATGTCCTCTTTGCAGAAATGTCTGTTCACGTCCTCTGCCCATTTCTTGACTGGATTATTTGTTCTTTGCGTATTGAGTTTGATAAGCTCTTTATAGATTTTGGATACTAGCCCTTTATCTGATATGTCGTTTGCAAATATCTTCTCCCATTCTATCAGTTGTCCTTTGGTTTTGTTAACTGTTTCCTTTGCTGTGCAAAAGCTTTTGATCTTGATGAAATCCCAATAGTTCATTTTGCCCTTGTTTGTGTTGCCTTTGTTGATGTTCCTAGGAAGAAGTTGCTGCAGATGAAGTCAAAGAGATTGCTGCCTGTGCTCTCCTCAAGGATTTTGACCGATTCCTTTCTCACATTGAGTTCCTTCATCCATTTTGAGTCTATTTTCATGTGTGGTGTAAGGAAATAGTCCAATTTCATTTCTCTGCATGTGGCTGTCCCATTTTCCCAGCACCATTTGTTGAAGAGGCTGTCTTTTTTCCATTGGATATTCTTTCCTGCTTTGTCGAAGATTAGTTGACCATAGAGTTGAGGGTCTATTTCTGGGCTCTTTATTCTGTTCCATTGATCTATATGTCTGTTTTTGTGCCAGTACCATACTGTCTTGATGATGACAGCTTTTTTATAGAGCTTGAGTCTGGAATTGTGATGCCACCGACTTTGGCTTTTTTTTTCAATATTCCTTTGGCTATTTGAGGTCTTCTCTGGTTCCATATAAATTTTAGGATTATTTGTTCTATTTCTTTAAAAAAATGGATGGGATTTTGATAGGGATTGCATTAAATGTGTAGATTGCTTTAGGTAGAATAGACATTTTCACAATATTTGTTCTTCCAATCCATGAGCATGGAATATTTTTCCATTTCTTTGTGTCTTCCTCAATTTCTTTCATGAGGACTCTATAGTTACTGAGTATAGATTCTTTGCCTCTTTGGTTAGATTTATTCCTAGGTATCTTATGGTTTTGGGTGCGATTGTAAATGGGACTGACTCCTCAATTTCTCTTTCTTCTGTCTTGTTGTTAGTGTAAAGAAATGCGACTAATTTCTGTGCATTGACTTTATATCCAGACACTTTCCTGAATTCCTGTATAAGTTCTAGCAGTTTCGGAGTGGAGCCTTTTGGGTTTTCCACATATAGTATCATATCATCTGCAAAGAGTGATAGTTTATTCTTTGCCAATTTGGATGCCTTTAATTTGTTTTTGTTGTCTGATTGCTGAGGCTAGGACTTCTAGTACTATGTTGAACAGCAGTGGTGATAACGGACATCCTTGCCATGTTCCTGACCTTAGCGGAAAAGCTTTCAGTTTTTCTCCATTGAGAATGATATTTGCGGTGGGTTTTTCATAGATGGCTTTGATAATATTGAGGTATGTGCCTTCTATCCCTACACTTTGAAGAGTTTTAATCAGGAAGGGATGCTGCACTTTGTCAAATGCTTTTTCGGCATCTATTGAGAGTATCATATGGTTCTTATTCTTTCTTTTATTAATGTATTGTATCACATTGATGGATTTGCAGATGTTGAACCAAACTTGCAGCCCTGGAATAAATCCCACTTGGTCGTGGTGAATAATCCTTTTAATGTACTGTTGGATCCTATCGGCCAGTATTTTGGTGAGAATTTTCGCATCTGTGTTCATCAAAGATATTGGTCTGTAATTCTCTTTTTTGGTGGGATCCTTGTGTGGTTTTGGGATCAAGATGATGCTGGCCTCATAGAATGAGTTTGGAAGTTTTCCTTCCATTTCTATTTTTTGGAACAGTTTCAGGAGAATGGGAATTAATTCTTCTTTAAATGTTTGGTAGAATTCCCCTGGGAAGCCGTCTGGTCCTGGACTTTTGTTTGTTTGGAGATTTTTGATGATTGTTTCAATATCCTCCAGGTTATGGGTCTTTTCAGGCTTTCTATTTCTTCCTGGTTCAGTTGTGGTAGTTTATATGTCTCTAGAAATGTATCCATTTCTTCCAGGTTGTCAAATTTGTTGGCGTAGAGTTGCTCGTAGTATGTTCTTATAATTGTTTGTATTTCTTTGGTGTTGGTTGTGATCTCTCCTCTTTCATTCATGATTTTATTTATTTGGGTCCTTTCTCTTTTCTTTTTGATAAGTCTGGCCAGGGGTTTGTCAATCTTATTAATTCTTTCAAAGAACTACCTCCTAGTTTCGTTGATTTGTTCTATTGTTTTTTTAGTTTCTATTTCATTGATTTCTGCTCTGATCTTTATGATTTCTCTTCTCCTGCTGGGTTTAGGCTTTCTTCGTTGTTCTCTCTCCAGCTCCTTTAGGTGTAGGTTTAGGTTGTATATTTGAGACCTTTCTTGTTTCTTGAGAAAGGCTTGCACTGCTATATATTTTCCTCTCAGGACTGCCTTTGTTGTGTCCCATAGATTTTGAACCGTTGTGTTTTCATTATCATTTGTTTCCATGAATTTTTTCAATTCTTCTTTAATTTCCTGGTTGACCCATTCATTTTTTAGAAGGACGCTGCTTAGTCTCCATGTATTTGCGTTCTTTCCAAATTTCTTCTTGTGATTGAGTTCTAGCTTCAGAGCATTGTGGTCTGAAAATATGCAGGGAATGATCTCAATCTTTTGGTACCGATTGAGACCTGATTTATGACCCAGGATGTGGTCTATTCTGGAGAATGTTCCATGTGCACTAGAGAAGAATGTATATTCTATTGCTTTGGGATGGAATGTTCTGAATATATCTGTGATGTGCATCTGGTCCAGTGTGTCATTTAAGGCCTTTATTTCCTTGTTGATCTTTTGCTTCGATGATCTGTCCGTTTCAGTGAGGGGAGTATTAAAGTCCCCTGCTATTATTGTATTACTGTCGATGTATTTCTTTGATTTTGTTATTAATTGGTTTATATAGTTGGCTGCTCCCATGTTAGGGGCATAGATATTTAAGATTGTTAGGTCTTCTTGTTGGACAGACCCTTTGAGTATGATATAGTGTCCTTCCTCATCTCTTATTATAGTCTTTGGCTTAAAATCTAATTGATCTGATATAAGGATTGCCACCCCAGCTTTCTTCTGATGTCCATTAGCATGGTACATTGTTTTCCACCCCCTCACTTTAAATCTGGAGGTGACTTCGGGTCTAAAATGAGTTTCTTGTAGGCAACATATTGATGGGTTTTGTTTTTTTTATCCATTCTGATACCCTGTGTCTTTTGATTGGGGCATTTAGCCCATTAACATTCAGGGTAACTATTGAGAGATATGAATTTAGTGCCATTGTATTGCCTGTAAGGTAACTGTTTCTGTATATTGTCTCTGTTTCTTTCTGATCTACTACTTTTAGGGTCTCTCTTTGCTTAGAGGACCCCTTTCAATATTTCCTGTAGAGCTGGTTTGGTGTTTGCAAATTCTTTCAGCTTTTGTTTGTCCTGGAAGCTCTTTATCTCTCCTTCTATTTTCACTGATAGCTTAGCCAGATATAGTATTCTTGGCTGCATGTTTTTCTCATTTAGTGCTCTGAATGTATCATGCCAGTTCTTTCTGGCCTGCCAGGTCTCTGTGCATAGGTCCGCTGCCAATCTAATGTTTTTACCCTTGTATGTTACAGACTTCTTTTCCCGGGCTGCTTTCAGGATTTTCTCTTTGTCACTAAGACTTGTAAATTTTACTATCAGGTGACGAGGTGTGGACCTATTTTTATTGATTTTGAGGGGCGTTCTTAGCATCTCCTGGATTTTGATGTTTGTTCCCTTTGCCATATTAGGGAAATTCTCTCCAATAATTGTCTCCAATATACCTTCTGCTCTCCTCTCTCTTTCTTCTTCTTCTGGAATCCCAATTATTCTAATGTTGTGTTGTCTTATGGTATCGCTTATCTCTCGAATTCTCTCCTCGTGGTCCAGTATTTGTTTGTCTCTCTTTTGCTCAGCTTCTTTATTCTCTGTCATTTGGTCTTCTATGTCACTAATTCTTTCTTCTGCCTCATTTATCCTAGCAGTGAGAGCTTCCATTTTTGATTGCCTCATTAATAGCTTTTTTGATTTCAACTTGGTTAGATATTAGTTCTTTTATTTCTCCAGAAAGGGCTTTTATCTCTCTGGAGAGGGTTTCTCTAATATCTTCTATGCCTTTTTCGAGCCCGGCTAGAACCTTGAGAATTGTCATTCTGAACTCTAGATTTGTCATGTTACCAATGTCAGTATTGGTTAGGTCTCCAGCCTTCGGTACGGCCTCTTGTTTTTTTTGAGGTGAGTTTTTCCACCTTGTCATTTTGTCCAGATAAGATTTGCTTTCTCCTGCTGTTGAATTCTGCTGTTCTTGGTGAGTGAAGTTGGTTTTGGATGGGTTTTTGTTGATCTTCTGGGGGAGGGGCCTGTTGTAGTGATTCTCAAGTGTCTTTGTCGCAGGCGGAATTACACCGCCCTTGCCAGGGGCCAGGCTAAGTAATCCGCTCGGGTTCACTTTTGGGAGCTTTTGTTCCCTGAGCACTTTCCGTAGAGTTCCGGAGGACGGGAATGAAGATGGCGGCCTCCCAATCTCTCGGCCCGGAGGAGCCGAGAGCTTGGAGTCCCTCTCCTCAGTGCACCCTCAGAGAAAAATGCCCAACCGCCCCGCCTCCCTGGCCTCTGGTCACGCCTTGAGGGAAGCAGTCAATTGCTGGAACCTGGAGAAAAGCTCCTGGTCGCTTCCGTCTCCGTGGCCTCCGGCCGCGCTCCAAGCCCACCCAGCCTGCTACCGGCACAAGGTAACCCCGGGCTGAGAGCTCACTCCTTGGCTTTGTTGCTGTAGCTGGCTTCCCCACTCTAATACCTGAGAGCTCTGCAGCTCTCAGACACCCCCGGTCCTTCTGTGACCCTGCAGGACCTGGGTTTATGCTGACCCCGCCTGGGTTTCCCCCCGGTTTAGCCTCTGGATCTATGTCTCCCATTGGAGCAGACTTTTAAAAGTCCCGATTTTGTGCTCCATTGCTCTGCCGCTTGCCGGGAGCCTGCCCCTCCCCCCTCAGTCTATCTTCCCATCGCTTTGATTCACTTCTCCGCAGGTTCTACCTTTGAGAAAGTGATCGATTTTCTGTTTCTAGAATTGTTGCTCTTCTTCTCTTCGATTTCCCATTGGATTTGTAGGTGTTCACAATGGTTAGATAAGCTATCTAGCCGATCTCCTGCTACCCGATGTCGTCTCAGCCTGCTACTTCTCCGCCATCTTGACTCCTCCCCCAATTTGGATGTCTTTTATTTCTTTTTGTTGTCATATTGCTGAGACCAGGACTTCTAGTGCTATGTTAAATAATTATGGTGAGAGTGGACATCCCTGTCTTGTTCCTGACTGTAGAGGAAAAAGTTCTCAGTTTTTCCCATTGAGAATGATATAAGCTGTGAGTTTTTCAGATATGGCCATTATGATATTGAGGTTATGTTCCCTCTATCCCTACTTTATAGAGGTTTTTATGAAGAATGGATACTTTACTTTGTCATGTACCTTTTCTGCATTTACTGAGAGGATCAAATGATTTATATTCTTTCTTTTATAAGGTGGTGTAATAACTACCTTGATTGATTTATAAATATTGAACCACCCTTTCAAACTAGGAATAAATCCCATTTGGTCATGGTGAATGATTCTTTTCATGTACTGTTGCATTCAGTTTGTGAGTACTGTGTTGAGAATTTTTGCATCCATACTTGTCAGGGATATTGGCCTCCAATTTTGTTTTTTAGTGATGTCTTTGGCTTCAGAATCAGAGTAATGCTGACCTCATAGAATGAATCTGGAAATTTTCCTTCCATTTCTAATTGTTGGAACAGTTTGAGAAGAATAGGTATTAACTCTTCTTAAAATATGTGGTCAAATTTCCCTAAGAAGCCATCTGGGGCAGGACTCTTGTTTATTGGACGATTTTTGGCTCTCTCTCTTTTTTTTTTAATGTGGTTATCATTCTGTTCCAGTTTTCTATTTCTTCCTGTTTCAGTTTTGGTAGTTTTTGTGTTTGTAGGAATGTATCCATTTCTTTCAGATTGTCCAATTTATTTGCATGTTGTTTTTCATAATCATGTCTTATAATTGTTTGTATGTCTGTGATGTTGATTATTATTGCTTATCTCTGTTGCTTGCCTTTATTTATTTTGGTTCTTTTATTTATTTTTGTCTTTTGGTAAGTCTGGCTTAAGATTTATAAATTGTGTTAATTTTTTCAGGGAAGCGGCTTCTTGTTTCATGAATCTGTTCCACTGCAGCTGTTTGTGTGTTTGTATGTCATTTATTTTTGCTCTAATCTTTATTATTTCCTTTCTTCTCCTGGCTTTAAGCTTCATTTGTTGTTCTTTTTTCTGACTCCTTTAAGTGTAAGGTTAGATTGTTTATTTGAGATGTTTGTTTATTTATTTATTTGTCTATTTATTTATTATATTGAGTTTGTCACCATATAGTACATCATTAGTTTTGGTGAAGTGTTCAACCATTTGTTAGTTTTATATAACACCCAGTGCTCATCACAACACATGCCCTCCTTAATATCCTTAACAGTATAGACATAATATCTTCTATAAATGTTTGGTAGAATTCCTCTTGGAAGCCACCTGGCCCTGGACTCTCCTTTGAGGGGAGGATTTTGACTACTACCTCAATTTCCTTGCTGGTTATTGGTCTGTTCACATTGTCTATTTCTTCCTGTTTAATTCTTGGTAGTTTTTACGTTTCCAGGAAGTCATGTGTTTATTCCAAATTACCTAGTTTGTTGGCTTATAGCTGTTGGTAATAAGTTCTAATAATTGTCTCTATTTCCTTGGTATTAGTTGTGGTCTCTCCCCTTTCATTCATGACATTATTGATTTGGGTCCTTTCTCTCTCTCTCTCTCTTTTTGGATAAGTCTGGCCAGAGTTTTATTGATCTTATTAATTCTTTCAAAGAACCAGTTTCTACTTTTGTTGAAGTGTTCTACTGATTTTCTGGTTTCCATTTCATTGATTTCTGCTTTAATCTTCATTATTCCTCTTTTCCTCTTGTTTTGGGTCTTGTTTTCTTTTCTTTATTCAGGTCCTTTAGGTGTAAGTTTAACTTCTGCAGTTGGAATTTTTCTAAATTTTTCTAAATTTTCTAAAATTTTAAAATTTTTGAAATTTTCTAAATTTTCTAAATTTGCATGGCTATGTACTTCCCTCTAAGGACCACCTTTGCAGTATCCCCTAGGTTTTGGACTGATGTGTTTTCATTTTCATTGGTTTCAATGAACTGTTTAAGTTCTTTAATTTCCTGGTTGACCCAATCATTCTTTAGTAGGATGCTCTTTAATCTCCATGTGTTTGACTTCCTTCCACATTTCTTCTTGTGTTTGAGTTCATGTTTCAAAACATTGTGGTATGAAACCACGCAGGGAATAATCTCCATATTTTGTTATCAGTTAAGGTGCTATTTGTGACCCAGTATGTGATCTATTCTGGAGAAAGCCATGTGCACTCATGAAGAATGAGTATTCTGTTTTCTTTCTTTTCTTTTTTTCTTTTTCTTTTTTTTTTTTTTTTAGGATGGAATATTCTGTATGTATCTACTAAGTCCATCTGGCCCAATGTATCCTTCAAAGCTCTTATTTCTTTGTTGATCTTAGATGATCTGTCCATTGCTGTGAGTGGAGTACTGAAGTCTTCTACTGTTATTGGTTTTATAATTAGCTGCTCCCATGTTGGGACATAGATATTTACAAATCTTCTTGCTGTATAGACACTTTAAATGTGTTTAAATATGATATAGTGTCACTCTACATCTCTTACTACAGTCTTTGGTTTAAAATCTAATTTATGTGATATGAAGATTGTTACCCCAGCTTCCTTTTGAGGTCCATTCATGTGGTAAATTGTTCTCCATCCCTCCACTTTCAATCTGGAGGTGTCTTTAGTTTCAAAAAGAGGGTCTTCTAGACAGGATATGGATGTGTTCTGTCTTTTATCCAATCTGAAGCCCTGTGTCATTTCATGGGTGCATTTAGACCATTCATGGTGGAAGTAACTATTGAACAATATGAATTTGGTGTCAATATATTACCTTTAAAGTCCCTGTTTCTATAGATTGTCTCTGTATTTTCTGGTCTATATCACCCTTGGGGTCTTTTTTCTTTTATCAAATCGCCCTTAATATTTCTTGCAGGGCTGGCTTGGTGGACACATATTCTTTCAGTTTATGCCTGTCCTGAAAGCTCTTCATCTCTCCATCTGTTCTGAGTGACAATCTTGCTGGGTAAAGTATTATTGGATGTATGTTCTTCTCATTCAGTACCCTGAATATGTCTTGCCAGCCCTTTCTGGCCAGCCTGGTCTCTGTCAACAGGTCTGACATTACTCTGATATTTCTCCCTCTGTACATAAGAAAACTCTTGCCCCTAGCTGCTCTCAGGATAGCTTCCTTGGCTATAAGATTTGAAAACTTCACTATTATATGCCCGGTGTTGGGTCTATTTGTATTGATCTTGGAAGTGGTCCTCTCTGCCTCTTGGAAAGTAATGCTTGTTTCCTTCACCCAATTAGGGAAATTCTCAGCTAGGATTTGCTCAATATACCTTCTAGTCCTCTCTCTCTCTCCATCCTCTTGGGGAGCCCAATAATTCTGACACTTGAATGCTTCATGGGGTCATTGATTTCTCTATTTCCATGTGCTACTAGCTGCCTATCCCTATCCTACTTAACTTCCTTCCTTTCTTTCACCTTGTTTTTCTAGATCACTAATTCAATCTTCTGTCTCATTTACCCTGGATGTTAGAGTATCCAGTTTAGACTACATCTTGTTCATAACGTTTTTAAGTTTGTCCTGATTAGATCTCATTTCTACCCTTAGAGATTCTATATTGTCAGTAATGCTTTTCCCAAGCCTAGCTATTGACTTTATAGTTTCTACCCTGAAGTCTATCTCTGATATCTTGCTTATATCCATACCCATTAGATCTGTGGCAGAAGCCATTTTCTCTGTTTTTTGTTTGTTTGTTTGTTTTTGGTAGGGGGAGTTCCTTCTCCTAGTCATTTTGTGGAGGGATGGTTGAAGGAAGGAACTGAATCCAAAATATCAACCATGACCCAAACAAGATACACCCTAGGAAAATCCAGACAGTCAGAAGCCACAACAAAAGAAACAAAGCCAAAAGGGAATACAAAAGTAAAATTTATAAGATTAAAGATTTTTTTAAATTAAAAATTAAAAAAAGGTGAGTGAGGGGAAGGGAGGGAATAATCTCTCAGTGTGACAAAGTAGGGTGTTTCAGTTTTTCCTGAGTGTATTTTGTTCTGTTTGTTAGATGACACTAATTCCCAAAATTGCAGTGAATGTAAAACATATGTATATGAAGGTAATATTGAATAGGGAAAAAAATTCAATGAAACATATATGTATAAAAAAAGTATAGGTGTGAAAAAGCTCAAGTTAAAAAGCTACTATGAAATATAAATCGATATTTTAGACATCTAGTTGAGAAAAAGGTAAAAAGGAAAAAAAAAAAAAAACAAAGAAGCATAAGAGAAGGAATAAAAAGAAAATGCGAGCAATATCTGAAAAATAAACAAGCTGTGAGGTAATGCCTGGAGTTCAATATACTGTTTTGCCCTGGTGTTGGGATTTTACAGTCTTCTGGGGATCATAGGTTTGTTATCCTCTTGTTCCTCTGCTGTGCTGTTTCTCAGGCATCTCTGCTTGGGCCGAGTTGCCTTTTTCCCCTGTTGGGGGCATGGAATCTGTGGAAACCGATATTTTGTTTATTCTCTGGTGGCTTTCTGTGCCTCTTCTGATGGTCAGAGCAAAATTGATCACACCTAAACCTCTGGCCCAGAGCAGAGAAATCTCAGTCTGCTCTCTTTAATAAACCCTTCAGGGCAAGCAATCTTTGTTTCTGTATGCAATGCTGAAAATCTCATCCCACAGTGACTCTCTCAGAGGTCATCCCAGGGACCTGGGTGTGTCCCTGCCATTTGTGCTTCTAAAACCAGGAATGGCCATGGGCTCCCATGCACACCTTCAGCTCCTGGATCCTGTCTGTGTGTTGCTCTAAAACCCTTTTCTGGCCACTTTGGCTCTGGGGGCTTTTGCTCCGTACCCAGCTCAGGACACATTTGCATTTGGGTGTTATATCACTTTCCAGAAGCCAGCTTATGGGGGCCCCCTTCAATTTCTGTTTATCTTCTGAGAGCCTCCCACAGATTCATGACTCCACCCTTCCTACCTGGCAACAGGCAGTGCTTTTCTGTAGAGATCTAGATATATAGATATTTATTTGTAGATCTATTCTTACATCTCAGGCTGATTTTGTGGGTGTTCAGAATGTTTTGGCAGGTATCCAGCTAAATCCAGGGGACCAGTTAAAACAGGGTCCCCTACTCTTCTGCCATCTTGCCTTTTCTCCACTTAGTTGAGAGTTTTCTTACTTCTTGCAATAGGTCTGTATTGCTATATACTTCCCTCTTATGACCACTTCTGCTGAATCCTAAAGGTTTTGGACCATGGCATTTTCATTATCATTTGTTTCCATGTATTTTTTTTTTAATTTCTTCTTTAATTTTCTGGTTGAGCCATCCATTCATTAGTAGAGAGTTCTTTAACCTCCATGTATTTGTGGCCTTTCCAAATGTCTTCTTTTGGTTGACTTCATGTTTCATAGCACTGTCTGTGTCCAGGTTGCTCAGAAAATATGCATGGCATGATCTCAGTCTTTTTGTACTTGTTGGGGCCTGATTTGTGACCTAGTATGTATCTGCTCTGGTAAATGTCCCATATTCACTTGAAAAGAATGTGTACTCTATCACTTTATAATAAAATATTCTGAATATATTTGTTATGTCCATCTAGTGCAGTGTGTCACTCAAGGGCATTGTTGCCTTGTTGATTTTATTCTGAGAGCAACTGTCCATTGATGTCAGTGGGGTGCTAAAGTCTTCTACCATTTTTGTATTATTATCAAGAAGTTCCTTTATGTTTTTTACAGTTTTATATATTTGGGTTCTTCTATTTGGGAGGCACAGATATTTACAATTGTTAGATCATCTTGTTAGGTAGACTCTTTTATTATGATTTAGTGCCCTTCTTCATCACTTGTGGCAATCTTTGATTTATAATCTAGTTTGTCTGATGCAAGTGTTGCTACTCTGGCTTTCTTTTCATGTCCATTAGCCTGGTAAATGTTACTCCATCCCTTCCATTTCAATCTGCAGATGTCTTTAGGTCCAAAATGAGTCTCTTTTAAGCAGTATACTGATGAGTCATTTTTTCTTTTTTTATCCATTCTGATACCCTATGCCTTTTGATTAGACAATTTATTCTATTTACATTCAGAGTAATTATTGATAGATATAAATTTAGTGCCATCTTATCATTATTTTGTCATTGTTTCTGGAGATTTTCCTTGTTCCTTTCAAACATTTGTTGCTTTTGATTACCCAAAGGATCTCTTTTAATATTTCTTGCAGGGTGGTTTTAATAATCACAAACTTCTTTAATTTTTGTTTGTCTGAGAAAATCTTTATCTCTCCTACTCTAAATGATAGCCTTGTTGGGTAGAATATTCTTGGCTGCAGATTTTTCCCTTTCAGCGCTTTGAATATAACATGCCACTGTCTTCTGACCTGTTAAGTTTCTGTGGTGAGTTCTGCTACTAACCTTATTTGTCTTCCCTTTGTAAATTACAGACTCTTTTTGTCTTGCGGCTTTTAGGATTTTTTTTCTTTATCTTTATATCTTGTAAATTTAACTATGATATATATTTTTTTCAAAGATTTTATTTATTTATTTGGCAGACAGAGAACACAAGTAGGCAGAGAGGCAGGCAGAGAGGGAGGGGGAAAGCAGGCTCCCTGCTGAGCAGAGAGCCTGATGCAGGGCTTGATCCCAGGACACTGGGATCATGATCTGAGCCGAAGACAGAGGCTTTAACCCACTGAGCCTCCCAGGTTCCCCTAACTATGATATATCCTGATGTCCTGCTTTTGTTGATTTTGGTGGTAGTTCTCTGTTCCTCCTGTATCTGAAAGTTTGTTTCCTTCCTCAGGTTATGGAAGTTTTAGCTATAACTTCCTCAAATAAAGTGTCTGCCTCCTTTTCTCTCTCTTCTTCTCCTAGGACTCCCATGATAAAAATATAATTGTTTCATGGAGTCACTGGCTTCCTCATGTCTACTTTCATGATCTAAGATTTTTCTTTCCTTTTTTTGATCAATTTCATTGTTTTCCATGTTCTATTTTCTATATCACTCATTCATTTCTCAACTTCTCCCATCCTTATGGTCATTATAGTCAGTCAGTTTTGAATCTCATATATTGTGTTTTTCCCTTCAGCCTTTTCATTTTTAGCCTTTTAATCTCTGTGATAAGGGTTTCCATAGTGTTTTCTGTGCTCTCAAGTCCAGCTACTATACTTATGATTGTTGCTTTAAATCCTGGATCAGGTATATTACTTATAACTGTTTTGATTAGATCCCTGCCCATGACCTTTTCTTGTTCTTTCTTTTGAGATTAATTCTTCTGTCCTGGCACTTTCTCTAGATCTCTCTTCTGTGTATTAGGAAAACCATTTATGTTTTCTGCTCCTGAAAGTATTGGCTTCATGAATAAAAGTTATGTAATGTCCAGGGCCTAATCCTTCAGGGAATGTCTATCATGTACATTCTGTTCACTCTGCTGTTGTTTTATGGCTGCTCTATCCCTCAGGTCAGTCTTCTGAACTATTTCTCCTTCCCTGCAGTGGCAATTGTTTGGACCTTGGCCAGAGTGTGGTGAATTTTAACTAGGCATGCTCTGATCTGCTTGTGAAAAGAGCCTGATGCCACTTCTGTTAGAGCTGAAGCTTCACAGAACTCCATGACCAGTAGATGTGGGGCATGGGACTTGTGTTCGTCTTCTGGGAAGGGTCCCATTGCTCTGGTTATCAGGCACACTTGTCCAAGAAAAACGGTATTAGGAGAAGGCAAGGAAATGTGGTTCAGTGTAAGCAGATTAGTCAGCCAGTGTTGGTGTTGTACTATTTACTGAGGTAGTTTATACTGAGGGATAGAGGAAGGAAATGTCTCCAGTTAGCTCCTTTGTCCCTGGAGGAGGTGTTCCTATTTGCTGCTGTCAGGGAAACTGTCCCAGAAGAGCAAACAAGTCCCCCCTGTACATTCTAGGTATTTTAGATTGCTGTTCTCACACTATCTGTGTCCAGGTTGCTTGCCTACCTGGAGCAGCACAGTGTACTTTGAGCTCTATCTCAGCCAGGTCACCTGAATTTCAGAACTTCAAACTTTAGGGAGCTGGTGTTCGAGGGATGAGTAGGTCCTCCAGGTAAGGGTCTCATCACACTGGGATTGAGACAGGTTTGACCAAGAAAGACAGTTGTACCAGAGCACAGGAGCATGGGGTTTGGAGCAAAACATACCAAAAACCAGGTGTCCAGGTTGGTCCCCCCCTCAGCAGGTATCTCTGCACCTATACTGAAGGGCAGGAAAGGGAAATAGCACCTACTGGCTCCTTTGTCCCCAGAGAGGGAATACCACCTTTCTCTGATGTGCTTCAAGAAGGAGGAACCGTCTTTCTCAGTACATCTCAGACAATCCTCAGATCTCACAGTCTGTTCCTGGTTATTCCCCTGCTTTTTCTAAAGGAGCACTGCAGCCCCCTCAGGGGGCTGGACCTCTAAAGCTCCAGTCTTTGAGCCCTGCTGGTTGTAAAAAACTCACCAAAATCAGCTCCTCTCATTTTCCCAGTCAGTGGCTCTGGGGAAGTGTTTTCCTCATGTAAACCCTGTGTGCTGCTCCCTCCCTCCATCCCTTCCTCCTTCCCTCCCTTTCTCTTTCTCTCTCTCTCTCTCTATCTATCTTTCTTTCTCTTTCTCTCTCCATGACCAGGACTCCACTCCCTTCACAGCACACATGATCCATTTTTCCCCCAAACGTGTCTCCACACCTCTTACTTTCCATGTTATGGCCTCTTCTCTCCCTCTAGTTGTGCAGTTTGTTCTGTCACTTCTCTGATTGATTTCTTGAGTATTCAGAATGATTTGATATTTATCTAGCTGTGCTCGTGGGATCAGGTCCTTTTACTACTCCACTGTCTTAGCTCTGGCTTATCCCATAAATAGAAGATTGATTTAACATTTGAAAATTTGTTTATCTATTATATTCCATATTAAAGGAATAATGGAGAAAAATTACATCTTTACATAATTTCATGCAGAAAAATCATTTGACTTAATTCACCACAGTTAGGAAATTGAAAAATGAAAAATGCTGCTTTATTGTCATAATTATGTATTAAAAACTATGAAAAAGATGATATTTAATGGTATATTATTCAAAGTTTTTCATGTTCTAAGAAAAAGTGAGAGATAAGGATGTCTGCTATTACCATTTCCCATCAACACTATAGTGAAGACTTCAGCCAAGTCAGTAAGATGATCAATAACAAGAAAAAAGAGGAAACAAATGTTTGCTATTTGCAGTCAGGAAGATTACACACAGAGAAAATCCAAGAGGATTTATAAATAAATTATTGAAATTAATACAAGTGTTCATAAAGTTCTGTGAATACAGAAGATCAATATTCCAAAATTAATTACATTATTAATTACTAACAGCAAATAGTTATAAAGTGTAATATTAAAAAAAAGAATGTCATTTAAAATAGAAGGTAAATATATAAGTTGCCTAGAAATAAATTCAAAAAATCATCTTTGCAAAAGATCATTTTAAAGCTCCATTGAAAGAAAAGAAATCTACATAGTTGCAGAGAAATCCCATATTCATAGTTTGGAAGAACCCATATTCTAAAGATGTCATTCATCTTGAGTTATTCCAGAAAATTCATTTAATTCAAATCCAATCAAAATTCTGTTTTGTTTTGTTTTGTTTTTAGAAACTTGAAAAGAAGGACACAGTAGAGGAATTTTCTCTAACAGACATCAAGATACCACAAAGCTACTGGTAACTCTGCCACTAGGGTGTTGGCCTAGAGGAAAAACCAATAACAAACTAATTTCCAAAATTCCAAATATGGACATAATTGTTATAAAACATTAAGAATCCAAAACTAATAGAAAAAGAGAATAAATACATGACTATATAATTAACAAAAAAGGAATTATGATCAATAATGATTGAAAACATACTTAACTTTCCTAGTATTCAGGGAAATGCAAACTGAAGCCTGAGAACACAGAATTACCCATTTATGAAAGTGGCTAAAAATTAAGTCTGTATATCAAGTGTTATTGAAAGTGTAGAGCATTGACAACACAAACACAACTCCAGTTCATATGAAAAATAATTTGGCAATATGTGATAAATTTGAAGATGAACCTACACTATGTTCCAGACATTCCATTCCTCGTATATACTTTAAAGAAATCTTTGTATATGTATACAAGGGGACATATATAAAAATGTTCATAGAACATTGTAATAGCAAAACACTGGAGATAGCACTAATGTGTAAATAAGTTAATAAATAAATAAATAAATTGTGGTATATTAACCCAGTGGAGTACCATCCTGCAATGAAAATGAATAATGCAGATCCATATGTGTCAGCATGGACATATATCCAATACATCATGTTGAACAAACTACAAGTTGCAAGTTATACCATTTATATGAAGTTTTAAAATATTCACAATGTTATCTATTATTTAATGGTATGCGTATGTAATATGTGGTATAAAGACATGAATAGAAATAATACGCACTCAAATCAGAGTAGCGATTTTTCTGGAGTGGAAGGAAAGTGATTTGATTGGTAAAGATATGCAGAGGTCTTCACTGTATTTTGTTTCACTTATTTCTTAAGCTAGATAAGGATGTGTATGTCTATTTTCTTTGTTATGCTTTGCATATTAATACTTTATTATACATTTTAATATGTGTAAACTAGTTCTAGATAAGTTTAAAGAAAAGACAAAAGCTCTTTGAACTCAGAAGATTAATCTTTCTGCAAGGAAACAATAAACACATAATGGAAGTTGTGAAGATGAAGGGATTTTCCTTGTTTCATATTAGTCCATTCTGGCTTCTCTAACAAAAATACAATAGACTAGATGGCTTATAATCAAAAGAAATTTATTTCTCATAGTTATGGAGGCTGGAAGTCCAAGATCAGCATGCCAGACATGGTTGGGTTTTGGTGAAAATCCTCTTCCAAGTTGCATATGCCAACATCTCTCTGTATCTTGACATTTTGGGTGGGGGGAGGGCTGAGGGATCTCTTTGGAAATGTTTTTATAAGGGGACTGATCCCATTCATAAGGGCTCTTCCCTCATGACTTAATCACCTCTCAAAGGTCCTATGTCCTAATACAATAACCTTAGGGGTTAAGATTTCAGCATATGATATTGGAGGATACATAAATATTCAGACCATAGCACTCTACCATTTTGCCCGAGTTGATATAAGTGAAAATCTCTGGTGCTCATCTGTGAATTTTTTCAGAGTATATCTCTTTGGTATCATTGCATTTGATGTTTTGATGGTTTTTCATGTTGAGTTTAATTATTTGTAGCAAAAAGCAAACATACCTTTTCAAAGTCTGTGTTTTAAAGATTTATAAAGTCTTGTTTTTGAATAATTAACAGTATGTTTAAAAAAATAAAAATCCATGATTCTTTGATCAAATATTAGAAACACTTTTAAATAGAATCTGACCCCAAATTATTTTCTCTTGGCTGAGTCAGAAAGGTTTTTAAAATATTAAATAAACTAGAAAGCTATCTTTCTATTTAAAAAAGGTAGAACAGATCAAAATATGCTACAAGCTTTTCTGTTCATTTTACATTGTAAAGTCCAGCAAACAAAAATATGGTCAAATTTATATTTTATCATCTTTCAGTTATTCTCCCTGCCTACTACAATATATGAACAACTTTCTTAAATATATATGATTCATATGAGAATATTTAATGGAGTATATAATAGACCTGTATAAAATTTTAATATTTGTTTATAAAATACTGTTTAGGCCAGAAGTTCCCAAATAAGTTTGCTGAAACCTGAAAGCTCTTAAGTATTAGAAGGTTTAAAGTTTCAACTAAGAAACATATCTCAGGGCGCCTGGGTGGCTCAGTGGGTTAAGCCTCTGCCTTCAGCCCAGGTCATGATCTCAGGGTCCTGGAATCAAGCCCCAAATGGGGCTCTATGCTCAGCGGGGAGCCTGTTCCGCCCTCTCTCTGCCTGCCTCTCTGCCTACTTGTGATATCTCTCTCTCTCTCTCTCTCTCTCTCTCTCAAATAAATAAAATCTTAAAAAAAAGGAACATATCTCAACATAATAAAGGCTGTATTTGAAAAACCCACAGCTAATACCACCCTCAGTGGGGAAAAATTGAGAGCTTTTCCTCTACAGTCAGGAACAAGACAGGGATATCCACTCTCACCACTTTTATTCAACATAGTACCAGAAGTCCTAGCCAAGCAATAAGAAAACAAAACAAAAGTCATCCAAATCAGCAAGGAGGAAATCAAACTGTCACTATTTGCAGATAACATGATACTATATATAGAAAACATGAAAAATTTCACCAAAAAATCCCCAAAACCTGCTAGAACTGATACACAACTTCAGTAAAGTAACAGGATACAAAATTAATGTACAGAAAGCTCTTATTTATACCAGTAATTAAGCATCAGAAAAGTTAAGGAATCAAACCTATTTATAATTGTACCAAAAACAATAGGATACCTAGGAATAAATCCAAGGTTATTAGGTTAAAGAGGTTAAAGACTTGGACTCTGGAAACTATAAAATACTGATGAAAAAAATTGAAGATGACACAAAGAAATGGAAATACATTCTATGCTAATGGTTTGGAAGAACAGATATGGTTACAATGTCTATACGACCCAAGCAATTTACACTTTCAAAACAATCCCTATCAAAATAATACCAGAATTTTTTATGGAACTAGAACAAACAGTCCTAAAAATTGGAGGGATCCACAGAAGAATCCAAATAGCTAAAGCCACATTGAATAAGAAAAACAAATTTGGAGGCATCACAATTCCAGTCTTCAAGTTATATGATAAAGTTGTAGTGATCAAAACAGCATGGTACTGGCACAAAAACAGACACATTGATCAATGGAACAGAATAGAAAACTCAGAAATGGGCCCATGGTTATATGGTTAATTATTCTTCAATGAAGCAGGAAAGAATGTCCAATGAGAAAAAGTCTCTTCAACAAATGGTGTTGGGAAAACTGGACAGCGACATGCAAAAGAGAGAAACTGGACCATTTTCTTACACCAAACCCAAAAAGAACTTAAAATGAATCAAGGACCTAAATGTGAGACTTGAAGCCACAAAAATCCTAGAGAGCACAGGCTGTAACCTCTTGACATAAGCTGTAACAACTTCTCTCTAGATATATTTCCCAACGCAAGGGAAACAGAAGCAAAAATAAACTGTTGGGACTTCATCAAAATAAAAAAGCTGCATAATGAACAAACAACCAATAAAATTAAAAGGCAACCTTCAGAACAGGAAAAGGTATTTGCAAATGACATATCTGATAAATAGTATCCAAAATATATAAAGAACTGATGCAACTTTACACCCAAAAAACAAACAATCTGTTTAAAAAATGAGCAGAAGACATGAACAGACATTTCTCCAAGGAAGACATACAGGTGGCCAGTAGATATCTAAGAAGAAGCTCCTCATTACTCATCATCATCAAGGAAATGCAAATCAAAACTGCAATGAGATGTCACCTCACAACTGTCAGAATGGATAAAGTCAACAACACAAGAAACAAAAGGTGTTTGTTCAGGATGTGGAGAAAAATGGAACCCTCTTGTATTGTTGGTGGGAACGTAAACTTGAATAGTCACTGTGGAAAACAGTATGGAGGTTCCCCAAAAGTTAAAAATAGAACTACCCTAGATTCAGCAATTGCACTACTCTGTATTCACCCAAAGAATACAAAAATACTAATTCAAAGGGATACATGCAACTTGATGTTTATAGCAGCATTATCTAGAATAACCAAATATGTAAACAACTCAAACAAATATGAAAACAACTCAAGTGTCTATGGACTGATGAGCAGATAAAGAAGATGTGGAATATATATATATGTATATATATATAGATATAGATATATAGATATAGATATAGTTACTTGTTCCATGAGTAAAGAAAATGCAGAATGTGTGTGTGTGTGTGTGTGTGTAGAGAGTGAGAGAGAGAGAGAGAGAATGTTACTCAGCCATAACAAAGAACAAAATCTTGCCATTTATAACAACATGTTTATAGAGAATATAATGTTAAGTGAAACAAGTCAGACAGAGAAAGACAAATACCATATTTTATGTGGAATTTAAGAAATGAAACAAAGGAACAAAGAGGAGAAAAGAGAGGGAGAGAGAGAGGCAAGTGAAGAAATAGACTCTTAACTACAGAGAGAAAACAAACTGATGGTTACCAGGGATGAGGTGGGAAGGGGAATCAGTGAAACCAGTCATAGGGATTAAGGAGTGCACTTGTGTTATATGGCTATGTTGAACCACTATACTGTATACTTGAAGCTAATATTACATTGTATGTTAACAAACTGGAATGTAAATAAAAACTTACAAAAATAATTTGTTTCAAAAAACAAATTTTAATTAAAAAGACTAGATGATTATCTGATAATGCATTTAGAAAGTATCACAGAAGCTATCATAATAATCAAGCAAAACAATTTTTGTGCAAGCAATATTATTTATATCAGCCTAAGTGTTGAATTAGACTGGGAGAGTGGATTGATGAAAACAATTTCAGCAGAAATGCAACGAGGTTACCTTGACTTTCTACATAGAGTAGCCATCCAAAACTTACACATAAAAGCCTAGTCCAAATAAATAAAACACTCTTGGAAACTAAGCTAGACACTTAACTTTTTGGCAGAAACTTTCTCATAGTACTTTATGACTACATTAAATAAATAGTAACCCACTGGCCTAAAAGACTGAATACATTATTCAAAGTGGAGTAAGCATAGTCATCTGGTGAGGTCTTTCGTTGTGCCACCTAATATAAATTACTACAATAAAAGGAAAATACTTTGTTTAAAACTTTTAATTCTATTTGGCAAGATGCCCTGTTCTTTTGTCTCTAAGAACTAATCAGAATTCAGTAACTACTCAACTAAAAAAAAAAAAAGAAAATGTAAGTTTACCATTGATAAGAAGACAAGGAACATGCATTATTGCTAATGGTGAGAAAAATAGATACTGTATACACACATATACACACACAGAGAAAACTGAGATCAAAGAATCCCAGTATAAGATAGTTAATAACATCTCTGCTTCTATAGTTTTTTGTAAGTGAAATAGAATTAAACTAAAAAGATACTCACACTAGCATTTTATTGCCTTTCTTCTTCAAATACCCTTTCAAATAATATTGCCACCAAATTGGACTTAAAATTTTAGAATGCCTCTATAAATTCTCCTTATCTCCTCTCCCCTCTCCCTGCATCCAGCAACCACTCTATACTTATTTGTATTTATTTATATTCAAGGACTGTGGAGCTCACATTAAAGATGAAACCTCTTTTAAATAAGTGGTGAGGATTTCTCTGTTCATAATCACAGTTCTGTTTTGTCAGGTAGTTAGAAGAAATCTGGACTGGGAGAGTAATCTCTAGATCTGCATAGGAGGGATTAGCCAGCCAGAAATCAAAGAAAAGCCTCATTAAAATTAACCTGTAATTTCCTGGGGCCCACACTAAATGAAATCTACTGCTTTGATCAAGGTGACCAGGGTTATATGTCACTAACATTAGTCTCTTGGGAGAAGAGTTTAAGAAGAATCTGAGATTAGGGAAATGGAGCTCCAAGCCTTGTTGATCAAGAAACAACCAATAAAAAGATCTCAGAACACAATAGAAGTAATTTATATATAGTTGCTATAATAAAATACTCAGATATCTTGAGGACATAATTACATTCCCACAAAATGAAGTTTATCAGTGTTTAATATATGTAAACAGGTTGCCTAAAACAGCCTCCCTAAGGTTTGTGAATATGTCCATTCATATCTTTTCATGTTCACACAGTAATGGAGTGAATTATATGAGCTTACAGTTTAGTAGAAATATCAATTGATTGTCAGTTGGAAAATTCTGTTGGGTAGACCCATTTTTCAAAGAGGAAGTTTGATCCATTGTATGTATTTTTTTTTTAAACCAAATGCTAAATGTGTCTCAGAATTCTTCAAGGTCCATTGCAACAGTCTAGGTTGGAATTGGTCACTTTGGCTAATTCCTCCTGATTTCCTTAACAAGCATTTCTTGAATTCATAGTTCAATAGAATATTTTCTGTTCTGGGACTATCTAAACATTTTATTTATTCATTCCTGTCCAGCTACCAAGTCCTGAATGGAAAGGACTTTGCTTTAGTTAACTTCTTTGTCCATGAAGTATTTTCAACACAAATACATGGCCTCTGGTGCCACTCAATAGCAACAGTGCTCTAGAGTAAGCCTTCATGGGAAGAAATTTCTCTTTCACTTTTTTATTCAATAAGAGAGAAAAAAAAGATATCTAAAATACTTGTCAAGGAGGCAAGGAAGCCTAGCCAACTAAGGGTTAGAGAGAGAGAGAATAAAATGTTATAAAGTCAGGAGCTCAAACTCCACCTCTCCTTATCTCTGGAAAGCAAGCAAAAATTGCCTAATGTAGTAACAGTTAACAGTGATTATTTTATTCATTGTCAGTTATAAGTAAGAGTAGACTGCTCCTGTTGATACCTAAAGGAAAATTGGAAATATGGTACCACCCAATAAATAAAAGATTATACAGGTGCACTTTTATGTCTCTGCTGGAAAGACTTACATACTTTCTCAAAGTGTAAGAAAATCCAAATGAACTAGAAAGACAATACTTGATTTTTCTGACTTCCTGGAAACAAATGAATAACTCACAGACTGTTTTTGGATTTTCCTTCATGATTTATAGCATTGTGGGTGTGAGAAACCAAATTTATTTTCTTCTCAGTTACATACACCCTAAATCCATTTTCACCTGGCCTTGTCCATCTTCACCAGTCTGTCACATCTGATTCAGTTTGATGTGAAAATGTGCAGTCATGTGGTAATAAATGGATGCAGTCTCTTGATCCAGATTACTTATTAAACCTTCTCAACCTCCATTTATGAATAATCTTGATAATAAAGTTGAAATTATTTCAGGATTTTCCCTCTACAGAATATGGTAGAACTGATTCTACCAGGCAACATGGAATAAAAAGAAATTATAGATTAACTCCTTAAAGACTCTTTATATACAGTTCTTAGATAATTACTCTTCACTGATAGAAGCAGATCTCTGGTGTTATTTCCTAATGGCTTCTAGGGAGACTGGCAACACAACTGATCTAGAAGGAACAGTAGGAATAACCTTAAAAATAAGTGTTAATTTTTTTAAGATTTTATTATTTATTTATTATTTATTTATTTAGAGAGTGAGCAGGGGGAGGAGCAGAGGGAGTGAGAGAGAGAGAATCTCAATTGGACTCTGCGCTGAGCATGGAACTCCATGTGGGGCTAGAGCCCCATGACCTAGAGATCATGACCTGAGCAGAAATAAAGTCAGACACTTAATTAACTGAGCCACCTAGGCACCCCAAAATGCTTTTGATAGTGTTACCAGTAAAACTAAAAAACATGAAATAAATAGCCCATCTACTCAGTAGTTGGTTATGCACTCGTGGCAGGACAACCACATCGCATAACTCGAGAAAGCTACATGCAGCAGGTGTATTTGTTCCAGGGATTGCATTTCATATAGACTACAGTTCCCTATGAATTGTCCCCTCTAGAGTCCTGCAATTTGGCAGCCCTAGCCATGGGGTCATAATTAAAGAAATATTATAAAAATCAACTTCAGCTTCCCTTGTTGGCCTAGAGTAGTTGCTTAATAGCATTTTACATTTAAAGCTAATGACCTTGAATGCAGGATACAAGAGCAAACTGCCTGAGTTTGTAAATTATGTCCATTGCATGAGTGTGTACTGCTACAATAGCTATGGCACTTCCTCTGCCCTAGAATACTACAGTAATTCAGGGCATGGGAAGCTTTGGAAAATAACCCCCTGACTTCTAACAGTGGAGAATTCATTAATATTGTTGCTTCACTTTCTCTTTCAATCTCAAAGGTTTTATTAACATCTATTTGATGGTTTAATTTGCTATCAAGATCCTTGATAATCTACACAGGGAGAGTTTGTTCCTAGAAATTGCATCTGCCAGGCTGGTTAAAATAGTTTGTCTAACAATGTGGATTTTTTGTTGTTGTTGTTTCCCCAAACTCATATTTTTCATATGTGTGAGAGATACATATAGATTTCAAACAACTTTCTGCACAAATTGGATATAGTATAAAAAGAATGAACTGTTCTTTTTCTATGCTTGCTTACTTCAGAAAGTCTTTGATAATAAAGGTGTTAAGCTTATCTACAAATGTGGAAAACAGGAATAAAAATTGAGGTGAAGAATTCATTAAAAGTAATGAGAGTGCAAACCTGAAGTGAAGTTTCACAACTTTTGATTAGTTAGTTTATCCTTCATTTGGTAGACTTCCAAGTTATTACATTACTGTAAAATAACAGTCTTCCCAGCACTGATCCATCGCATCCCTCTCCCCAAAGTATTGTGGGCATGCATGTGTACACACACAAACAGAGTCCAATTTCTATTCAGTGCTAGTGTATTACCAAACTTATGTCTATCAATAAATTTCATGCATTGACTATTTAATCTATGACTACTTAAGGGTTAGGATAATATTAGGCCTGAAAGCACACTATTACAGGCTGATCTAAAACAGCGTTTTCATTTAGAAAGACAATTATCATATGATCTCACTGATATGAAGAATATGAGAAATAAGACAGAGGATCATAGAAGAAGGGAGGGAAAAATGAAACAAGAGGAAACCACAGAGGGAGACAAACAATAAGAGACTCTTAATCTCAGGAAACAAATTGAGGGTTGCTGGATGATGGACATTGGAGAGGGTATGTGCTATGGTGAGTGCTGTGAATTGTGTAAGACTGATGAATCACAGTCCCATACCCCTGAAACAAATAATACATTATTTGTTAATTTAAACAAAATAAGGAAATGAGCTCAGTGAGGGTGTATTGTTTGTATAAAGCTGTACAGCGTTGGGCACAGTGAGAAAGTGGACCAAACTTTTGTTTTTATTTACTCCTAATTTTGAACCCCAGTCCTATGTCTAATTTATATAGCAACAATGCAGAACTTAAGTGTAACTTATGAATGGAAGTCCTAGATAGACCCTCATATCCATGTTTTACTCTTAATTTTTGCTTTTTTCTTCCTAAATTGCCCTATACTTCTTCCCAAGGGTATATAATACCTTGTATTATATACAATGTAACACATTTAGTGCCTACTTTATATCACATGCTATTCCAGACACTTTATATACACAAAACCATTTAATCTTCACAAGCCTATGAGTCATGGGCAATTATTTTCATTTTACAACTGAGAAATTTGAGGCACAGAGTTTAAGTCACTTATGCAAGGTCACAAAGATATTAGGTGGTATCCTGATATTTGACCTGAAACACTGTAACTTCTGAGTTCAATCTTAATAAAATTAGTTATCAAGTATATTTCTATAAATCAAATCATTCTACAGTTTATTTCCAGATTAAACAATAATTGCAAGAAATAATCTGGCATCGCAAGACATTAGGAAATTAAGCATTAATGTTGAAAGCACGTTAAAACTACATTTGAAGAAAATTTGATAAAAACATGAAGTGTCAAAATGTAAATGCTGCAATAAAAACTACACTGTTTATGTGAAATGTATTATTTTAGAGCAAATCTATTTAAGGAGAACCAACATCCTATTAGTTACCTTGTTTTATGCAACCAGCATATCCCTAGGATGACAAAATTATTTCTATTTATAATTGGATATCATACATAAATTGAATTATTAAAAAGAAAATCATCCAAAGCAATTTGTCATGATTATTTGAATGAACCTATGGTAAATTAATCATAAAACAAAGCCTTATCCACTAATATTGCAGTTTTGTAAACCATGTTTTTCATATACCAAGTTGTAGGACACGTGCATATCATAGCTCCTTTTAACTTAGGTATGGCACTCAATTTCTATCGCAAGTAATTTGTCACCCAGGATATTTAAAATTTGAATTAGATTTACTTTTATATCTTGGAAACAAATAAAAAAATCTCTTAATTCCACCACCTGTGACACTTACAAAGCATATTAAAGGTTCATTGACAGAAAACTCAAATAATACAAATAAAATTAAAAAGTAGAAGCCTCCCCTCTTTTTAGTTTTGATCTCCTAAGGTTAATACTCTTAAAATTTCTTACACATACTTACAAAGATTAAATTAAATATTCATCTCAGTTTAAATACATATAATGCAATTCTTTTTTATTTATGGGAATGGTATTTTACTCTATAGACTGTAACAAGCTTTTTTTACCCAATATCTTTTCTCATCTACCATATATATCTAATTCATCCTTTTTAATGGTTGCCTATTATTCTATGTTCTCTCTATGTATATAGACATATAGACGTATATAAATATATATGTCTATATGTATGTATATAAACATATATAGATATATATGTATGTATATAAACATATATAGATATATAAATATGTTTATATACATATATATGTCATATACCATATTTGTATTATATATATACACACACACAGTAAATATATATACATATACCATACACTGCTTATAGATCTAGATAATTTATGTGTATGTATGTGCCATAGGTGTATGTATATATATGTGTACACAAACATACACACTCACAAACAGGAACATGTTCTTTGAGAGTTTCAAGTTTTTAACCATTATAAAAAATGTTACAAAGAAAATTTATGCCCATACATCTTTGCATATTTTGGCTAATATTTATTATATATATGTGTGTGTGTGTATATATGTATATGTATATGTGTGTGTGTGTGTGTGTGTGTGTGTGTATACATGCATAAAGAGAGAGAGAGAGAAAGACAACCTATTCATCTTTTTCTTTTTCTGATGCAAGAAATCTTTATTTTTAAAAATATTATCTTTATTTTTTTAATTTTTATTATTAAATTATGGTTGACAATGTTATATTAGTTTCCAGTGCACAATAATGATTCCGCAATTCTATACATTGTGCAATGCCCTCTGCCCTAAGTGTAGTTACCGTATGTCACTATACAATGTTATTATTGACTATATTCCCTGTGCTGTACTTTTCATCTTTATTACTTATTTATTTTATTAATTGGAAGTTTGTAACAAATGATGCATTCTCCCCTTAGTTTTTCTTTTGTCTTTTGATTCTATTAATGTTTTCTTTTTCTACATAATATTTTATTTTATTTATTTTATTTCATTTTAAATATTTTATTTATTCACTTGAGCACAAGCAGGGGGAGAGGAAGAGGGAGAAGCAGACTCCTCACTGAGCTGGGAGCCCAACATGGGTCTCAATCCCAGGACCTGGAGATCATGACCTGAGCCGAAGGCAAATGCTTAACCATCTGAGCCACCCAGGTGCCCCTCTACATAATATTTTAAATTTTTATATGGTAAAATTTATCAATCATCAGTCCCTCTTGTTAAAGCTTCAAAATTATAAAGTTGAAGATTATTGATGTCTTGGGTCTAGTAGATTTTTAACTGATCTAATACAGCATAAATGATCTTCTGTATGTATATGTCCCTCCTCTACAGTTTAACTCACTCAAATGAAGACAGCATTACATCTGCCTTTGTCTTTTCTTCTTCATCTTTCAGACCTGTGTACTGGGGCCCTGATAAGCCATACTGAAACCTGAAGCAAAGAGGAAAATCAGTAATGCTGATTCTATCTTTACTTACAATTTTGATATTTTCTTCATTAAAAATTTTAAATTAATTTTGACCTCTAAAAAATATTGCATTAAAACTGTTTTTCTTCATTGTTGAGGTTTTTTTTTTTTTTTTGGTGCTCCTTAAATTTTGTGCCCAGAGTGAATGCCCCACTTGCTTTACTTTATTCAAGCCCTACTCTAAACATTGGATTTCCCAAGAATCAGTACAGAGCTCTTGGACTTCTTTTCTCTGTCTGCACCCACTTCCTTAATATTCTCATACATTGACTCTAAATACCACATATACACTGATAGGTCCTAAGTTAATATTTTCACCCAAGACTTCAGTTCTGAACTCCAGACTCATATTTCCAACTGTCTACTCTACAACTCCATTACGTGGAGGTCTAATAGCTATCTTAAGCTTTATATGTGTCAAACAAAAAGCAGCTTATTGGGGTATCAGTGACTCCCTGAGTATTGACATTTGTCCTGCTTGTTTTGAACTTTTAAGGAGTCATGGCTTATTTGTGAGGCCCATCTTCAATACGTGTGTTACAGCAATAATCCTCATGATGACTTCCCCATTTTACCCCTTTCCTTCCTTCCATGTTGACCCAGTTACATTCATTACCCAATAAGAATGCTTCCCACATGCCACAAGCTCCCCCACCTATGACTATCAGTAAAGGCACTTGCCTATGAATCCTTGCTCTATTCTCTCCTTGCTTGCCAAGATCAAACTTCGGGCTTTTGGGTGACTTTGCAATGGCTTTATGAGTACCATGCATCTCTCTAGGACCTGTGAGTATAATAAATTCTTTAATTTCATATGTCTCTCTGAGGTAAATATCTGCTGCTGTGTTGGAGTGACCCTCAAACACCTCGCAAGGGATGCCATTTACTACACAATATGTAAAGCCAATTCTTGAAATCTGCACCTATCTTCTATTCCACCACTTCTTCCTATCTCTGCATATGATGCCACTATCTACTTATTTACTTAAACTAAAAAACTTAACCATCATCCTTATATTTATTTCTTCATTATTTGCCCAATCCAATCTACCAGTACTAGTCCACCCTACCTCTGAAATATATCCTGATTCCATTCACTTTTCTTCATCTCTACCACCATTATCCTAATCTAAACTCTCATATTCTCTTGTCTGATTTATTAGAATAGCTGTTGCTTCTACCCTTTTCTCCCCCACCATATCTCTTTTCTACACAGCAATCAGAGTAATAGCAATATATAAGCAAGATCATGTTCCTTCTCTGCTCAAAACCCTGTAATGATCTTCAATCTCACTCAGAGTAAAATGCCTTTACAATGACATGCCAGGATCTCCATGACCCACAGTACTCTCAACATCACCTTTAAGATCATCTCCTACTCTCTCCCTTTTACTCATTCTGCCACATTGGTCTTAATTCTCTTCCATGTAAATATGAAACATATCCCCACGTTGAGGATTTTGTGCCATTCTTTACTTGGAATGTAATATTTCCCTAATATGTGCACAATTCAAGCTTTTATTTCTCTCAGCTTTAAACTCACATACCACCTTATCAGTGAGATTTATCTATGATCCTCCCGCATAAAACAGAATTCTTTCCCTATGACCACCAGCACTCTTTAAATACTTTGCTTTATTTATCCATTTTAGCATTTTTCACCATTGTTACATCCTGTGGGGTGTGTGTGTGTGTGTGTGTGTTTTAATGTTCTAATCCCAGCGATTAAATTCTGAGTCATAGTATGGCTTCAGTAAATATTTCTTCAATGAAAGAATGAATTAAATCCATGATTCATTCCCCACAATGGCTACTCATTACTTCTTTCTTCCTTCTTAAACTAAAATCTTCTACCTACTTTTCTACCTATCTAGCTTACTTAGAAAAGAATTTTCTTAGATTGACACAATGAGGTATAAACTTCCTAAACTATTCTACTTGCATTGCAAATTTCCTTGATTTCTGCACTAACATTTTAATGTACTATGTTGCTTTCAAGATGTTCTTTCCCTTATCTAATGAACAACTTTCACAAGGGGCAGATTAGTGCAATTGTTAAAGGCATGGTTTTAGACTTAGAATTTTGGATCTACCATATACATAGAGCAAGTTACTGAAGATCTGAGCTTCAGCTTAGCCATCTATAAAATGGCCCTTGGGTGCCTCAGTCAGTTAAGCATCTGCTTTCAGCTCAGGTCATGATCTCGACATCCTGGGGTTGAGCCCTACTTTGGGCTTTCTGTTCAGCAGGGAATCTGCTTCTCCCTCTGCCCATCCTCCCCCAACTTGTGTGCTCTCTCTCTCTCCCTCTCTTGTTCCCACTTTCTCAAATAAATAAGTAAAATATTTTTTTAAAATGGCATTAACATACATAATACCTACCTTGTAGGATTCTTTAGAGGACTAAATAATTTAAAACAATCAAGTTCATCGTCATACCAAGCAATTGTACAGCATGTCAGATACAGTTCTAACCACTTTATATACATTAAAATTTTTGTTCTAATATCACTTTTGTAATATATCTATGGTTCTTAATGATATTTCTTCATTTTCTTCATTCTTTATTGTTGTGTTTGTAATGGTTGGACATTCTTCTTTGAAATATTTTGCTTTATACAGCATTTTCTTCCCCTGATTATTAATATAATTTCCTTTGCTATCATTTCATTTCTCTACCTCATAGTGTGAGATACTTCATATTCATGCAATATATATTTAATATGTGTTCACTACTGCTGAAAAATTCACTGTATTAGGCACTGCAGAGATAATAACTATATATAATATATGTTGTCAACATTTAAAAAATCATAATGCCTAGTGCTGAAAATGTTATCATATATCCAGGTTGGTGGTATTTATATATATATATGTATATATATATATATATATACACAGATATATATTTTTATATATATACCTGTATATGTATATTTATACATATATATGTGTATATATATATTCCATATTCTTTCCAATTGAATATGGACAATAAAGACTTGCATTCATTTAATCAAGCAACAAATCTTAAAAAAATACATCCTAAGCTGATATTTTATACTATGCAATACACTATATAAATGAACATTTGTGATTACCCTATAAATTCATGTTGAATAAAATTATAGTATATTAACAGGATGGAATATTGTGCCACTGTTAAAACTTAAAACATAGAAATACTTACAGTGAATTAAGCTATTAAAGTGTATAATCAGATATACCAAATTATTTCAATCATGTAAAATATACTTATAGGGACAAAGATTAGAAAATAAAAATAAGTAAAATATGTTGTAATAAGATGTTATGTTGGATTAATTTTTTTCCTCAAAATTGTCTTTAATATGACTATTTCTACTGATTTTCATTTAAAATGGAAAAAAATAGAAAAATAAGTAGACTGCATGGTACCTACTCTTGGTGAATTTACAATTTTCTTAGAGTGACAGCACATACACTAAACAGTTAAATAATATAATAAGGCAAAAGAGTCAACATTCATTCACTGAATTTCAATTAATATGCATAATATACTATACACATATACATATACATGTATTAAGTCTATATGCAATGAACATGGGGTCTTTGGGGAGCAGTCAGTAGATAAATATCAACTTTTAGGTCCAGGTTTTGGTTTTCTATTGTTTTATTCTAGAATTTCTAGTCTTTCTTTTTTTAAAAATTATTATTATTATTATTATTTTTTTTTTGATCACATGTTCCTCTAATTTGTTATTCCCAGCAACAACTTCTCTTATTTAATGATGGCTAGAAGGGGTAGACTTGGCAATTAAATGCCAGCAGGCTAACTACATTCCATATTGATTTGCAACAGTGAGACTAATAATTTTTCTATGAGCTTTTTGGAGGTAATCTGTTATATTTATTATTTACAGAAAAATATTAGCACTTCAATAGTAGTCAAAAGAGACATGAAATTAGTTGAGGGATTAGTAAGGACTCGTGAAATTTGGGAATACGTGAATCTATAAATTTAGAACAAAATGAGTTTTCAATAACAGTGATGATTCTCTAAATTAACTATATTTACTCTCACATGCTGAGTATTATCTAAAACACCATGATATTAATATTGCAAAAAATTGATTGTCATCTGAATCTCTTCATTTTAAAAACTGGCTTCATAATCTAACCAAAAATAGTTCTTTGTTTTCATTTCCCATCAATCCACTTGACATTTTTAGTACTTCTTGGATTTGAGACAAGTACAAAAATAGCAGAAGCACATATTATAATAGCTATTTCTGAATGCCCAAACTCTGTAAGTGTACAAAAAATAAATGTTTCGTAAACTAAAAAATAAAACTTTCCTACCGAGATGACTGAGCATATTTCAAAAAATAAATATGATTTTTCCATGTTTATTAAAAATCACAGACCATATATATATATATATATATGATATATATAGATAGGTAGACAGAGAGAGAGATACATATGTATCTATATATATATATCATATTATTACTTGAGACCTTTACAAAAAAGAAGCTTAGTTAAATAGTATTTTGACTTTTCTCTCACTTTTATCCTCATTAGTGGTCTGTGAAACCATTGCTTTAATGAATGAATTCCAGGCAGTCCTTTGAGCTGGCTCAAAATGTCAGCGTAAGATATTCTCATATCATAACGCCTAATTCTTTTTGAAGCTTATAGCAAACACTACTTCTATGAAGATTTTCCTCATATCCATTCTTTTCTTTCACCTCCTGGAGATAATAATCTTTGTACCAGCTATTGTTCCATGTACAGAATTCTATTTGAACATCCTTAAATATGCCTGCATTTGTTTATATTGTGTGCTTGTAGACTCTCAGCCCTGCTTCTTGAAGACAAGGATAGCATCTCACTGCACTTTGTGTCCCTAGTACCTGATACTGAGTATGAGATTTAATAAATCCTAATCTTTATCCCTTTCAGTACCTATATATCCCTTAAATGTCAAATATGCCTTACATATATCCTTCCACTCTAACACTGAGTTTGGTGATATAATGAGCTTTAACCAATGAGATGTAAATTGTGTTGCAAAATTAGGCTTCAAAATTGTGTAATTGGGTTTGCTTGTTCTTGGATTCTGCAAGTATTTTTTTTAATTTAATTAAAATTTAATATTTTTTGTGTTCCAAAATTCATTATTTATGTACCACACCGAATGCTCCATGCAATTCATGCCCTCCTTAATACCCACCACCAGGCTTACCAAATCCCCCACTTCTCTCCCCTCCAAAATCCTCAGTTTGTTTCTCAGAATCCACACTCTCATGGTTTGTCTCCCCCTCCGATTTCCCCCAACTCACAAACATGCCCAAGTTAACCTGCTGGAGATTGAAAAACATAGAATCACTCCACTTTTTCTAAGTGAGGCTGTTCTAAGTCACTTAACAATCAGCCAACTCCCACTCATATGAGCAAGTCTAGCTGGAACCAGAAGACTATGTAGCTAACCCAGAAAAATTCAATAGAATTGCTATTCAGTCATTCCAGATTCATACAAATTATTTGCTATTGTTATTTACAAGTTAGGTGTTGGTGTTGCTACTTACAATTATTTTGTAACTAAATAGCTGATAGAAAGAGAATAGCACACAGTATATGCTTAATCATTGAGAATATAGGAATGATATTTCTAGATGGCACAGGGAAGGGGTGCATTGGTGGTTTGGTTAAGTGTCTGATATCAGCTCAGGTCATGATCCTGGGGTCCTGAAATCAAGCCCTGTGTGTCTGGCTCCCTGTTCATCAGGGAACCTGCTTCTCTTTCTCCCTCTGTTGCTCCTCCTTCTTATGCTCACTCTCTCTGTGTGTGTCAAGGAAAAGGAAAGAAAGAAAAGATAAGGGGGAAAGCAAAAACAAAAGACATGTTTGTTCCCTAAAATCATATGATTAAAATTCCCTAATTATAGCTTCATCTATACTAAAATAGTCTAGATATGAAAAAGGAAACTGTTCTTTACTCAAAGTCTAAGAAAAATGAAGCTGACATTAAGTGATTGCCTACTTTGCCCCAGGCATATTCACAAATTATCCCATTTAATCCTCATGCCAACTCAGGAGGTAGGAATTTTCTTCATTTTAGAATAAGAAAAATGAGATTTAATCAAGTAACTTGTCCAAGGTTATACGATTAGAAAGCTGTAAATTTAGTGAAAGAAGGCTCATTGTGGAAAATGTATTTATGAGATGGGGGAATAAGGAATATAAAGAATGGATGTAGAAAGTCTAATGCCAGCTGAGGACTATACAAACGTTTATTGACCACCTACCATATGTCAAATACTTTGCTAGGTACTGAAATATAATTAGCATTAAAGAATGATATTATTTAAATATATAATGAAATAAAATAAAAATGCATGCTGTAAATGCTAAAGCAACCACTACATTTTACTTTATTTATTTTTAAGGATTTATTTATTTGAGAGAGAGAAAGCAAATAGGGGAAGGGGCAGAGGGAGAGAATCTCAAGCAGACTCCCACCGAGCATGAAGACCATGCAGGCCTAAGTCTCATGACCCTGAGATCATGACCTAAGCTGAAACCAAGAGTCAGATGCTCAACAAACTGAGGCACACAGGCACCCCAGCAACCACTACATTTTAAGCCGAAGAGGTATAACTAAAAAGCAAACAGGGGAGATAAAACAATTAATTTTTAAAATCTCTAATTATTCAAGAGAAGATAATAAAGCAAAAAAAAAAACAAACAAACAAAAACAAACAAAAAACAAAAAACAAAAAACAGGCAGAACAAACAGAAAATAAATAGCAAGATGATAGAGGTAAACCCAACCATGGTGGACCTGGCAGTGGGGCCAGGAAGCAGGTTATAGTCAGCAAGTGCAGGAAGGGACTCTCAGTTTGTATTGCCATAAACTGCAGCTAGGCAGTCTATAATTTCCTTGTTCTTGAGCAGCCTGAAAAAGTCTGGAACCTGCACCAGACTGGGCAAAAACTCACAGGGTGGTAGTGGCCCAGGAAGGACATTAGAGCAATACCCAAACATAATCCAGGAGCTTCAGGTGTACTCGAGAGCCTGTGGCCACTTGTGGTATTAGAATCACAAAGGACAGGGGCACTCCTGGGCCCCTGAGACTACCTCTGAGAGTTGCTGTGGGAATGCACCTTGGAAGGCTGTGGTTTTTTAGATACATGCAGAAGTAGAGGTTGTTTTTCCTGGATGGTTTATTAAAGAGAGCAGACTGCAAATTTTCTGTTCTGGGCCAGAAGTTTCCTACAGCCATTTTTGCTCTGACCCTCAGAAGAGGCCCAGAAAGACTCCAGGTAATCAAAGCCACACAGAGGAACAATTTCCACTGGGCCCACCTTCCTGAAAGGGCATGGAGCAACTCTGCCCAGTCTGGGTGACCAGAGAAACAGCACAGCAGGCCCCTCCCACAGGTGGCACACAAAACAGATAATCATGTCAAAAAATGGACATAAGACATGAACAGACACTTCTTCAATGAAGACATACAAATAGCTTTCAGACACATGAAAAAATGTTCACCATCACTAGCCATCAGGGAGATTCAAATCAAAACCACATTGAGATACCACCTTACACCTGTTAGAATGGTCAAAATTAACAGGACAGTAAACAACATGTGTTGGAGAGGATGTGGAGAAAGGGGAACCCTCTTACACTCTTGGTGGGAATGCAAGTTGGTGGAAAACAGTGTGGAGATTCCTTAAGAAATTAAAAATAGAGCTTCTCTATGACCCTGCAATTGCACTACTGGGTATTTACCACAAAGATACAGATGGAGTGAAAAGAAGGGCCATCTGTACCCCAATGTTCATAGCAGCAATGGCTATGGTCACCAAACTGTGGAAAGAACCAAGATGCCCTTCAACGGACGAATGGATAAGGAAGATGTGGTCCATATACACTATAGAGTATTATGCCTCCATCAGAAAGGATGAATACCCAACTTTTGTATCAACATGGACGGGACTGGAAGAAATCATGCTGAGTGAACTAAGTCAAGCAGAGAGAGTCAATTATCATATAGTTTCACTTATTTGTGGAGCATAAGAAATAACACAGAGGACATGGGGAGATGGAGAGAAAGGAGTTGGGGGAAATTGGAGAGGGAGACAAACCATGGGAGACTATGGACTCTGAAAAACAATCTGAGGGTTTTGAAGGGGTGGGGGATGGGAGGTTGGGTGAGCCTGATGGTGGGTATTATGGAGGGCACATATTGCATGGAGCACTGGATGTGGTGCATAAACAATGAATTCTGGTACACTGAAAAGAAATTAAAAAAAGAAAAAGTAAAAAAAAGAAAGAAGAACAGGTGGAAGACATCCTTATGGATTCCACAAGACTGTAAAATCACAGTACCATGGGAAAATAGTATATTGAGCTCCATGTGTTGCCTTGGAACTTGTTTATCTTTCAGATAAAATTCTACTTTTTTTTTGTTTGTTTGTTTTCTGTTTTTTTTTTTTTATTTCTACCTTTTTCTCATTTCAACTAGATGTTCATTATATCAACTTCTATTTCATAGTCACTTTTTAACTTGTATTTTTTCACACCTATATTTTTATAGCTTTAGGCTTCATTTTAGTTCTTTTTCCATTCTATTCAATTATATCTGTATCTATATCTAAATCTATATCTACATACTTATAGATCTATATCTATCCATAGATATCTTTATCTATAGTTAAAACTCTATATCTATATCTGTATATAAGTTTTACTTTCATTGCAATTTTGAGATGTGTGTCTTCTAACACACAGATGAAAATTCACCCAGGGAAAGCTAGGACAACTGAAACACCCTGTTTTGTTTACACTGAGAGATTATAGTTCTCCTACCTCCCCCCTTTTATAAAATTTTTAATTTTATTCTTGTGTTTCATTTTGGCTTTATTTTTCAGTGGTGGATTTTGAGCACTCTGGATTTTGCTAGGATGCATCTTGTTTGTGTCGTGGCTATATTTTGGACTCTGTTCATTCCCTCAACTATTCCTACACAGAATGACTAGGAGGGGGAACTCTCAATAAAAAAAAAGAAAAGAACCAGTGACAATGCCCTCTGTCACAGAACTAATGGATATGGATATAAGAATGATGTTAGAGATAGAATTCAGGATAGCAATCAGGAAGTCAATATCTAAGCTTGAAAAAAGCATTAGTGACAATGTACAATGTCTAAGGGCAAAAATGAGATCTAATCAAGCCAAAATTAAAACTGCTATGGATGAGACACTGTCTAAACTGGATACTCAAACAGCAAGGGTAAATGAGGTAGAAGAATGAATCAGTGATCTAGAAGGTAAGCTGAAAGAAAGGAAGGAAACTGAACATAGGGATAGGCACCTAGTAGCCCATGAAAATAGACTTAGAGAGATCAATGACACCATAAAACTGTCCAATGTCAGGATTACTGGGATCTGCGAGGAAATAGAGAGAGAGAGAGGACTAAAAGGTATATTGGAGAAAATCCTGAGAACTTCCCTAATCTGGGGAAGAAAACAAGCATTTTTGTCCAAGAGGCAGAGAAGACCACTACCAAGATCAATAAAAATAGATCAACTCCCCAATATGTAATAGTAAAGCTTGTAAAAGTTACAGCCAAAGAAACTATCCTGAGAGTAGTAGCTAGGGATACAGTATTCCTTAACTATGGAGGGGGAAACATTAGAATAACATAAGACCTATCCACAGAAACCTGAGAAGCCAGAAAGGGATAGGAAGACACATTCAGGGTAATAAATAAGAACATACCGCCAAAAATACTTTATGATACAAGGCTGTCATTCAGAAAGGATGGAGAGATAAAGAGCTTCTAGGACAGGCAGAAACTGAAAGAATATGTGGCCACCAAGCCATCCCTGAAAGAAATATTAAGGGGGTTTCTGCTAGCAAAAAGAGACCCCAAGAGTCACAAAGACAAGGAAAAAAAAAAAGAAAACCTATAGAAGCAGGGACTTTAAAGGCAATATAATGGCTCTAAATCCATATATTTCAATAGTTACTCTGAATGGAAATGGGCAGAAAGCTCCCACCAAAAGATGCAGGATTTCAGATAGGATAAAAAAAAAAAAAAAAAAAAAAAAAAAAAGAACCCATAAATAAGCTGTAGACAGGGCAATCCTCATATCAGACAAATTAGAATTTAAAACAAAGACTGTAGTAAGAGATGTAGAGAGACACTATATCATACTCTAAGGGTCTATCCAACAAGAAAATCTAACAACTGTAAATATCTATGCCCCCAATATGGGGGTAGTCAACTACATAAACCAACAACCAAAATAAGGAATCATATTGATAATAAATTAATAATATATTTCAACACTCACTTCATAGCAATAGACAGATCATTTTAGCAGAAGATCAACAAACAAGAGCTTTTTTTCTTAATTTTTTAATTTTTTTTTATTTTAATAAACATATAATGTATTTTTATCCCCAGGGGTACAGGTCTGTGAATCTCCAGGTCTACACATTTCACAGCACTCATCATAGCACATACCCTCCCCAATGTCCATTTCCCCACCATCCTCTCCCGTCCCCCCTCCCCCCAGCAACCCTCGGTCTGTTTTTTGAGATTGAGTCTTTTATGGTTTGTCTCACTAACAATTCCATCTTTTCATTTTTTCTTTTCCTACCTCCCACCAACCCCCCCCCCCGCATTGCATCTCCACTTCCTCATATCAAAGAGATCATATGATAGTTGTCTTTCTCCGATTGACTTATTTCGCTAAGCATGATACCCTCTAGTTCCATCCACGTCATCACAAATGGCAAGATTTCATGTCTTTTGATGGCTGCATAGTATTCCATTGTGTATATATACCACATCTTCCTTATCCATTCATCTGTTGATGGACATCTAGGTTCTTTCCACAGTTTGGCTATTGTGGACATTGCTGCTATAAACATTCGGGTGCACCTGCCCCTTCGGAGCACCACGTTTGTATCTTTAGGATATATACCCAGGAGTGCAATTGCTGGGTCATAGGGTAGCTCTATTTTCAGTTTTTTGAGGAACCTCCACACTGTTTTCCAGAGTGGTTGCACCAGCTTGCATTCCCACCAGCAGTGTAGGAGGGTTCCCCTCTCTCCGCATCCTCGCCAGCATCTGTCATTTCTTGACTTGTTACTTTTAGCCCTTCTGACTGGTGTGAGGTGGTATCTCATTGTGGTTTTGATTTGTATTTCCCTGATGCCGAGTGATGTGGAGCATTTTTTCATGTGTCTGTTGGCCATCTGGATGTCTTCTTTGCAGAAATGTCTGTTCATGTCCTCTGCCCATTTCTTGACTGGATTATTTGTTCTTTGGGTATTGAGTTTGATAAGCTCTTTATAGATTTTGGATACTAGACCTTTATCTGCTATGTCGTTTGCAAATATCTTCTCCCATTCTGTCAGTTGCCTTTTGGTTTTGTTAACTGTTTCCTTTGCTGTGCAAAAGCTTTTGATCTTGATGAAATCCCAATAGTTCTTTTTTGCCCTTGCTTCTGTTGCCTTTGGTGATGTTCCTAGGAAGAAGTTGCTGCAGTTGAGGTCAAAGAATTTGCTGCCTGCGTTCTCCTCAAGGATTTTGATAGATTCCTTTCTCACATTGAGGTCCTTCATCCATTTTGAGTCTATTTTCGTGTGTGGTGTAAGGAAATAGTCCAATTTCATTTTTCTGCATGTGGCTGTCCCATTTTCCCAGCACCATTTGTTGAAGAGGCTGTCTTTTTTCCATTGGATATTCTTTCCTGCTTTGTCGAAGATTAGTTGACCATAGAGTTGAGGGTCTATTTCTGGGCTCTCTATTCTGTTCCATTGATCTATATGTCTGTTTTTGTGCCAGTACCATACTGTCTTGATGATGACAGCTTTGTAATAGAGCTAAAGTCTGGAATTGTGATGCCACCGACTTTGGCTTTTTTTTTCAATATTCCTTTGGCTATTTGAGGTCTTTTCTGGTTCCATATGAATTCTAGGATTATTTGTTCAACTTCTTTAAAAAAAATGGATGGGATTTTAATAAGGATTGCATTAAATGTGTAGATTGCTTTAGGTAGAATAGACATTTTCACAATATTTGTTCTTCCAATCCATGAGCATGGAATATTTTTCCATTTCTTTGTGTCTTCCTCAATTTCTTTCATGAGGACTTTATAGTTACTGAGTATAGATTCTTTGCCTCTTTGGTTAGATTTATTCCTAGGTATCTTATGGTTTGGGGTGCAATTGTAAATGGGACTGACTCCTCAATTTCTCTTTCTTCTGTCTTGTTGTTAGTGTAAAGAAATCCGACTGATTTCTGTGCATTGACTTTATATCCTGACACTTTATTGAATTCCTGTACAAGTTCTAGCAGTTTTAGAGTGGAGCCTTTTGGGTTTTTCACATATAATATCATATCATCTGCAAAGAGTGATAGTTTGACTTCTTCTTTGCCAATTTGGATGCCTTTAATTTGTTTTTTTTGTCTGATTGTTGAGGCTAGGACCTCTAGTACTATGTTGAACAGCAGTGGTGATAATGGACATCCCTGCCGTGTTCCTGATCTTAGCGGAAAAGCTTTCAGTTTTTCTCCATTGAGAATGATATTTGCGGTGGGTTTTTCATAGATGGCTTTGATAATACTGAGGTATGTGCCTTCTATCCCTACACTTTGAAGAGTTTTAATCAGGAAGGGATGCTGCACTTTGTCAAATGCTTTTTCGGCATCTATTGAGAGTATCATATGGTTCTTACTCTATCTTTTATTAATGCATTGTATCACATTGATGGATTTGCAGATGTTGAATCAACCTTGCAGCCCTGGAATAAATCCCACTTGGTCGTGGTGAATAATCCTTCTAATGTACTGTTGGATCCTATCGGCCAGTATTTTGGTGAGAATTTTCGCATCTGTGTTCATCAAAGATATTGGTCTGTAATTCTCTTTTTTGATGGGATCCTTGTCTGGTTTTGGGATCAAGATGATGCTGGCCTCATAGAATGAGTTTGGAAGTTTTCCTTCCATTTGTATTTTTTGGAACAGTTTCAGGAGAATAGGAATTAATTCTTCTTTAAATGTTTGGTAGAATTCCCCTGGGAAGCCGTCTGGTCCTGGACTTTTGTTTGTTTGGAGATTTTAGATGATTGTTTCAATATCCTCCAGGTTATGGGTCTTTTCAGGCTATTTCTTCCTGGTTCAGTTGTGGTAGTTTATATGTCTCTAGAAATGTATCCATTTCTTCCAGGTTGTCAAATTTGTTGGCATAGAGTTGCTCGTAGTATGTTCTTATAATTGTTTGTGTTTCTTTGGTGTTGGTTGTGATCTCTCCTCTTTCATTCATGATTTTATTTATTTGGGTCCTTTCTCTTTTTCTTTTTGATAAGTCTGGCCGGAGGGTTGTCAATCTTATTAATTCTTTCAAAGAACCAGCTCCTAGTTTTGTTGATTTGTTCTACTGTTTTTTTAGTTTCTATTTCATTGATTTCTGCTCTGATCTTTATGATTTCTCTTCTCCTGCTGAGTTTAGGCTTTCTTTGTTGTTCTTTCTCCAGCTCCTTTAGGTGCAGGGTTAGGTTGTGTATTTGAGACCTTTCTTGTTTCTTGAGAAAGGCTTGTACTGCTATATATTTTCCTCTCAGGACTGCCTTTGTTGTGTCCCACAGATTTTGAACCGTTGTGTTTTCATTATCATTTGTTTCCATGAATTTTTTCAATTCTTCTTTAATTTCCTGGTTGACCCATTCATTTTTTAGAAGGATGCTGTTTAGTCTCCATGTATTTGCGTTCTTTCCAAATTTCCTCTTGTGATTGAGTTCGAGCTTCAGAGCATTGTGGTCTGAAAATATGCAGGGAATGATCTCAATCTTTTGGTACCGATTGAGACCTGATTTATGACCCAGGATGTGGTCTATTCTGGAGAATGTTCCATGTGCACTAGAGAAGAATGTATATTCTGTTGCTTTGGAATGGAATGTTCTGAATATATCTGTGATGTCCATCTGGTCCAGTGTGTCATTTAAGGCCTTTATTTCCTTATTGATCTTTTGCTTAGATGATCTGTCCATTTCAGTGAGGGGAATGTTAAAGTACCCTGCTATTTTTGTATTACTGTCGATGTATTTCTTTGATTTTGTTATTAATTGGTTTATATAGTTGGCTGCTCCCATGTTAGGGGCATAGATATTTAAGATTGTTAGGTCTTCTTGTTGGACAGACCCTTTGAGTATGATATAGTGTCCTTCCTCATCTCTTATTATAGTCTTTGGCTTAAAATCTAATTGATCTGATATAAGGATTGCCACCCCAGCTTTCTTCTGATGTCCATTAGCATGGTACATTGTTTTCCACCCCCTCACTTTAAATCTGGAGGTGACTTCGGGTCTAAAATGAGTTTCTTGTAGGCAACATATTGATGGGTTTTGTTTTTTAATCCATTCTGATACCCTGTGTCTTTTGATTGGGGCATTTAGCCCATTAACATTCAGGGTAACTATTGAGAGATATGAATTTAGTGCCATTGTATTGCCTGTAAGGTGGCTGTTCCTGTATATTGTCTCTGTTTCTTTCTGATCTACTACTTTTAGGGTCTCTCTTTGCTTAGAGGACCCCTTTCAATATTTCCTGTAGAGCTGGTTTGGTGTTTGCAAATTCTTTCAGCTTTTGTTTGTCCTGGAAGCTCTTTATCTCTCCTTCTATTTTCAATGATAGCCTAGCTGGATATAGTATTCTTGGCTGCATGTTTTTCTCGTTTAGTGCTCTGAATATATCATGCCAGTTCTTTCTGGCCTGCCAGGTCTCTGTGGATAGGTCCACTGCCCATCTAATGTTTTTACCCTTGTATGTTACAGACTTCTTTTCCCGGGCTGCTTTCAGGATTTTCTCTTTGTCACTAAGACTTGTAAATTTTACTATCAGGTGACGAGGTGTGGACCTATTTTTATTGATTTTGAGGGGTGTTCTTAGCATCTCCTGGATTTTGATGTTTGTTCCCTTTGCCATATTAGGGAAATTCTCTCCTATAATTGTCTCTAATATACCTTCTGCTCCCCTCTCTCTTTCTTCTTCTTCTGGAATCCCAATTATTCTAATGTTGTGTCATCTTATGGTGTTGCTTATCTCTTGAATTCTCTCCTCGTGGTCCAGTATTTGTTTGTCTCTCTTTTGCTCAGCTTCTTTATTCTCTGTCATTTGGTCTTCTATGTCACTAACTCTTTCTTCTGCTTCATTTATCCTAGCAGTGAGAGCTTCCATTTTTGATTGCACCTCATTAATAGCTTTTTTGATTTCAACTTGGTTAGATTTTAGTTTATTTCTCCAGAAAGGGCTTTTATCTCTCTGGAGAGGGTTTCTCTAATATCTTCTATGCCTTTTTCGAGCCCGGCTAGAACCTTGAGAATTGTCATTCTGAACTCTAGATCTGTCATGTTACCAATGTCTGTATTGATTAAGTCTCCAGCCTTCGGTACGGCCTCTTGTTCTTTTTTTTTGAGGTGAGTTTTTCCACCTTGTCATTTTGTCCAGATAAGATTTGCTTTCTCCTGCTGTGGAATTCCGCTGTTCTTGGTGAGCAAAGTTGGTTTTGGCTGGGTTTCTTGTTGATCTTCTGGGGGAGGGGCCTGTTCTAGTGATTCTCAAGTGTTTTTGCCACAGGCGGAATTGCACTGCCCTTGCCAGGGGCCGGGATAAGTAATCCGCTCGGGTTCACTTTCGGGAGCTTTTCTTCCCTGAGCGCTTTCCATAGAGTTCCGGAGGACGGGAATGAAGATGGCGGCCTCCCAATCTCTCGGCCCGGAGGAGCCGAGAGCTTGGGGCTCGGCTCCCCGTGTGCCCTCAGAGTAAAGCACCCAACCGCCCCGCCTCCCTGGCCTGTGGTCACGCTGGTAGGAAAGCAGTCAATTTCTGGAACCTGGAGAAAAGCGCCTGTGACCGGCACAAGGTAACCCCGGGCTTAGAGCTCACTCCTCAGCTTTGTCACTGTAGCCAGCTTCCCCGCTCTAATACCTGTGAGCTCTGCGGCACTCAGACACCCTCGGTCCTTCTGTGACCCCGCGGGACCTGGGGTTATGCTGACCCCGCCTGGGTTTCCCCCCGGTTTAGCCTCTGGAGCGATGTCTCCCAGTGGAGCTGACTTTTAAAAGTCCCGATTTTGTGCTCCATTGCTCTGCTGCTTCCCGGGAGCCGGCCCCTCCCCCCAGGGTCTATCTTCCCGTAGCTTTGGATTCACTTCTCCTCAGGTCCTACCTTTGAGAAAGTGATCGATTTTCTGTTTCTAGAATTGTTGCTCTTCTTCTCTTCGATTTCCCATTGGATTTGTAGGTGTTCACAATGGTTAGATAAGGTATCTAGCTGATTTCCTGCTACCCGATGTCATCTCAGCCTGCTACTTCTCCGCCGTCTTGACTCCTCCCCAAACAAGAGTTTTGAAGGACACATTGGACCAGACTGACATCATAGATATATATAGAACATTGCATCCTAACACACAGAATACTCATGCTTCTCGAGTGTACATGGAACTTTCTCCAGAACAGACCACATACTGGGTCACAAATCAGGTTTCAACCAATATCAAAAGACTGAGATTATTACTTGCGTATTTTCAGACCACAGTGTTGTGAAATTCGAACTCTACCACAAGAAGAAATTTGGAAGAAATTCAAACACTTGGAGATTAAAGAATATCCTGCTAAAGGATCAGTGGGTCACTCAGGAAATAAAAGAACTTAAACAGTTCCTTGAAACTAATGAGAAAGAAGACACATCAGTCTAGAACGTATGGGATACTGCATTGTCCTTAGGGGGAAGTACATAGCCATCCAAGCCTCTTTCAAAAAAAGTAGAAAAATCCCAAATACATAGGCTAACTTTACACCTAAAGGCCCTGGAGAAAAAATAGTGAATAGAGATTAAACCAAGCAAGCAAAGAGAAATAATAAAGTTTAGAGCACAAATCTATGAAATAGAAACCAGCAAAATAGTAGAACAGATCAATGAGACTAGAAGCTTGTTCTTTGAAAGAATTGATAAGGTCAATAAACTTCTGGCCAGACTTATCCAGAAGAAAAGAGAAAGGACCCAAATTAATAAAGTCATGAGTGAAAGGGGAGAAATCATGCCTAACACCAAGAAAATAGGAACAATTATTAGAAATTATTACTGGGTCCCCTGGGTGGCTCAGTGGGTTAAGCCTCTGCCTTTAGCTCAGGTCATGATCTCAGAATCCTGGGATTGATCCCTGCATCAGGCTCTCTGCTCAGCAGGGAACCTGCTTCCTCCCCTACTCTGTCTGCCTCTCGGCCTACTTGTGATTTCTATCCATCAAATAAATAAAATCAGAAAGAAAGAAAGAAAGAAAGATAGATAGAAAGAAAGAAAGAAAGAAATGATTACCAACAACTATATGCCAACAAATTAAGCAATCTGGAAGAAATGGATGTCTTCCTGGAAGTTATAAATGGCCAACACTGAAATAGGAAGAAATATATGATCTGAACAGAACAATAAACATTAACAAAATTGACGTAGTAATCAAAAACCTCCCAAAAAACAAGATTCCAGGGCCAGATGGTTTCCTAGGAGAATTCTACCAAACATTAAGGAGAAATCATACCTATTTCTCTGAAACTGTTTCAAAAATTGGAAACAGAGGGAAAACTTCCAAAATTGTTCTATAAGACTATCATTACCCTGACCTCAAAATCAGGCAAAGATCCCACCAAAAAAGGGAATTACAGACCAATATCCCCGATGAATATGGATGGCAAAATACTCTTTAAGATATCAGCCAATAGGATCCAACAGTACATTAAAATGATTATTTGCCATGATCAGGTGGGATTTATTTCTGAGATGCAAGGGTGGTTCAAAATTCAGAAATCAATCAATGTGTTAGAGTACGTTAATAAAAAAAAAAAAGACAAGAAGCACATAATCCTCTCAATCGATACAGGAAATAAAATGACAAAATACAGCATCCTTTCCTGATTAAAATTCTTCCAAGTATAGGGATAGAAAGAACATATCTCAATATCATAAAAGTCATCTATGAAAAACCCACAGAGAATATCATTCTGAATGGGGAAAAACTGAGACCTTTTCCCTTAAGGTCAGGAACACGAGAAGGATGTCCACTATCACCATTATTGTTCGACATAGTACTAGAAGTCCTAGCCTTAGCAATCAGATGACAAAAGGAAATAAAAGGCATTCAATTTGCAAAAAAGAAGTCTAACACTTTCTTCAGAGATCAAATGATAGTTTATGTGGAATACTGGAAAGACTTGACCCCCCCGTATTATTAGAACTCATATAGCAATTCAGCAATGTGGCAGGATATTAAATCAATGCATAGAAATCAGTTGCATTTCTATACACTAACAATATGACTGAAGAAAGAGAAGTTAAAGAATTGATTCCATTCACAATTAATGATGTACTGTGTGTTGGGTAATTTAACATAATAATAAAAAAGTGGTTTGCACTGTAAAAAAGAGTCTAAATTGACAATATGTGCCTTTTAATTAGTGAGCTTAAATCATTTATGTTCTTGTTACTATTGATATATTTGGAAATATTTTTACTTTAAATTTTCACTGTGGAACTGAAGAGAGTAGTATAACTTTACTTTCAAATGGATAGCAATTCACTGCTATTTCTCCTCATGAAAAGTCAAATGGTGGGGGCGCCTGGGTGGCTCAGTGGGTTAAAGCCTCTGCCTTCGGCTCAGGTCATGATCCCAGGGTCCTGGGATCGAGCCCCGCATCGGGCTCTCTGCTCAGCAGGGAGCCTGCTTCCCCTCCTTCTCTCTCTGCCTGCCTCTCTGCCTGCTTGTGATCTCTGTCTGTCAAATAAATAAATAAAAATCTTAAAAAAAAAAAAAAGAAAAGTCAAATGGTGAAAAATTTTCTCCATTCCTGAACCAAAATGAAAACAACAAAATAAAAATTTTAAATCCCTTTAAATCTCTTTAAATGCTTAACATATGAAAAATGATGGGCAAAATGGCATCTCTATATATTTTTAATAAATGTAAATGTAATGTAAGAAAAGGAAAAAAAGATTCATCAAGGAGATATAAAGCCTTAAATATCCATGATTCTAATAATGGGGTTGAAAACATACATGCAAAAAAGTGATAAAAATGAATGGAGAATAGGAGAAATAAAAATAAAAATGAATGGAGAATATAATTGTGGATCCACAATTCTAGCTCGAGAGTTCAATATTCCTATCTTAGAATTTGAGGTAAAATGACAAGTGAACCAAAAATAGACAACAATGAAAACTAATGCCTTTTCCTTTTGGACCCTGATTTATTCTATCTTTCCTTACTTTCTTATGCAGTCAATTACTCAAAGTTAAAAAGGTAGGTTTAGCATATTGGCAAGGAATACTAATTTTTTTTTAATTTACTACTATTTAGTATTATTGCCTACCAGATGTTGACTAAATACCACAAGCACAAGCATATTCTCTTCAAAGGCTAACATAGTTAATGTCATCAAAAATTGTACCTTCAGAAAACCTATTTTTCTTTTTTCTATTTTATTGATTTTCGTTGTAAATAATAACATCTGCATATGTGTGGCTTTTCTCTAAGCAGGGTATTACCTGATTAAAGCACATTATTTTAAAGGGTACATAGCGTTGACATTGTTTTGCTAAATAGGTCTAAATTTATGTTATCTGTTGAAAAAAAAAATATCTACACTGAAACTATAACCAACTGACCAAATTCAGTCCACTATTTTTTTAAATAAATTTTTATTTGAACACATCCATATTCATTTGTTTATGTGTTGTCTGTGATTGCTTTCACACTACAGGGACACATTTGAAGAGTTTCAACAGAGAACATACCACCAGAAAAGCCAAAATATTTATTACCTGGCACTTTACAGAAAAAAATTGCCTATTTTTGATAGTGAAAGTTTAATCAAGATGTTGATACTAAAATGTCCAAAAAAGAATATTATATCTATAAATATAAAAATTTATGTAGAAAACCTTCGTATCAAGTACACATGAATATGAAATTCTTATTTTTATTCATTATTAATTTTCATTCACAAGTACATGAACACAGACGCATGCATATACACACACATGCATACACCACTCTTACAAAGAAAATTCATGGTTAGCATATCAGATTAACAATGTTCAGCCATCATCTCATGAAAATAAGAGGTACACTTTAAAATTGTTTAAAAGTAGCAGTTGGGATAGTTAATACCTACAATTTTGCTGATCAGATCCTCAGTCTTAGATCTTAAACTTTTCCTTTTACTAAAGTTTGAGAATCTATTGCCCATCTTGATTGGCATCCCCAGCTTGATCAACTGATATCCAGAAAAAAACTAGATACCTGACAAAGTAGGACCATGTTTTATCTCAGGATGAGAGTCATTTAATCAACACATATGTATGGAGACATTTCAGTAAGATCACATGCATTATTGTCTAGAAGTTAAAAAAAAACACAAATCTTATCAAACCTATATGAAAGTTCTGCTCTTATGAAAATGAAGACCTCAGCTGTACTCTGAAATTTAGAACCACATTGATCATAGGTGAGAAAGTTATCAATCCTGGGAGCCTTCAGTCAGTATCAAGAGGTAAATAAAATCTACAGACATCTCTCTTATTTGTGTTCCATTCAAACTATCTAGCAAAGCTTCTCTCCTCTTTCCCATCTCAGATATCAGTCCCAAATAACTGATATTTCAGGAAAATCATTATGCTTTAATGACAAAATGGATACTTTCAAGGATCATTCTACTAGTATCATTCTACATAATCATTGCTTCTATACAATTCATTTGTAAATTAAAGTAGAATTTGAGTTTATGTGATTTATCAAACCTAGATTATATTCAGAGCCTTAGCTTTAAGAGACAGGGAAATGTAGTTCACAGATTCCATTCTCTGTAGCTAAAATAGGATTAAAATAGATGCTGAACAAGCCAACTCATGAAATTAAAAGAAAAAAAAAAGAGGAACACAACTGTCTTTTTTCACAGATCATATGTTGTCAATACAGAAAACCTCAGAGAAGCAACTAAAAATCTAGTAATACGTCTATAACCATTCACAAATAGATTGATAAAATATATAAACAATACTAATATTCATGTACAGCAAATTAACAAATTCATAAAGGTAATAAAGGGATCATATTCACAAATGCAAAAAAAGTTTTCAGTATCAAGGGATAAAACACAAAATATATATACAAGGTCCTATGGAAATAAGAGTAGGTGTGGTGAAGAACTGGACAGACAGAGCAGTCACAGACACTGCTTGCTCATGATCATACTCCAGTACAACGTATTGATTGTATAAATGTCCTACTATTTCACTTAGTGTTTTATAAGAAAGCCTATTAGGGGGGTGCCTTGCATTTCCAATTGTTCACATTGCAAACTTCAGGGTGTGCAACCCCTAACAGAAATAATGGTATATGAAGTTATAGTCATTATTTCACTTATACTTTCCTTTTTTTAAATTTTGAAGTTTTTTATTGAAATTGCTGTTAGTTACCATACAGTGTAATGTTAGTTACAGGTGTACAATACAGTGATTCCACACTTCCATACATCACTCAGTACTCATTAACACAAGTGCTCTCCTTAACCTCCATCACCTATTTAGCCCATCTCCCATCCACCTCCCTTCTGGTAACCACTAGTTTGTTCTTATAGTTAAGAGTCTGTTTATAAGTTTGCCTCTCTCTCTTATTTTTTCCCTTTGCTTGTTTGTTTTCTTAATTTCCACATATGAGTGAAATAGTGTGGTATTTTTCTTTCTCTGACTGACTTATTTCACCTAGAATTATACACTTTAGCTTCACCCATGTCATTGCAAATGACAAGATTTCGTCTTTTTTTATGGCCAAGTAATTATATATATATATATATATATATATATATATATATATATATATATATATATATAAAACTTCTTATTTGTCCATTAATGTATTTATGGACACATGGGCTGCTTCCACAGTTTGAGTTTTGTTGATAATGCTGCTATAAACATTGGGGTACATGTATCATTTGAATTAGTGTTTTTGTGTTTTGGGGATAAATACCCAGGAATGTGATTATTGGATAGTAGGGTAGTTTTATTTTTAACTTTTTAAGGAACTTCCATACTGTTTTCCACAGTGGCTGCACCAGTTTGCACTCCTACCAACAGTGCAAGAGGTTTCCTCTTTCCTCACATCCTCACCAACATATGTTTTTGTGGTGTTGATTTTATTCATTCAGACATGTGTGAGGTGATATCTCATTGTAGTTTTGACTTGCATTTCCTTGATGGTAAGTGATGTTGAGCATCTTTTCATGTGTCTGTTGGCCATCTGTATGCCTTTCTTTAGGAAAATGTCCATTCATGTCTCCTGCCCATTTCTAAAATGGATTATTTGCTTTTGGGGTGTTGAATTTTATAAGTTCTTTGTGTATTTTGGATACTAACCCCCGATAAGATATATCATTTGCAAATATCTTCTCTCATTCCAAAGGTTGTCTTTTAATTCTGTTGTTTCCTTTGCTGTGCAGAAGCTTTTTTTTTTTTTTTTAATCTTGATGAAGCCCCAATAGTTTATTTTGTTTCCCTTCCCTCAATAGACACATCTAGAAAGAAGTTTCTATGGCCAATGTAAAAGAAATTACTGCTTATGTTCCCTTCTAGGACTTTCTCACATTTCATTCTTTAATATGTTTTCAATTTAGTTATGGGTATGGTATAAGAAAGTGGTCCACTTACAATCCTTTGAATGTTGCTGTCTTGTTTTCCCATCATTTTATGAAGACATTGTCTTTTTTCCCATTGTATATTCTCCTTGCTTTGTCAAAGATTAATTGACCATATATTTGTGAGTTCATTTCTGGGTATCCTATTCTGTTCTATTGATCTTAGTGTTGATTTTTGTACCAGTGCCATACTATTTTGAACACTAGAGCTTTGTAATATACTTTGCAGCCCAGAATTATGATGCCTGTAGTTTGTTTTTCTTCTTCAAGTTTGCTTTGACTATTCAGGGCCCTTTGTGGTACCATACAAATTTTAGGATTGTTTGTTCTAGTTCTGTGAAAAATGCTGGTGGTATTTTGATAGGCATTACATTAAATCTGTATAATGCTTTGCATAGTATAGATGATTTAACAATATTTGTTCTTCCAACCAGTGAACATGGAATGTTTTTCCATTTCATCATGTCATTTTCCATTTCATTCATCAGTGTTTTATAGTTTTCAGGGGACTAGTCTTTCCCATCTTTGGTTTGATTTATTCCTAGGTATCTTACTGTTTTGGGTGCAATTTTAAGTGGGATCAATTCCTTAATTTCTGTTTCTGCTGCTTCATTATTTGGTGCATAGAAATGCAACATATTTTTTGTATCCTATGACTCTACCGAATTTGTGTATCACTTCTGTCATTTTTTTTTTTTTTTTTAAGAAAGGGAGAGGGTAGGGAGAAGCAGAGAGACAATCTTAAGCAGGCCACATGCCCAGCACAAAGTCCAGTGTGGGGCTCAATCTCACAACCCTGAGATCATGACCTACATTGAAATCAAGAGTCAGACACTTAATCAACTGAGCCACCCAACTACACCCAGTTTTGTCAATTTTTTTATGGAGTCTTTGGGTTTTCTATATAGAATATCATCTCATTGGTAAATAGTGAAAGTTTGACTTCCTCTTTGCCAATTGGATATATTTTATTTCTTTTTGTTGTCTGATTTCTGTGGCTAGGACTTCCAGAACTATGCTGAATAAAAGTGGTTATGGTAGACATTCTTGTCTTGTTCCTGACCTTAGGGGAAAAGCTCTCACTTTTTTCCCATTGAAGATGATCTTAGCTGTGGGTTTTTCACAGGTGGCCTTAATACATTCCCTCTAAACCTACTTTGTTGAAGGTTTTTATCATGAATGGATGTTGTACTTTGTCACGTGCTTTTTTCTGCATCTATTGATATGATCCCATGTTTCTTATTCTTTCTTTTATTAATGTGGTATATTACATTGCTTATTTTGTAAATATTGAACTACCCTTACAATCCAATAATAAATCTCACTTTATCATCATGAATGATTTTCTAACATATTGCTAGATTTTGTTTGCTAGTATTTTATTGAGAATTTTTGCATCTATGTTAAACAGGGGTATTGGTATGTAGTTCTTTTTTTTTTTTTTTTTTTTTTTTTTTTGCTTGTGTCTTTATTTGGTATTGAAATCAAAGTAATCCTGGCTTCATAGAGTGAACTTGGAAGTTTTTATTACTTTTCTACTTTTTGGAATACTTTGAGAAGAATAGCTGTCAAACTCTCCTTTAAATGTTTGGTAGGATTTGCTTGTGAAGCTAACTGATCCTTGACTTTTGTTTGTTGGGAGATTTTTGATTACTGATTCAATTTCTTTTTTGGTTATTAGTCTGTTCATGTCTTCTATTTCTGTTTTGCTTTTGGTAGTTTGTATGTTTCTATGAATTTATGCATTTCCTTTAGATTGTTCAGTGTTGGTATATTGTTTTTCATAATGTTATTTTTAAATTGTATTTCTGTGGTTTTAGTTGTTATTTCCCTTCCTCCATTTGTGATTTTATTTATTTATTTATTTATTTAGATGCTTCTCTTTTCCTTTTGAAAGTGTGGCTAGAGGTTTATCATTTTTTAAAATTAATTCAATTCATTAATTAAATTAATTTTTTAAAATTAATTCAATTTTTAATTTAATTTTTTTAAAGATTTTATTTATTTATTTGACAGAGATCACAAGTAGGCAGAGAGGCAGGCAGAGAGAGACGGAGAAGCAGGGTCCCAGCTGAGCAGAAAGCCCAATGCGGGACTCGATCCGAGGACCCTGGGATTATGACCTGAGCCGAAGGCAGAGGCTTTAACCCACTGAGCCACCCAGGCGCCCTTTTAATTTAATTTTTAAAAATTTCTTCAAAGAACCTGCTCCTGTTTTCATTGACCTGTTCAACTGTTTTTGTTCTTGTTGTAGTTGTGTTTTTTTGTTGTTGTTTGTTTGTTTTTAGTTTCTCTATCATTCATTTCTCTCCTCTAATACTTATTTCCTTCCTTCTGCTGGCTTTAGGGTTCACTTATTCCTTTTAGCTTCTTTAAGTAGTGTTAGGTTGTTTATTTGAGATTTTTCTTGATTCTTGAGGTAGGGCTGTATTGCTATATACTTCCTTCTTCAAACAGATTTTTCTGCATCTCAAGAGTTTTGGATCATTGTGTTTTAATTTTCATTGGTTTTTATATTTTTTAAGATTTTATTTATTTCTTTGAGAGAGAGAAAGCACAAGCAGTGAGAGTGGCAAATGGAGAGGGAGAAGCAGGGAGCCAGATGTGAGGCTCAATCCTAGGACCCAGGGATCATAACCCGAGTCAAAGGCAGATGCTTAACTGACTGACCTACCCAGGAGTCCTGTTTCCATGCCTTTTTAAAAAAATTTCTTCTTTTATTTCCTGGTTGACACATTCATTATTTAGTAGCATGTTATTTAACCTCCATGTATTTGTGGACTTTCCAGATTTTTTCCTGTGATTGACTTCTAGTTTCATAGTGCTATGGTTAGAAAAGGTGCATGGTATGTCTTCAATCATTTTGCATTTTTTGAAGTCTGTTTTGTGACCTAATATGTGATCTTTTCTGGAGAATGTTTCATGGGCACTTGAAAGAAATGTGTATTCTGTGTTTTAGGATAGGATGTTCTAAATATATGTGTTAATTCTGTCTCACTGAGAGTGTCATTCAAAGCCATTGTTTTCTTCTCTATTTTCTATTTAGATGATGTGTATCCTTTGATGTGAGTGAAATGTTAAAGTCCCCTAGTATTATTGTATTGTTAATGAGTTCCTTTATATTTGTTATTATTTTACATATTTGTGTGTTCTCAAATTGGGTGCATAAATATTTACAATTGTATCTTCTTGTTGGATTGTCCCCTTTATTTTTATATGGTGCCCTTCTTTGTCTCTTTTTATAACCTTAGTTCTATTTAAAAAAAAAAAAATTAAAAGATTTTATTTTGGGGGGGAGGAGTGCACAACTAGAAGGGGTAGAAGGAAAAGGAGACAGAATCTCAAAAAGACTCTATGCTGAGTGCATTTCCCAACATGGGGCTTGATCTCATGACCCAGAGATCATAAACTGACCTGAAACTAAGAGTCAGCTGCCTAACTGCACCACCCAGGCACCCCTACAGTCTTAGTTTTAAAGTCTAGTTTGTCTGATATAAGTGTTGCTACTCCAGCTTTCTTTTGAAATTCATTGGCATGATAAAAGTTTCTCCATCCTCTCACTTTCAAACTGCAGGTGTCTTTAGGTTTGGAATGAGTCTCTTGTATGCAGTATATAGATGGGTATTGTTTTTTATCTGTTTTAACACCCTGCCTTCTTATTGGAGCATTTAGTCCATTTACATTCCAACTAATTATTGATAGATATGTATTTATTGCCATTTTGTTACCTGTTTTGTTGTTGCTTTTGTAGCTTTTTTTTCTTTCTTGTTTTTTAATCCATTCAGATACACTGTCGTTTGATTAGAATGTTTAGTCCATTTACATTTAAGTAATCATTGATTGATATGTATTTATTGCCATTTTATTTCTTGTTTTGTGATTGTTTCTAGAGATTTTCTTTGATTTTTTCTTTATTTTTTCTCTATCATTTTTTGATGATTCTCTTCAGGGATATATTTGGATTTATTTCTCTTTATTCTTTGGATGTTATAAGTGCTCTTTGATATATGGTTACCCTTGGGTCTATATATAACCTCTCCTGCAAATAGCCGTCTATCTTAAGTTGACAGTCATTCAAGTTTTAACCCATTCTATTCTCCCCTCCTCTTCTTGTTTTAGGTATGTGCTATTATCTTTAATATTCTCATTTTGTGTGTGAGTTTCTTGACTGATTTTTATAGAAATATTTATTTTTTCTGCTCTGGCTTTCTTTCCTTTATACTGTCACTTTTCTTCTCTCCTTTTTACTCAATGGGTTTCATTTAATATTTCTTATAGTGTGGGTTTCATGGTCACAAATTCCCTAGTCTTTGTATGGGAAACTCTTTATTTCTCCCTCTATTCTGAATGACAGCCATGCTGAATAGGGTATTCTTGGCTTCAGATTTTTCCCTTTCATCACTTTTGCCACACCTTTTGGCTTGCCATGGTTTTGTTGAAAAATCTCCAGCTAACCTTATGGATTTTCCCTTTGAAGTTAATGACTTATTTTCTCTTGTTGTCTTTAAGACTTTCTCATCACTATATTTTATAAATTAAAATATAATATATTTTGGTGTTGGCTTGCTTTTGTTAATTTTGATGGGACTTTTATGTGCCTCCTGAATCCAAATGTCTGCTTCCTTCCCCAGATTAGGGAATTTTTCAGCTATCATTTCCTCAAATAAATTTTCTGCCCCTTTTCTCTTTCTTCTTCTCCTTCTGGCATTCTTATAACATGAGTGGTATTATGTTTGATGGAGTCACTGATTTTCCTAAATCTATTCTTGTGCTGCATAATTCTTCTTTCTCTCTTTTGTTCTCATTGCTTTCCATTACTCTGCTTTCTAGGTCATTTCTGCTTCCCTCAGGCTACTATCATTGGATCAAATGTGTTTCTAATCTCATTTATTATATTCATCATCTCTGGTTGATTCTTTTTTTTTAACTCTTATCTCTGTGGTAAGGGTCTCACTCATGTCTTCCATTCTTTTCTCAAGTCCAGTGAGTATCTTTATGATCATTCCTTTAAATTCTCAATCAGGCATGTTAATTGTATTGGTTTCATTTAGATCTCTGTCCATGACCTTATCTTATTCTTTCAATTTAAGATACTTTCCTCTGTCTTTACATATTGTCTAAGTTTCTGCCTTTCCTCTGTTATAAATGCCAGTTATGTATCTTGCCCCTAAAAGTAATGACCTTATGAAGAAGAGGTAATATAGTGACTAGAGCCTGACACTTCAGCAAAGGTCTCTGGTATGTGCTGTGTGTGCTCTGCTGCTGTGTCTTGACTGCTTTATCCTTCATGCCAGTCACCTGCAGGAGCTCTCCTTGCCTGCCATTGGCAATATTTTATCTCTGGCCTGAATTTGTTGAGTTTTAAATAGGTGTGCTCTTGTTTGCATGTGAAATGAAACTTGTCAATGCATTCACCATAACTGAGGCCCTGCAGAACTCTCTGGTTAGGAGATCTGGTGTGTGGGCAGGGGGTTTTGCTGGTCCTCTGGGAGAGGCTTGTGACACTGATATTGAGGCAAGATTGATCAAGAATGGGAGGGTACAGGGACATGGTGCTTGGTATAAGCAAGTTAGGTAGCCAATATCACACTGTTCTGCTTCCTGCAGGTGGCTATGTGTTTATGTTAAAGGACAGGGGAGGGAAATGGTGGAGTCAAGTTCCTTTGTTCCTAGAGAGGTGGCTCTGTGAAAGGTGCCTCTCAGGAACAGGAAGAGTGAATAGTCTCTCCCTCGTGTGCCCCACTCGTTTCTTCAAATCATCGTTTTCATGCTGTCTGCCTCCCAGTTGCTTGCCTGTATTCTCTCCAGGAGCAAGGAAGCACACTCTAGGTTATACTCCAGCCAAGAGCACTGATCTCTAAAACTCCAGGCTTTAAGCCCTCCCTGATGGTTGCAAACTCACAAAATTCAAAATTTGTTTCCAAGCCAATGGTTTTGGGGAAACATTCTCCTTGGACATTCCCTGTGTGCTTCTTTCTCTATTGCCCTTCTTTGCAACCACAGCTCCCTCCTCTCTGTAGCACCCATGATCCGTTTCTTCCCTAAGCCCAATCTCCACACTTCCTGCCATCTTTGATGTGACCTCCTCTTTCCCTTTAGTTGTGAAGTTTGTTCGGTCAGTCTTCAGGTTGATTTTTGGAATATTTAGCATGATCTGATAATGGTCTAGTTGTGTTCATGGGATGAGGTGAGTTAGAGAACCCCTACTCCATCACCATCTTCTCACCATCTTCTTATAAACTACTTGATTTATACTCTCTTTAAATTTAATTCCATTTGATTGTCACAAACATTCATTTTTATGGATTTTATGCACCCAATTTTAAAATTGGCTTTTGAATCAGAACAGTAGGTATTTGTGTGAATTTTCCTATGATATTTTTAAATTAATTTTTTTTAACGTTTTGACCTCTTTACTCATTTCCTCCACTTGCCATTGCCTTCCTCCTCTTCTGGCAACCACTCTTATTTTTTTTTTCCTCTTTCTTATGTGTATGCTTAAATATTTTTTAAAAATTTTATTTATTTATTTAAGAGTGAGAGAGAGAGAGTGAAAGAGCACAAGCAGGAGGAGTAGCAGAAGGAGAGGGAGAAGGGGGCTCCCCACTGATCAGGGAGCCTGATGTAGGAATCAATTCCAGGACCCTGAGATCATGACCTGAGCTGAAGGCAGATGCTTAACTGGCTGAGGCATCCAGGCACTTGTGTGTGTGTGTGTGTGTGTGTGTGTGTGTGTGTGTGTTTAGATTCTACAGATAAGAAAGATGATATGATATTTGTCTTTCTCTGTTGTATTTCACTTAGCATAATGCCCTCAAGGTCAATCCATATTGTTTCAAATGGCAAGATTTCATTCTTTTCATGGCTGAATAATATCCCATATCCATTTTCTTTTTAATCCATTCATCCATTGATGGAAGGTTAGGCTGTTTCCATATCTTGGTTATTGTAAATAGTGTTGCAGTGAACACTATTTAGTGGTGGTGCATATATCTTTCAAGTTAGTGTTGTCATTTTCTTCAGATAAAACCTAGAAGTGGAATTGCTGGATCATAGTTTTTTTTCTACTTTTATTTTTTTTTTTGAGGAATCTCTGTAATGTTTTCCATAGTGGCTATAGCAATTTATATTCACACCAACAGATTATAATAATTTCCTTTTCTTCACATCCTCTCCAATACTTGTAATTTCTAATCTTTTTGATAGTAATCATTCTAACTTGTGTGAAGTAATATCTCATTGTGATTTTGATTTCCATCTCCCTGATGATTAATGATGTTGAATATCATCTATTCATGTACATGTTTGCCATCTGTCTTCTTTGGGAAAATATCTATTCAGATTCTCAGTCCATGTATTAATTGGATTCTTTATCTTTTTCTTTTCTTTTCTTTTCCTCATCCTCCTCTCCCTCCCCCTCCCCCTCCTCCTCCTCCTCCTCCTCCACCTTCTTCTTCTTCTTCTTCTTTTCTTCTTCTTTTTGCATTGAGTTGTCTGAGTGCTTTATATATTTTTTTGTATTAACCCCTTATCAGATAATATGATTTATAAACATTTCCTCCCATTTAGTAAGTGGCTTCTTTATTTTGTTGATTTCCTTTGTTGTGCAGAGCTTTCTGATTTGATGCCTACTTCTACTTTTTGTTGCTTCTATTTTTGGTGCAAGTTTCAAAAATTATCATTAAAAAACTATGTCAAGGAACTTACTGCCTGTATTCCCTTCTACAGAAACTTACTGCTTATGTTTCCTCTGTTTCAGGTCTCACATTCAGGTCTTTAATACATTTTGAATTAATTTTTGTGTATGGTATAAGATAGGGGTTTAGTGTCATTCTTTTGCATATACTGTCCAGTTTTCCCATCACTATTTAATTGAAGAAACTCTCCTCTCCTCATTGTATATTCTTGCCTCCATTGTCATAAATTAATTGACCATATAATTATGGGTTTATTTCTGGACTTTCTCATCTGTTTCATTGATCTATGTGTCTGTTTTTAATGCCAGTATCATACTGTTTTAATTACTATAGATTGGTAGGAGAATTTGAAATTAGGAAGTGTCGATGCCTCCAGCTTTGCCCTACTTTCTCAGGATCACTTTGGCTATTTGGGTTCTTTTCTAATTCTGTTTCATACAAATTTTAGGATTGTTCTATTTCTGTGAAAAATGAAAGTAGATTGCTGATAGGGATTGACTGAATCTATAGATTGCTTTCAGCAATATAGATGTTTTAACATCAATTCTTCCAATCCACAAGTACAGAATATCTTTTCCTGTATTTGTGCTTTAATTTATTTTCTTAATATCTTCTACTTCTCATTATACAGGTATTCAACTATCTTGGTTAAATTAATTTGTGAGTATTTCTTTTTCTTTCTTTCTCTCTTTCTCTCTTTCTTCCTTTCTTTTTACCTTCTTTCCTCCCTTCCATCTTTTGTTCATTCATTTCTTCCTTCCTTCCTTTCTTCTTTCTTTTCTGGTATGATTTTTTTTTTTAAATTTTTAATGTAATTGTAAGTGTGATTGTTCTCTTAATTTCTCTTTCTCATTATTAGTATATAGAAATGTGATAGACTTTGTGTATCAATTTCATATCCTTCAACATACTGAATTTATTAGTTAAAATAGTTTTATTTTGTTTTGTTTTGTTTTTGCAGAGTTTTGGGGGGTTTCTCTATATAATATTATGCCATTTGAAAATAGTGACAGTTCTACTTCTTCCTTTCTAATCTGGATGTCTTTTATTTATTTTTCCTAATTGTTCTGGTTAGGACTCAGAGTACTATGTTGAATAAAAGTGTTTCTTAATATACTAAACAATATACATCTGAATGAAAATCTCAAAAGTGTTTTTGTCGTATTTAAAATTTTGATTCTAATATTTATCCTGAAGAAAAATGCACATTAATTGCTAATATATTTAAAAAAGAACTGAGAGTGGAATTTGCACCAATAAATTTTAAACATGCCATAATGGTATAGTAATTAAAATAATGTAGTATGATAATAAACCAAAAGGATAGACAAATATATGATAAAAAGGAATAGCGAGTCCCAAAACAGACTTATTTGTCTATGAGGATTTAATACACCATAACTGTGGTGTTTTGGGTCACCAAAGAAAAGATGGGCTCTTCAACAAAAGATATTTGGGTGATTTTATTTTTTTTTTATTTTTTTAAGTTTTTATTTACTTATTTGATGGAGAAGGAGATCACAAGTAGGCAGAGAGGCAGGCGATCACAAGTAGGCAGAGAGGCAGGCAGAGAGAAAGGGAAAAGCAGGCTCCCCACTGAGCAGAGAGCCCAATGCAGGGCTCGATCCCAGGACCCTGAGATCATGACCTGAGCCAAAGGCAGTCGCTTAAAACAGTGGGCTACCCAGGCGCCCTGTTTGAATGATTTTAGATAACTATGGGAGCAAAAATCAAAACCAAACAATTAGAGGCATCTACCATACCACAAATAGAGATAATTATAAGATGAAATAAGAAATTTAATATAAAAGAACATTTAAAAATATTTGAACAAAATCATGGAAAGTAGTTTTTAAGTAGTATCTTGGAAATGAAGAGAATATTCTTTTTTTTAATTTTTTATTTTAATAAACATATAATGTATTTTTATCCCCAGGGGTACAGGTCTGTGAATCATCTGGTTTACACATTTCACAGCACTCATCATAGCCCATACCCTCCCCAATGTCCATTTCCCCACCACCCTCTCCCGTCCCCCTTCCACCCCGCAACCCTCAGTCTGTTTCTTGAGATTGAGTCTTTTATGGTTTGTCTCCCTCCCAATCCCATCTTTTCATTTTTTCTTTTCCTACCTCCCCCCAAACCCCCCCACCTTGCATCTCCCCTTCCTCATATCAAAGAGATCATATGATAGTTATATTTCTCCGATTGACTTATTTCGCTAAGCATGATACCCTCTAGTTCCATCCACGTCGTCGCAAATGGCAAGATTTCATGTCTTTTGATGGCTGCATAGTATTCCATTGTGTATATATACCACATCTTCTTTATCCATTCATCTGTTGATGGACATCTAGGCGCTTTCCACAGTTTGGCTATTGTGGACATTGCTGCTATAAACATTCGGGTGCACGTGCCCCTTCGGAGCACCACGTTTGTATCTTTAGGATATATACCCAGTAGTGCAATTGCTGGGTCGTAGGGTAGCTCTATTTTCAGTTTTTTGAGGAACCTCCACACTGTTTTCCAGAGTGGTTGCACCAGCTTGCATTCCCACCAGCAGTGTAGGAGGGTTCCCCTCTCTCCGCATCCTCGCCAGCATCTGTCATTTCTTGACTTGTTAAATTTAGCCATTCTGACTGGTGTGAGGTGGTATCTCATTGTGGTTTTGATTTGTATTTCCCTGATGCCGAGTGATGTGGAGCATTTTTTCATGTGTCTGTTGGCCATCTGGATGTCTTCCTTGCAGAAATGTCTGTTCATGTCCTCTGCCCATTTCTTGACTGGATTATTTGTTCTTTGGGTATTGAGTTTGATAAGCTCTTTATAGATTTTGGATACGAGCCCTTTATCTGATATGTCGTTTGCAAATATCTTCTCCCATTCTGTCAGTTGTCTTTTGGTTTTGTTTACTGTTTCCTTTGCTGTGCAAAAGCTTTTAATCTTGATGAAATCCCAATAGTTCATTTTTGCCCTTGCTTCTGTTGCCTTTGGTGATGTTCCTAGGAAGAAGTTGCTGCGGTTGAGGTCAAAGAGGTTGCTGCCTGCATTGTCCTCAAGGATTTTGATAGATTCCTTTCGCACATTGAGGTCCTTCATCCACTTTGAGTCTATTTTCGTGTGTGGTGTAAGGAAATAGTCCAATTTCATTTTTCTGCATGTGGCTGTCCAATTTTCCCAGCACCATTTGTTGAAGAGGCTGTCTTTTTTCCATTGGATATTCTTTCCTGCTTTGTCGAAGATTAGTTGACCATAGAGTTGAGGGTCTATTTCTGGGCTCTCTATTCTGTTCCATTGATCTATATGTCTGTTTTTGTGCCAGTACCATACTGTCTTGATGATGACAGCTTTGTAATAGAGCTTGAAGTCTGGAATTGTGATGCCACCGACTTTGGCTTTCTTTTTCAATATTCCTTTGGCTATTCGAGGTCTTTTCTGGTTCCATATAAATTTTAGGATTATTTGTTCTATTTCTTTAAAAAAAATGGATGGGATTTTGATAGGGATTGCATTAAATGTGTAGATTGCTTTAGGTAGAATAGACATTTTCACAATATTTGTTCTTCCAATCCATGAGCATGGAATATTTTTCCATTTCTTTGTGTCTTCTTCAATTTCTTTCATGAGTACTTTATAGTTTTCTGAGTATAGATTCTTTGCCTCTTTGGTTAGATTTATTCCTAGGTATCTTATGGTTTTGGGTACGATTGTAAATGGGACTGACTCCTCAATTTCTCTTTCTTCTGTCTTGTTGTTAGTGTAAAGAAATGCAACTGATTTCTGTGCATTGACTTTATATCCTGACACTTTACTGAATTCCTGTATAAGTTCTAGCAGTTTTGGAGTGGAACCTTTTGGGTTTTCCACATATAGTATCATATCATCTGCAAAGAGTGATAGTTTGACTTCTTCTTTGCCGATTTGGATGCCTTTAATTTCTTTTTGTTGTCTGATTGCTGAGGCTAGGACTTCTAGTACTATATTGAACAGCAGTGGTGATAACGGACATCCCTGCCGTGTTCCTGACCTTAGCGGAAAAGCTTTCAGTTTTTCTCCATTGAGAATGATATTTGCGGTGGGTTTTTCATAGATGGCTTTGATAATATTGAGGTATGTGCCTTCTATCCCTACACTTTGAAGAGTTTTAATCAGGAAGGGATGCTGCACTTTGTCAAACGCTTTTTCAGCATCTATTGAGAGTATCATATGGTTCTTACTCTTTCTTTTATTAATGTATTGTATCACATTGATGGATTTGCGGATGTTGAACCAACCTTGCAGCCCTGGAATAAATCCCACTTGGTCGTGGTGAATAATCCTTTTAATGTACTGTTGGATCCTATTGGCCAGTATTTTGGTGAGAATTTTCGCATCTGTGTTCATCAAGGATATTGGTCTGTAATTCTCTTTTTTGGTGGGATCCTTGTCTGGTTTTGGGATCAAGGTGATGCTGGCCTCATAGAATGAGTTTGGAAGTTTTCCTTCCATTTCTATTCTTTGGAACAGTTTCAGGAGAATAGGAATTAATTCTTCTTTAAATGTTTGGTAGAATTCCCCTGGGAAGCCGTCTGGTCCTGGACTTTTGTTTGTTTGGAGATTTTTGATGACTGTTTCAATCTCCTTACTGGTTATGGGTCTGTTCAGGTTATCTATTTCTTCCTGGTTCAGTTGTGGTAGTTTATACATCTCTAGAAATGTATCCATTTCTTCCAGGTTGTCAAATTTGTTGCCATAGAGTTGCTCGTAGTATGTTCTTATAATTGTTTGTATTTCTTTGGTGTTGGTTGTGATCTCTCCTCTTTCATTCATGATTTTATTTATTTGTGTCCTTTCTCTTTTCTTTTTGATAAGTCTGGCCAGGGGCTTATCAATCTTATTAATTCTTTCAAAGAACCAGCTCCTAGTTTTGTTGATTTGTTCTATTGTTTTTTTAGTTTCTATTTCATTGATTTCTGCTCTGATCTTTATGATTTCTCTTCTCCTGCTGGGTTTAGGCTTTCTTTGTTGTTCTCTCTCCAGCTCCTTTAGGTGTAGGGTTAGGTTGTGTATTTGAGACCTTTCTTGTTTCTTGAGAAAGGCTTGCACTGCTATATATTTTCCTCTCAGGACTGCCTTTGTTGTATCCCACAGATTTTGAACTGTTGTGTTTTCATTATCATTTGTTTCCATGAATTTTTTCAATTCTTCTTTAATTTCCTGGTTGACCCATTCATTTTTTAGAAGGATGCTGTTTAGTCTCCATGTATTTGCGTTCTTTCCAAATTTCCTCTTGTGATTGAGTTCGAGCTTCAGAGCATTGTGGTCTGAAAATATGCAGGGAATGATCTCGATCTTTTGGTACCGATTGAGACCTGATTTATGACCCAGGATGTGGTCTATTCTGGAGAATGTTCCATGTGCACTAGAGAAGAATGTATATTCTGTTGCTTTGGGATGGAATGTTCTGAATATATCTGTGATGTCCATCTGGTCCAGTGTGTCATTTAAGGCCTTTATTTCCTTGTTGAGCTTTTGCTTAGATGATCTGTCCATTTCAGTGAGGGGAGTGTTAAAGTCCCCTGCTATTATTGTATTACTGTCGATGTATTTCTTTGATTTTGTTATTAATTGGTTTATATAGTTGGCTGCTCCCATGTTAGGGGCATAGATATTTAAGATTGTTAGATCTTCTTGTTGGACAGACCCTTTGAGTATGATATAGTGTCCTTCCTCATCTCTTATTATAGTCTTTGGCTTAAAATCTAATTGATCTGATATAAGGATTGCCACCCCAGCTTTCTTCTGATGTCCATTAGCATGGTAGATTGTTTTCCACCCCCTCACTTTAAATCTGGAGGTGTCTTCGGATCTAAAATGAGTTTCTTGTAGGCAGCATATTGATGGGTTTTGTTTTTTTATCCATTCTGATACCCTGTGTCTTTTGATTGGGGCATTTAGCCCATTAACATTCAGGGTAACTATTGAGAGATATGAATTTAGTGCCATTGTATTGCCTGTAAGGTGATTGTTACTGTATATTGTTTCTGCTTCTTTCTGATCTACTACTTTTAGGGTCTCTCTTTGCTTAGAGGACCCCTTTCAAAATTTCCTGTAGAGCTGGTTTGGTGTTTGCAAATTCTTTCAGCTTTTGTTTGTCCTGGAAGCTCTTTATCTCTCCTTCTATTTTCAATGATAGCCTAGCCGGATATAGTATTCTTGGCTGCATGTTTTTCTCGTTTAGTGCTCTGAATATGTCATGCCAGTTCTTTCTGGCCTGCCAGGTCTCTGTGGATAGGTCCGCTGCCAATCTAATGTTTTTACCCTTGTATGTTACAGACTTCTTTTCCCGGGCTGCTTTCAGGATTTTCTCTTTGTCGCTAAGACTTGTAAATTTTACTATCAGGTGACGAGGTGTGGACCTATTTTTATTGATTTTGAGGGGCGTTCTTAGCATCTCCTGGATTTTGATGTTTGTTCCCTTTGCCATATTAGGGAAATTCTCTCCAATAATTGTCTCCAATATACCTTCTGCTCCCCTCTCTCTTTCTTCTTCTTCTGGAATCCCAATTATTCTAATGTTGTGTCGTCTTATGGTGTCACTTATCTCTCGAATCCTCTCCTCGTGTTCCAGTAGTTGTTTGTCTCTCTTTTGCTCAGCTTCTTTATTCTCTGTCATTTGGTCTTCTATGTCACTAATTCTTTCTTCTGCCTCATTTATCCTGGCAGTGAGAGCTTCCATTTTTGATTGCACCTCATGAATAGCTTTTTTGATTTCAACTTGGTTAGATTTTAGTTCTTTTATTTCTCCAGAAAGGGCTTTTATCTCTCCGGAGAGGGTTTCTCTAATATCTTCTATGCCTTTTTCGAGCCCGGCTAGAACCTTGAGAATTGTCATTCTGAACTCTAGATCTGTCATGCTACCTATGTCTGTATTGATTAGGTCTCCAGCCTTCGGTACGGCCTCTTGTTCTTTTTTTTGAGGTGAGTTTTTCCGCCTTGTCATTTTGTCCAGGTAGGATTTGCTTTCTCCTGCTGTGGAATTCCGCTGTTCTTGGTGACTGAAGTTGGTTTTGGATCGGTTTCTTGTTGATCTTCTGGGGGAGGGGCCTGTTGTAGTGATTTTCAAGTGTCCTTGCCGCAGGCGGAATTGCACCGCCCTTGCCAGGGGCCGGGCTAAGGAATCCGCTCGGGTTTGCTTTCGGGAGCTTTTGTTCCCTGAGCGCTTTCCGTAGAGTTCCGGAGGACGGGAATGAAGATGGCGGCCTCCCAGTCTCTCGGCCCGGAGGAGCCGAGAGCTTGGGGTTCCGCTCCTCAGTGCGCTCTCAGAGCAAAGCGCCCAACAGTCCCGCCTCCCTGGCTTGCGGTCGCGCCTCGAGGAAAGCAGTCAATTGTTGGAGCTGGAGAAAAGCGCCGGGTCGCTTTTGTCTCTGTGGCCTCCGGCCGCGCTCCGAGCCCACCCAGCCTGCGACCGGCACAAGGTAACCCTGGGCTTAGAGCTCACTCCTCGGCTTTGTCGCTATAGCCGGCTTCCCCGCTCCAATACCTGTGAGCTCTGTGGCACTCAGACACCCCCAGTCCTTCTGTGACCCTGCGGGTCCTGGGGTTATGCTGACCCCGCCTGGGTTTCCCCCCAGTTTAGCCTCTGGAGCGATGTCTCCCAGTGGAGCCGACTTTTAAAAGTCCCGATTTTGTGCTCCGTCGCTCCGCCGCTTGCCGGGTGCCGGCCCCTCCCCCCGGGGTCTATCTTCCCGTCGCTTTGGATTCACTTCTCCGCAGGTCCTACCTTTCAGAAAGTGATCGATTTTCTGTTTCTGGGATTGTTGCTCTTCTTCTCTTTGATTTCCCGTTGGATTTGTAGGTGTTCACAATGGTTAGATAAGCTATCTAGCTGATCTCCTGCTACCCGATGTCGTCTCAGCCTGCTACTTCTCCGCCATCTTGACTCCTCCTCTCTCTGAAGAGAATATTCTTAAGTAAAATACAAAACTTGGAAATTATATAAGAAAAGGATAAAAGACTTCAATGTGAGGCAGGAATCTATCACAATCCTAAAGGATATCTCTTTAACATCAGCCACAGCAATTTCTTTCAAGACACATCTCCAAAGGCAAAGGAAACAAAAGTAAAAATGAACTTTTAGGACTTCCTCAAGATCAAAAGCTTCTGCACAGCAAAGGAAACAGTCAACAAAACAAAGAGGCAACCCACAGAATGGGAGAAGTTATTCACAAATGACACTACAAAGAGCTGACATCCAAGATCTATACAGAACTCCTCAAGCTCAACACACACACAAAACAGATAATCACATCACAAAATGGGCAGAGTACATGAACAGACACTTCTCTAAAGAAGACATACAAATAGCTATGAGACACATGAAAAAGTGTTCATCATCATTAGCCATCAGGGAGATTCAAATCAAATCCACATTGAGATAGCACCTTACACCAGTTAGAATGGACAAAATTAACAAGACAGGAAACAACAAGTGTTGGAAAGGATGTGGAGAAAGGGGAACCCTCTTACACTGTTGGTGGGAATGCAAGTTGGTGCAGCCACTTTGAAAGCAGTGTGGAGATCCCTTAAGAAATTAAAAATAGAGCTTCCCTATGGCCCTGCAATTGCACTACTGGGTATTTATCCCAATGATACAGATGTAGTGAAAAGAAGGGCCATCTGTACCCCAATGTTCATAGCAGCAATGGCCACAGTCGCCAAACTGTGGAAAGAGCCAAGGTGCCCTTTAACAGATGAATGGATAAAGAAGATATGGTCCATATATATAATGGAGTATTATGCTTCCATCAGAAAGGATGAATACCCAACTTTTGTATCAACATGGATGGGACTGGAGTAGATAATGTTGAGTGAAATAAGTCAAGCAGAGAGAGTCAATTATCATATGGTTTCACTTGTGGAGCATAAGGAATAGCACGGAAGACATTAGGAGAAGGAAGGGAAAAGTGAATTGGAGGAAATCGGAGTGGGAGACAAACCACAGGAGACTATGGATTCTGAGAAATGAACTGAGGGTTTTGGAAGGGAAGGAGTGGGGAGAGAGGTGAGCCTGGTTGTGGGTATTAAGTAGGGCATGTATTGCATGGAACACTGGGTGTGGTGTGTAAATGAATCTTGGAATACTGAAAAAATAAAATAAAATTATACTTTATGGAACAAAGTTGGTTGTAGAATAATACATCAAGCATGATCACACAGTCATGCATATTTGCATGCATATGCATACAAAAAGAAAAGCAATAGCAGTGCTTATTCTCAGGAGTGAGGGGAGTTTCATTGATAAGGAAGTTCAAAAAGGATACGTCATAATTTTTACTCAATGATTTTCTATAATATTTGGCAACTTCAGTTTTTCATTCATTTACTGTTACATCTAAAAAACTTTAATTTGCAGACTGTCTTATAGCCAACATCTTTCCCTCATCTCCAAATTATTATTATATGTGAAATTTCAATAGAATTATTGTTATTATTATAACTAATATATTTTGAGCATTATACATGAACAAGATATGATGCTAAGTGCCTCACTTGCATTATGCATGTAAATATTTCAAGGTCCACCTCAGTTTAGTACCATTTTTGCTAAGTGCTTTGCTTATAGTCTCTCATTTATCCTTCTAACAACTCTAGAATGTGGCTACTATCATTACCCTCATTTTCAGGTTAGGACTGAAGGGCTTAGAGAGGTTAAATAACTTCCCCCAGGTGGTGAAATTCCTATGTGACAGAGACAGGATCTGAAGAAACATCAGCCCCATACATCACTATCATTCTCTTTTGTCCTTTTATATTATGCCAGACTTCTAGCTAAACACTATTTTATGAGATTAAAAAAACTTTGATTGATCATTGCTTACCTTCATCCACTTGTTTTCAATCAATTCATTCAATTCTTACCAACACATCTTTATCACAATTTAAGTTTCTTTAATTTCTTTCTTTTTTTTTTTTTGGCTTAATATATCACTTTCCCACCATTTCTGTCTACTTTTTGGATAATGCTTTAATTCTAATGCATTGAAATTTTTGCCTTAATAACTTTGTGAGTTTCCTCATTAATGTTGATCAATTCTCATGCAATAGGTTATCTTTGTTTGTGTCTTGCTTACACTGATTTTGTACAAGCTTTCAGCTTTGTGGTATAGGTACACTTATTGTCCTTTATTTCTCTTATGGGTCTTTTTTCCTTTCATTAAGTTTATTGTGAAGTCTGATTTTGATATTTTTCAATGTTTGTCATTTCAAAGGTAAATGTTTTTGTCCTTTCTACCACTGATGTTCACATTTTGTCACAACATTGTCAGCCAAAATAATTTTTCATAAAAAAATAATTAAATATTATGAACACAGATCATATAAGGTCATAAATATTAACCAAACTAGTACACATACCCAGGGAGACATGTCGTTGGAGATATCAACAGTACGTTTAATCAGCAGCAAAAAGGACTTGACTGAATCACACAGACACACAGACACACACACACACACACACACACACACAATATTTTAGGCGTAAAAACATATATGAGTATAGACTGCCTTTCCAAAAATCAAATTTTTTTTTTCTTTTTTTTTAAAGATTTTATTTATTTGACAGAGAGAAATCAGAGCTAGGCAGAGAGGCAGAGACAGGGGGAAGCAGGCTCCTGCTGAGCGGAGAGCCCAATGTGGGGCTTGATCCCAGGACCCTGAGATCATGACCTGAGCCAAAGGCAGAGGCTTAAACCACTGAGCCACCCAGGCGCCCCCAAAAATCAAAATTTTGCAAAGTATTATCCACCCAATTAAACTGAGGACCAACATTGAGAGATAAGTAAATAATTTTTAAGAAATTATATTGAAATTGAAATTATATTGAAATATAATGAAATTGAGCTTGAAATTATTAATCTGAAATATTACATAAGATATCAGCTATGCAAGACTGATAAGACTGATTGTCTTTAGCCTCAGTAAGGAGACACTATAATATATAAAGTCAGCTTCATTTTGAATCCAGATTGGATTTATATGAATTATTTTCCAAGGTAGATTTTTATGTAATAGGAGTTAAGGGAAATTCATACAAGTTCCACCAATCTTGTAAAACTAAATATGAAATACATTTTAAAAACTAGATGGCAATTTTGTGACTTGCAAAGTTGGATGAGCTTCTGGCCAAAATGTACACAAAGTTATGAAAACTCCAGAGGCTATGTTTATGATTTGCTGCCATGAAAAGTAAGATTTGGGCCAAAAATTAAATAATAAATTGTATAATGTTACTTTTCTCTACTAATTTTAAATTTTAACTCATGATGATTTGTTCATCCTTTTAATTGGCCTAATTCATATCTCCTAAGCATCAACAAACTCTCTTTAGGAAGTGGCACCCTTATAGGACTGAAACATTTCATTTTTTTAAGTGTATAATAACATATCTGGCAATCAGCAGTGCTTGGGATCTCAGGCTTTATTTATTCAAAATCTCAGAAAGACAATTCAAAATGTCCTATACAGGAGAGCAAAAAAGTTTAGAAATATGTACACTTTGCATTAGAATAATAAAGTTGAAAAAATCACAATTTTTTTAAAATAATTATGAGACAGAAACTCCTAAATATTCATAAATTCATATATAGCAATATAATAGCTTTACAGAGGGTCTGAAGTTTTTTCACCCAGGGACAACATTCCAGCCATATGTGGTAGGCAGCTTCTAAGATGAATCTTGCTTCTAAACATTCTTGCTTTTTTATCATCATTCTCCCCATGAGGGTGGAACAGAACTCTTGATTTTCTTTTAAACAACAGAATACAGCAAAGTGATGAGATGTCACTTATGAGAAAAAGTTACCAAGAGTTTGTATCCTTGGGTTCCCTCTCTTGCTCTCTTGCTCTCTTCTTGTTGTGCTCACTCACCCTGAAGGAGTTCCATTATTTAGAGCTGCCCTAGGGAGAGTTCCATATGGCAAGGGATTGATGTCTCCATCTAACATCCATTGAAGAACTGAGCTTTTCAATAGTTATTATGCTTGGAAGCGGATTTTCCCCACCCCCATCCCCTTGAGATGACTGCAGCTTCTGCCAGTAACTTGGTTGCAGCTTTGTGAGAGACCTTGAGTCAGACATACCCAGATGAAGCACACCTGGATTACTGACCCCCAGAAAATGTGATATAAGAAATACTTGTTGTTCTAAGCTACTGAATATTGGGGTTATTTGCTAGATTGCAACAGACAACCAATACAATATAGTTGCATCATTTATGATTTTTTGTTTATTATAACTAGAGATCTTATTTATTAATAATGCAAATGGATAAAACATAATGACTTAACTTAAAAACTTTATGGTTGACTTAGGAAGGTATTTTAGACACAAAGTCTGAATATTCAATCTCCCTTTAAAAATCTGCTTTTTACAGCCACTTCATAGCGTTAATATGATCTGGGCAATAACATGGAGCTTGTGTCACAGAGAGGTTCAAACTGCAAATATGATGATTATCATGATATGTAACAAGGTAAGTATGAAAGTAGAGAAGAAATAACACCACAGTCTTGCTTTACCAATACATTAAAACAAAATGATCCTTCAGTTTCTCTATTGAAAAATATTTCTCAATATTGAGTGTTAACATATATCTCTAACTGATCATACCAGAGCTCAGCTCTATACCTGGACCTAAGTAAACATTAGGGAAACGACCATGCTTTTGTGCTCTCACACAAAACAGTGAAATTGAAAGGAAGAACAATAAGAAAAAGAATTAAGCTTAGAGATATGCCAAAATGGGAAGGTGAAACATCTTTCTGCAAGTTCACTGTGAGAATGTCACTGTTTTTTTCTTTTCTTTTGTTTTGTTTTGTGAGATACACTTCAATACTGTTAGAAGGCACTTTCAGATATGCAACAGATCATGAAATGATTTGCAGGAAAGTATCTTTTCTTTGGCAGTCAGGGTGAAACCTGAGATAGTCTAATCTGCACAGCCTTAAATATGAATTGGTGTCAGAGAGTAGTAGGTTTTCATTAATATCTACTGCTAGTCAATGTATAATATTCTCAAATATGAAAAGATGAAAATATTACAGGCATAGACAAGAGGAATTAACTCAAATGAATTAATGAAATTGTTGAACTAAGGAGCTTTCTAAATATATTAAATTCCTGGGATTTCTCTAACAAAGTATCACAAGTAGGGTGGCTTAAAACAACAGAAACTTATTCTTTCATAGCTGAAGAGGCTTGAAGTCCAAAATCGAGATGTTAGCAAGAGTAGTTCCTTTAGGAGTCTCTGAGAAAGAAATCATCCCATGCCTATCTCCCAGCTTCTGGTGGTTGCTGATAATCTTGGCATTCCTTCTCTTATAGATACTTCACTCTAATGTCTACCTCTGTCTTCACATGACATTTTCCTTTGTGCCTATGTGTCTTGTCTGCTTCTTATTAGGACACTAGTCATTGGATTTAGGGCCCACCCTAAATCCCAAATGATTTCCTATAGAGATCTTTAAATAATCACATCTACAAAGACCCTATCCTAATAAGATCTAAGGGTCCCCTAAGGTTATTTATCAAGTATGTTAGGTATTCTGCCAAAAAAAAAAAATCATGGACAATGCAAAGGCAGAAGTTCTTAATTCTAAACAACTGCTGCGGTATGTGCATTCCTATTCCAATAGATGATTCATGCATGGGTGACACTGAATCACCCAGTAACTGACCCAGTGGTTAAGTCAGCCTCTCAGAAGCTATAGCTTCCAGGGTCATATGATTCTTCCTTTCAATCACTAACTTTGAATAAAATTGGGCTAACTTAGGTTATAAAGCTGAACTATTCCTTACATCTTTCTATATGCTGTCCCATGTTGCTTTTCACTTCATTTCACATATTCACCTGGGTAATGGTTTGTTATTGGAACATATGTCAAATGCCTGTCCCTTAATCAATTAATATTTAAAAGTTGCTAACACTATTTTGAAAGTATCATTCCTGTGGTGAATGAAATGGATGCCCCCACACACTGCTGGCAAGAATTTTACTCCATAGAGTCTTTCTGGTGCCAAGTCTGGAAATATATACCAGAAGTCTTAACAATACTCATATTCTTGGGACACCTGTGTGGCGTCAGTCAATTAAGCATCTGCCTGCAGCTCAGGTCATGATTCCAGAGTCCCACATTGAGCTCCCTGCTCAGCAGGAAGTCTGCCTTTCCCACTGCCCCTCACCCCACTTGTGATCTCTCTTTCTCAGATAAATAAATAAAACCTTAAAAAAGAATACTCACATGCTGTAACTTGGGACATCCACTTATAGAAATTTAATTAAAAATAAACATAAGTACACAAAAATGTGTGCATTAGAATATTCATTGAAGTATTGTTTATAATAGTGAAAAATAAAAAAATACCCTAAATATCCCAAATAAAGGTTTGGTTAGATATATTTGAAGACATTAATAAAAGGAATAAAATACTATGCAGTCATTTAAAAATGATTTAGTAGAAAAAATATTTAATGACATGAATGATCTTTATGTCGTGGGAAGTGAAAAAAGTAAGATAAAGCAATATGAAAAATGTGATCCCATTTATGTAAAAAATAGAAAAAATAAGCACCAAAAAACACAAAATACAGAAACCATGAATGTCTATAGGCTGAAATGTTAATAGGTCATTTATTTTAAAGCATGTGATTATGAGTATTTATTAGCTTTTTCTTTTTTGCTAATTTGTATTTTATAATGAAAAAAGAAACACATTTAAAAAGAAAACATATCAATAAATCATAACAAGAGTCTCAGACTAAAATATGAGTTTACTAGGGCACACATTTTCTATTTTCTTCTTCTCCTCTAGACATTATTTACCAATCCAGTATCCCAGTTTTTAAAAAGTAAAGCAAAGGAAGATTTTTAAGAACTTTAGGTGAACTGAAATCAATTTATTTTACTGAGAGTTGTCTTTATAATCTATTTTGTTTAGATGATTATGTTTTCCTGTGAAGGCTTCATAACAATGGCAACTATCAAAAAGAATAAAGCTTTCCAAATGCTCTTACATTGTCCTTTATCAAACAAGCCTTCAGAAGCAACTAGTAGACCTAAGGTCACACCACTGGGCTTTATAAGATCCCTCTCTTGTTTACACTGCAATATTGTATTAACAACTTCTTTATTAAGTTATTATTTCAATTAATATTACTATAAGATCCCTAGTACATACAATCTTTTTCTGTCTACTTCCCAGATATTTTCTTCCAGCATAAAGAGGGGTATTCTGAATGTAAAGCATATAACAACAATGCACCATATTCTAGAAAGCTGATTTATATTTTGCATGATTTGATTTTTAAGACATTATTAGATGACAGGAAGAAATTTAAATGACTAAAAAAATAAATCAGGCTACTGGGAAACAATTAGCTAACTTGAAAATAGTTACTAAGGAAAAAGAGTAGATTAGTCTCATAGCCAACAAAATTCATATTTCAACAGACATTTTGCTGTAATTGTTACATGCATTAAATGAACCTTTTCCTAAAAGCTGAAGCCATTCCCTTTTGGAAAAATTTGAAACATATCTACATTAGATATTCAGTGCCATACGTTCATTTTCTCACCAGGAAGGTGTGTAATTAAGCAGTAAAAAAACGCATGCAGAAAAACAACTGCTCTAATACTTGAATCATAATTAATTTCACTGTTGCAACTTATCCAAATGCAATATTCATTTTTGTGACATTCCCAAAAATAATTAAAATATTTAGATTAACTCTTGCCTAAATTGATGGTTCCATTCTAGAACCTAGCAGGTATGAGTTCAAATTCCTAACAACATTCCAATGCGATAGGAAGTAACTTAGCCCCTCACAGAAGAATGAATGGCACTTCTTGGGTTTGAAACAATGAACCTGAACATCATCTCTTGTTTCAAATTTCTCAACCACCAAGTGGAAGGGTGTAAAAGCCTAAAATGGAAAACCCAGGAAATATTCTCAAACAATGAGAAAGCAAAGAAAGACAACCAGAGGGTGATCATGACTAAGTTCTTTTTTTAAAAATTTATTTATTTATTTACTTATTTGGCAATGAGATAGAGGCACAAATAGGGGAGCAGCAGGGAGAGGAAGAGGGAGAAGCAGGCTCTTTGCCAAGCAGGGAGCCCAACATGGGGCTCAATCCCAGGACCCTGGGATCATGACCTGAGCCAAAGGCAGCTGCTTACCTGACTGAGCCACCCAAGCACCCCAATGATCAAGTTCTGAAGAATACTTCCTCAGGGCACTTCAGTGGCTCAGTCAGTTAAGCTTCTACCTTCAGCTCAGGTCCTGATCCCAGGGTCCTGGGATTGAGCCTTAAATCAGGCTCCCTGCTGAGCAGCGGAGAGGATTGCTTCTTCTTCTCCCTCTGTCTGAGGCTCTCCCTGCTTGTGCTCTCTTTCCTCTCTCTCTGTCAAATAAATAAAATCTTAAAAAATATAAGAATACTTCCTCATATAAAATGTACATGAGGATACTTTTCATATGTAGTGTTTTTGTAAAAATCACATGATACAATATGTCCCTGTTTAGTCACAGGCTTAAATTTAGAATGTCTTTTAGCCTGGAGACAGGTAGAGATAGCAAGTTCACTCAGTATTTATATCCACTTTGTAATTCTGACAGATTAGAAGCAAGTTGCTCTATGAATCCCGTTCAACCAGAAATCTGGTAACTGCTTCAATCTCCAATTCTTTTAACCTTCTATTTGGTCACTGTGGACAAGGGAAGTGGTACAATAACCTTCCTTTTCATGGTTTCCTGTACATAGAGCAAGCTTTCTGTTTCTGAACCTACTTCAAACAGCGTCCATAAGAGATTCTATGATCAATAATCCAGGTCTACATAGTGACCACATTTAGGTCTTATGTACAATAGAAAAAGAGACCATATCTGGGCCTGAGCATATCTATGAGTAAAACTATGAGTTATGATTATTTTTTTCTGTCTTCCATGTTATAATTTTGTTGTTGCTTTTCAAATCCTTTCCATCAAAGTGTTCTTGGAAAAAGTAGGAAAAGATCATATATACAGCAAGGAGAGGGTAATAATGGGGTGGCATTAGTTAGGAGTTATTGTACAATGAAGATTTCTTTTGTCATGTTTTATCTAAGCAATCATATGAAATTTTCATTTCAGTACACAATAAATCCAAGTTTGTTATAATATAAAAAATGTTTTGTGTACCTGGCTGGCTCATTCAGTTAAGCAACTTCAGCTCAGGTTATGATCCCAGGGTCTTGGGATCCAGCCCCATGTTGGGCTCCCTGCTCAGCAGGAAGTCTGCTGGTCTCTTCCTCTGCTCCTTCCCTCGCTAGTACACTCTTTGTCTTTCTCTTAAATAAATAAATAAATAAATAAATAAATAAATAAATAAAATCTTTAAAAAAAAGTTTCACCACTGAGTAAAATCGAAATCTTCCAAAAGATATTTTGGCTTTAGGTGAAATATCTGAAATTATAAGTACCTCTCTTGTATACCACTGCATATCTCAGTTTGAAAGGCAGTATTAAAAAATAAAATTTATCTGAGAAAATTTTAACGATCTTATTGGTTTTACTCAATGATTCATGAATGAGGTAGCATCTTATCTAGCATATAGAAAGGAGCTCCAAAGATCTGTACAAAATGAAGACTTTTATAAGCAGAAGGGGATGACACAGGAAGTTATTAACAAAGAATGGGTTGTTTCAGGCCAAGTCAACTAGCTTTGGGGGAGGGTGGAGTTCTATCAGGTGGATAACCTCACTAGGGCTGACCAGGAAATTCCAGATAAACTGGTTAAGATTACGTTTTTGGAAAAGGCTGAAACTGCAAATTAGTATTGACTCTTGGTTTGGTGTGGAAGGCTCCATTTGGGGTCTTTTGTCTCTTTTATGTTTTTTTTTTTTTTAACACAGATATTTAGTGTTCCTAAGAAGTTTACTAAATGATATTGGTAAGGATTACATAAGATTTGATGTATTATTAAAAATGGTTACTCATTAGGAATAGGTCTATTGTTACCTAAACTATAAGCAATTACTTCTTCATACATGTTTTAAAACAATTTTGGCAAAAACTCTGAGTGTAAAGTAGTACCACATGTTTATTAGTGATTGAAGTGAGGTGTTAGGGGATAACTGCATGTTTTACAGCAAGAAAATCTAAAGGAAAAAAGAACCTCTCCATTTTAGCCTGCTCAGGAAAGTGTAAGTAAAGCAAATGTGTTTAATTATTTTTTATCTTCAAATAGTTTCCATAATAGTCAAGATTATAAACCTTTGTATCTTGATTCTTTATTTCTCCTGAATCAAACAACTCTTTGAAGATATCAATTAAAGTTTCATAATAATAACAATATCTCTTGTGTTCTGAGAAATAGTATCACCACATTTATTTTGTATGGCCATTGATTAAGGTGCTTTTATCTTTGAATTATGTGGTAGTTTATGAATCAGTAATGAATAGTCAATAGGAATAGATGATGTTAGGTGGGTTACAAGCTTATGTTTAGAGGGATCTTCATTTGAAAATACCAGCTTTCCCACAGGGATAGAGTCTATACTTGAAAAATATTTCAAGTGGATTTTTTTTTATAGTGTATGATGCAAGAATTTGAAGTTGTTCTGGTTAATATTTAACCCTTTTCAACCATCTGCTTTCCCCTTTCTCACCCAATTAGGTTACCTGTACTTACAGAGAATAACATTCTCAAAGATCCAAGGCTGAAAGAGTTTGAAATATAATTGTCACTTTGGAAATACAAATTTTTAACAACAATAAAGTCATAGTAGCTCGAGCTTAAAAGCTTCTAGATGGCCTTGGTTTAACCTGGCTTTTTAAAAATTACAATGTTATAAGAATTTATGGAAAAAATCCTACAGAAGGACTGACAATTTTCTGAGTTGATGAAGTAGTTTCATTCTACCCAATAAATCATGTGTCATCACACAGTGATCTGACTTATCAGGGTTCATCAAATAGTATAAAAAAGAGATTTTGGAATTTTGTAGTCAAAAAGTAAATAGATTTGCATCACTTATTTTAGAAATAAAACAAAAATAAAAGAGCTGAACTTTGCTCAGGCATTACAATCCTGTCTATCCAACTTTTTTCCTATATTGCCTTGCTTTTAAAAATTTTACATAGATGTTATTTCTCATAGTAGATAACATGCTCCTTAAAAGTGTTTACTGTCTCATCATTTTATATCTCTCAGAGAACATACCTATTGCATGTGGTAACAAAGAGCTTCAGTAAATCAGTTTTGAATGATGCAATGTTTTTTCCTCATGGAGCTTCTAAATATGTGCACATATTCAAAACCATTTTGGCAACATATGCTAATGACACAGTTTTCTTATACAAATACAAGGCATCTGCAACTGTTCAAACTGAATGAACTGAATTTGAAAAATTACTGAGTAGTTAGAGGGTAATCAAGTTACACTGTATCTCAACAAAACAATTACAATTTAATTTGCTTGTGGGTAGAGACTTCATTTTAAGAAAGGCATTTTTAGAAATAAATGTTAATGATACTACAGTTTACACTACTTTAAAACATTAACTTAACAATGTATCTGGGTGTGAAACTAAAACCAAATTCAGTCTTTCAAAAGCCTAAAACAGGTCTAATTGGGGAAGTAGCATCAAAATGGATTTTTCCCAAATTGTTAAACCATGTTTATCACACAATGCACCAGTGGAAGCCTGAAATGCATCGATTCTGCTCCACTTTAACTATGAGAAAGTGGTCTGAGTCAATGTTCAAACAAAATGTTTTAAGATAAACTGTAACACTTCAGGAAACATTTAACTAGGTGAGTTATACAAAGTAACAACAACAACAGAACAGTATCACTGCAAGTTTCCTGAAATAAATGATTTATTTTATTTTCATCTTAGGATGAAAAAAAGATTCCAAGATTCCTAGCCTTAGTTGAGAAAATTAATTAGGAAATTTATGCACTAACAGTCTTCTTATCAACAGTGGCTTGCATATCATATTTATCTTAATGTTTTAGTTATAGTTGAGTTTAAAAATAGAGATTGGAGCTGCCTAAAAATGACTGTGCTATATATACAATTTAGCTCATTAGACTGACACTAGGATTTTCTTTGAGACAGAATTCTTTCTAAGCTGGCAATTTAGATGCCAAGTTTTAGCCAGATACAATTTAGACAGTTGTGAAATAGCTCAGAGGGAAAAAAGAAACACTGATAATGAAAATGCTGACAAAGTTTAACCACAGAAAGCTGCCCTATGCCACCCACTAAAAGGTAGATCTCCAAGTATGGAAAGACTAATTTCATAATATAAATGAGTGTAATGAGAGATTCACTTAGTATTCAGAAAAACTGTTGCTTGCACTATGAATGTTATCAGCAAGTAAATTGTTAGTGTATTATAGAAACCGTTTCAAGATTAAAATATTTGAAAAGACCTAGATCTAGTTTTTGATGTGTTCTCAGGAATAACTCACAGATTTTATTTTATAAATAATGTCTTATTTTCTGTATGATAGAATTGACTGGTTACAATGGGCCTGTTTAGTATTTCTGTTTGGTTGTGATTTGTTCTCCAATGAGATATTCTTAAGCATTCTTCTATAGTAAAGGAGCATTACTGAAAATAGTTTTCAAGGCTAATGTAATGTTTTCTACTCACATTATAGGTAGTGTCAATGATGAGAGCAATATTTAATTTCCAGGGTATAGTTATCTTGAAATAGAAGGGGTAGAATGATGAAATCAAAGGTTTCTGGGATATTAATGATGAAGTTCTAGAACCTGGGTGAGGTTTGGTGGGCTGAGGTCCGGAGCCGATGACCAAGAAAGAATTCTTGAGACATCTTTGGTGCAAAATGGTGGTTTATTAAAGCACGGGGACAGGACCCGTGGGCAGGAAGAGCTGCTGCCCCGGGGATGTGAGGAGTGGTTGGTTAAATACACAGGAGTTAGGTAGGTGAGGACAAAGGGGATGATGTTAGTCTCTAAGGAATTTTGGAAGCAAGGTCTCCAGGACCTTGAGGGGCTAGCTATTGTTGGGAGAAAGGTTATTTATTACTAGTAGTAAAAATCTTCTTGTGAGACCCTTTAGATGTATATCAGTGGGCCATATGCTTGGGAATGATTCGACACTATCTTGAGATCTAGAGATAAGGTTTCACATTTCTCCTATCAAGTGTCCTTGTTAGTGAGATTTGGGTTTAGAAGAAATTTAACTTTATTTAGGGCTTGAGGAACTGAGTTATTTGCCTCTGGAAATTGTGCTATTGATAAGGTAACTTCTTTGTTGTAAATCTCAAGGACATTTGTAAACCAAGGGAGACTCCTGCCTTGCAGGATTGTGATCTCTGCAAGTTAACGATTTGTTTCTCATTTATGGCAGTCAGGGGTGCCTGAGGAATGTCACACACATTTCCCAGGGGAGTGGGTGGAGAGGGGGTGCAAGGTGCCAGCTTTTGCTTTGTCCTCAGCCAGCCTCCTGCTCCCTCATCATTAATGTGGTTAGTGCTGTCTACAGTCTTGTCAAATGAGAGAGAGGATCCACTGTTTTCTTCCAAGACAGAATATTGTTTTTACTATTGTCAGATTTCACGTGTCAGTTCTTCCTACCTAGATTGTATTCAAGCCATCCTAAATTCTTAGTATCAAAGTATAGTATTTAATCCATTTATATAAAATTATGTATAGCAAGTGCAATATGAATCATAAGTGCTGAATAATGTAGTAGGTAGAGTACAGGCTTTCAAGTTATACACATCTGCATTGAAATTCCAGCTTATATTCTAACTAATTATGTGCTTATGGACAAATCATTTAGCCTCTCTGAGCTTAATTTCTTCATCTGCTAAATGGGTCTGACAGTACCTATGTAGGTTTGTTGTGAGATTACAGAAAACATGCCTAACATTTCCAGAACTATCTTAGAGTCTGTAACATGCCTTTCTGTGCTCCATTTGTGTACTTTTGCCTCAGGAATATTTTCAGGTTCTTTCTCCCATCTTTTATCCAGGATCCCCAGCTTCAGCAAAACTCTAGTCTCAACACAGCCCAAGCTTCCTCTCCTTTCCCTCAGTGATTTTGGAAGGGAAGTTGGATAAGCACAGTACCTGGAATATTGTAGTTGTCTGATAAATATTTCAGATTATTATTATATGTTCATTATATACACTTTTGTATGTGTGTAAAGAACTATCAGTGTATACACAGAATATGAAGAGTGTGTTGCTGAAGCAAATATATTTTATTTTGGCCAGCCCAACACTATTATTCACATACCTTTCTTTAAGCATTACTCTAATTTCTCTATGAGGAAACTGTCACCAACTAGTTCTCTTAATCCATGGAATTTGAGTGGAGTTTTTGGTCTCAGAAAAAGGAGCATGATCCAGGCTTGATAAGCATCACAAATACTTGTTCACTCACATGAACATGAACATGACCAAGGCAAATAAGAGTGAACTCTACGATTTTTGCTGAGTCACTTATTTCTGTTAGGGTTTTTGCTTGTCGAATTAATCCTGGGTTGTTGCCATGAACTAGGAATAATCTGCTTTCATGAAGAAATGTCAAAGAGAAAGCCTACAAAGCAAGTACATAATAAAAGCTGAGTCAGATGTAGGGTGATTAAATCTTCAAGAAAAGGTTTAAGGTCCTGGATTTACACCTGCTTATAGCTAGATATTATTTGACATTTTAGTTTTATAAATCAAAATACTTTATTTCTTATTTTTATCTTTTTAAATATTTTATTTATTTGAAAGAGAGAGAAAAAAACATGAGCGAGAGCGAGCACAAGCTGGATGGAGAGATAGAGGGAGAATCAGACTCCCCACTGAGAAGAGAGCTTGACACAGGACCCTAGGATCATGACCTGAACTGAAGATAGAGGCTTAACTGACTGAAACACCCAGGCACCCTCAAACTACTTTAAAATGCATTAATATCATCATCACCGTCATCGTCATTGTCTTCATCATTTATTATTCAAGCTAATTTCAGATGGGTCTCTGTCACTTACAATCAAGAGTCCGATCACACTTGTTTCTTTCCACAGAAATACCACACTGCATATGGGCAGAAGCATAATTGCTAACTAGAATTCTTTTCAAATCCCCAACAAACACTGAGTAGACACATTCTAAAGTGTTATCAACAACAATAATAATATAACAGACATTGAATGGATATTTTCTGAAGTGTTACCAACAAAAACAATAATAGTGTAACAAACACATGTTTAAAGCATGCATGCACACCACTAAAAGTCAACATGATTCACCACCATTTCTGAAAACCTCATTTTAAAAATTTCACTACTGAACATTTAAAGGGAGAGAAAATAGCTCTATAATAGTTTTGACTGGATAATTTGTTCCTGGTCCACTTTGAAATTGTTACACTAAACATTTGAGTTCATGACTTCCAATAACTATTTTGTTTGGCGTATTACTGTAATTTGAAATGAATTAAAAATTTTATTTTGAAAATTATTTGACAACCCTTGATGTTCTTGGAGACAACTTGAATTTTTACACAACCAGGATTAGGAATCACGGACTTAGGTTCTCTTTACACAATGGAAATTCAACAGGCAAAAACAAAATCAACAACAACAATAAAACAAAAACAAAAACAAAAAACAAAACAAAAAAACCCAACTATGAATGTGTTTTGGACTATAAAAAATGTATCATTTCTTGGGATTTTTTGCCACTGAATATACTGGACGTTTGATTGAGCTGACTAACCTAACCTACAGTTTTAGATTCATGTAGACATGCCTTAGTTAAATCCATCATAAAGAAGAGCATTTGTTTTCTTATTCATTTACAAGGAACCAATTTCATAGAAGAAAAGTTTAAAGGTTTTAATCGTTCCCAGCTGGTTCCCCAGACTGGAAGATGCCACAGAGCACAGATTTACACCATCCTGCTGAGATGGGAATTCTCTTCTAGTTCAAATACCTCATTGGTTTGCATGTGTGCAATTGCTACTTTCTGTTTTTTTGTTTTTATTTTTACAGAAAACATTATTGGAATGTGTACTGGGAATGGGATTTGATATTGTAAACACTAATTTGGTGGATTTAGCTTCATATATTGAAAGTGAGATATTGTAACTCATATATTGACTTAAAAATTCTTAACCAGCAGGGGTGCCTGGATAGCTCAGTCTATTAAGCATCCAACTCTTGATTTCACTTAGGTCATGACCTTGAGGTAGTGAGATCAAGCCCTGTGTTGGACTCCATGCTTAGTTGGGGGACTGCTTCCCTCCCTCTTCATCTCCCTCTGATCCTCCCCACACTCTCTGTCTGTCTCTCTCTCTCAAATAAATAGATAAATGTTTAAAAAAAATTCTTAACTGCAGTTGACAATAGGAGAAAAAAAAACTTTTGAATTTACCTCTGGTGGTGAAAAAAACATTGTGCTTACAATTTTCTTTTGCTGTTCACCACAATCTTGAGAGTATTGTCATAGTGATTTTTTTTATTCTGAAAAATTGTCCTTGAAAATTACATTTCAAAGTCTGAAAAAGGCACATACTTCTTCAACATCTGAAAGACAAAATAAAAATTTAATTAATAAGTTGATTTATGAAAAAAATTATATGCTCTCTAATTTTTGACTATTTGAAGATATATCTTTTTTATGTTTTTAAATTTTAATTCCAGTATACATAACATTGAGTGTTACATTACTTTCAGATGTACAATATAGTGATTCAACAATTCCATAAATTACTAAGTGCTCATCATGATAAATGTACTCTTTAATCCCTATCACCTATTTCACATATGACCCCACTCACCACTACTTTGGCAACCATCAGTCTGTTCTCTATACTTAAGAGTCTGTTTTGTGGTTTCTCTCTCTCTCTCTCTGTCTCTGTCTCTCTCTCTCTCACATCTTCCTTATTGTATTGTTTTCTTTTTTTTATTATTTTTCACATATAAGTGGAATTGCATGGTATTTTTCTTTTCCTGACCGAAATATTTCCCTTAGCATTATAGTCATTAGCTCTATGTGAATTCTTGCAGATGACAAGATTTCATTCTTATTTATGGTTGAATAATATTTCATTGTATATATGTACCACATGTTCTTTATCCATTCATCTATCAATGGACGTGGGTTGCCTCCATAGCTTAGCTATTGCAAATAATGCTGCAGTAAACATAGGGATACATGTATCCCTTTGAGTTAGTGTTTTTGTATTTTTTGGTTAAATACCCAGTAGTGTGATTCTTGGATTTGTGTAGTTCTACTTTTATTATTTTTTTCGTTTCAAGTTTAAATTTATATCCCAGTTACCTAATGTATACTGTAGTATTAGTTTCAGAAGTAGAATATAGTTATTCATCACTTATATATAACAATGTTCATCACAAGTGCCCTCCATAATACCCATCACACACTTAACCCATTCCCTCGCCCACCTCCCCTCTAGGAACCCTCAGTTTGTTCTTTATAGTTGAGGATCTGATTTATACTTTGCATCATCTTTTTTTGCCTCTATATTTGTCTGTTTCATTTCTTAAATTCCACATATGAGTGAAATCATATGGTAACTGTCTTTATCTGATTGACTTATTTCACTTAGCATAATACACTCTGGCTCCATCCATATCATTGCAAACGGAAAAAAAATTCATTCCTTTTGTGGCTGAATAATATTTCATTCTATATACATACCACAACTTCTTTTTTTTAAGATTTTATTTATTTATTTGACAGACAGAGATCACAAGTAGGCAGAGAGGCAGGCAGAGAGAGAGAGAGCAGAGGAAGCAGGCTCCCTGCTGAGCAGAAAGCCTGATGTGGGGCTTGATCCCAGGACCCTGAGATCATGACCTGAGCCAAAGGCAGAGGCTTAACCCACTGAGCCACCCAGGCGCCCCATACCACAACTTCTTTACCCATTCATCATCAATGGACATTTGGGCTCTTTAAACAATTTGGCTATTATTGATAATGCCGCTAGAAACATCAAGGTGCATGTATCCCTTTGAATTAGTACTTTCATATTCTTTGGGTAAATACATAGTAGTGCATTTGCTGGATCATAGGGTAATTCTATTTTTAAATTTTTGAGGAACCTCCATACTGTTCTCCAGAGTGGCTGCTCCAGTTTGGATCCCACCAGTGCTATATGAGGGTTCCCATTACTCTGCACCCTTGCTAACTTCTATTGTTTCCTGTGTTGTTAATTTTTACCATTATGACAGCTATGAGGTGGTATATCATTATGGTTTTGATTTGTATTTCCCTGATGATGAGTGATGTTGAGCATTTATTCATGTGTTTGTTAGTCATCAGTATGCTTTCTTTGGGAAAAAAAAATATCTATTCATGTGTTCTGCCCTTTTCTAACTGGATTAATTGGTTTTTGGGTGTTGAGATTGAGAGGATCTCTGTATATTTGGAATACTAATCCTTTACCAGGTTTGTCATTTGCAAATATCTTTTCCCATTCCAAGAGTTGCCTTTTAGTTTTGTTGATTGTTTCCTTTATTGTGCAGAAGATTTTTATCTTGGTGAAGTTCCATTAGTTCATTTTTGCTTTTGTTTCCCTTGTGTGCAGAAGTGTGTATAGTAAGAAGTTACAATGGCTGATATCAGAGTTTGCTTCTGTGCTCTTCTCCAGGATTTTGATTGTTTCCTGTATCAGATTTAGGTCTTTCATCCATTTTACATTTATTTTTGTATGTGGTGTGATGAAATGGTCCAGTTTCATTCTTCTGCATGTTGCTGTCCAGTTTTCTGAATACCATTTGTTGAAGGTTCTCCTCCCCCCAACTGGGTATTCTTTCCTACTTTGTCAAAGATTGGTAGATCATATAGTTGTGGGTCCATTTCTGGGTTTTCTATTATGTTCCATTGATCTATGTGTCTGTTTCTATGCCAGTACCATACTGTCTTGAAGACTACATCTTTGTAACATGGCTTGAAGTTCATAATTGTGATACCTCCAGTTCTGCTTTTCTGTTTCAAGATTACTCTGGCTATTCATGTTCTTTTTTGTTTCCATACAAATTTTAGGATGGTTTGCTTTAGTTCTGTGAAAAATACTGGTATTATTTTGATGGGGGTGGCATTACATATGTAGATTGCTTTTAGTAGCATAGACATTTTAATAATATTTCATCTTTTAATCCATGATCATGGAGCATTTTTTCCACTTCTTTGTGTATTTTCAATTTCTTCCATCAGCATACAGACCTTTACACATTTGGTTAGATTTATTCCTGGCTATCTTATGCTTTTGGTGCAATTATAAATGGGATTGATTCCTTTATTTCTCTTTCTGCTTTGTTATTCATGTATAAAAATGCAACAAAGTTCTGTATGTTGATTTTGTGTTCCACACTTTACTGAATTTTTGTATGAGACCAAGAAAATTTTCAGTGGAATCGTTTATGCTTTTTTATATAAAGTATCATGTCAAGTGCAAGTAGTGAAAGTTTGACTTCTTTCTTGCCTATTTATTTTTTAATATTTTTTTAGATTTTATTTATTCACTTGGCAGAGATCACAAGTAGGCAGAGAGGCTGGCAGAGAAGAGAGGCAGGCAGAGAGAGAGGGGGGAAGCAGGGTCTCCATGGAGCAGAGAGCCCAATGTGGGGTTCCATCCCAGGACCCTGGAATCATGACCTGAGCTGAAGGCAGAGGCTTTAACCCACTGAACCACCCAGGCTCCCCACTTTCTTGCCTATTTAGATAGTTTTTATTTCTTTTTGTGTCTGATTTCTGAGTCTAGTACTTCTAATACTACATTAAATAAAAGTAGTAAGAGTGGACATTCTTGCCCTATTCTGACTTTAGAAGAAAAGCTCTCAGTTTTTCCCCAACAAGGACAATATTAGCTGTGGGTCTTTTGTATATGGCCTTTATGATGTTGAGGTATGTTGGCTCTGTTCCTACTTCGCTGAGGCTTTTTTGTTGTTGTTGTTGTTAATCAAGAATCGTTGCTGTACTTTGTCAAACCCTCTTTTTTTTTTCCATCTACTGAGAGGATCATATGCTTCTTAGCCTTTATTTTATTAATGTGGTACACCACATTGATTGATATGTGAATATGGAACCAACTCTTGCAGCCCAGGAATAAATCTAAATTGATTGTAGTGAATGATTCTTTTACTGTATTATTGGATTCAATATGCTAATCTTTTGTTAAGAATTTTTGGATTCATATTAATCAGGGATATTGATCTATAATTCCCTTTTTTATGGGGTCTGTCTGGTATTGGAATCAAGATATTGCTGGTCTCAGAATGAGTTTGAAAGTTATCCATCCATTTCTATTTTTTGAAACAGTTTAAGGTTAGGTATTAACTCTTCTTTAAATGTTTGGTAGACTTCCCTTAGAAAGCCATCTGGCTCTGGACGTTTGGTTTTTGGGAAATTTTCAATTACTGATTTAATCTTTTTGCTGGTTATGGGTCAGTTCAAGTTTTCTATTTCTTCCTGTTTCAGTTTTTGTAGTTTGTTTGTATGTTTCTAGGAATTTATCCATTTCTTTCAGATTGTCCAATTTGTTGCCATATAATTTCTCATAATATTCTCTTATGATTGTTTGTATTTCCATCATGTTGGTTGTGATCTCTCCTCTCTTATTCATGATTTTATTTACTTGGGTTTTTTTCTCTTTTCTTTTTGATAACTTTGGCTAGGGGGTTATCAACTTTATATTCTAAAAAAGACCCTGCTCCTGGGGGCGCCTGGGTGGCTCAGTGGATTAAGCCGCTGCCTTCGGCTCAGGTCATGATCTCAGGGTCCTGGGATCGAGCCCCGCATCGGGCTCTCTGCTCAGCGGGGAGCCTGCTTCCCCTTCTCTCTCTGCCTGCCTCTCTGCCTACTTGTGATCTCTCTATCTGTCAAATAAATAAATAAAATCTTTAAAAAAAAAAAAATAAAAAAATAAAAAAAATAAAAAAGACCCTGCTCCTGCTTTCATTGATCTGTTGTACTGTTTTTTTTTGTTTGTTTGTTTGTTTCTAATTCATTCATTTGTTATATTCTTTATTTCACTTCTTTATTTGTTGTTCTTTTTCCAGCTCCTTTAGGTGTAAGGTCAGGTTGAACATTTGAGATTTTTCTTGCTTCTTGAGGCAGACACATATTGCTATATACTTCCCTTTCATGACCACTTTTGTTGCATTGCAAAGGTTTTGGGCTGTCATGTTTTCATTAACATTTATGTGTGTGTGTGTGTGTATGTGTGTGTGTGTGTCTGTATAATTTCTTCTATATCCATATATCATTTGTCTATGTACATACATTTATTTTTTTCTTTAATTTCCTGGTTGACCCATTCATTTTTTAGTAGGAAGTTCTTTAACTTCCGTGTGTTTTGGTCTTTCCAAGTTTTGTTTTGTGGTTAATTTCAAGTTTCACAGCATTGTGGTCAGAAAAAAATGCATGGCATGATTTCAGTCTTTTTGTACTTGTTGAGGCCTGATTTTTTACCTTGTATGTTATCTATTCTGGAGAATGTCCCATGTGCACATAAAAAGAATCTGTATTCTGCTGCTTTAGGATGAAATGTTTTGAATCTGTTAAGTCCATTTGGTCCAGTGTGTCACTCAAAGCCCTTGTTTCCTTGTTTATTTTCTGCTTAGTTAACCTGTCCACTTATGTAAGTGGGGTATTAAAGGTACCAGCCACCTACTCTTATTTTTCCACCTACTCTTGTTTTATTATTATCAATGAGTTCCTTTATATATGTTATTAGTTGATTTATATACTTGGATGCTCCCAAGTTGGGTGCAGAAATATTTATATTTGTTAGATCTTGTTGGCTAGACCCTTTTAGTATGATATACTGCCCTTCTTTATCTCAGTACAGTCTTTGCTTTAATATCTAGTTTGTCTTTTTATAAGTATTGCTATTCTGGCTTTCCTTTGATGTCCATTTGCACAGTAAATATTTCTACATCCTCTCACTTTCAGTCTGCAGGTTTCTTTAGGTCTAAAATGAATCTCTTGTTGGCAGCATATAGATGAGTCTTTTTCTTTTCATCCAAGACACCCTATGTCTTTCAAATGGAGCATTTAATCCATTTATGTTCAGAGTAATTATTGATAGAGATAAATTTAGTGTCATTTTGTTACTTGCTTTATCATTGTTTTTAGAGATTTTCTCTGTTCCTTTCTAGTCTTCATTGCTTTTGGTCTTCCTTTCCCACTCAATATTTCTTTTTTTTTTTTTTTTTTTTTTTTTTTTTTTTTTTAAAGATTTTATTTATTTATTTGACAGAGAGAGATCACAAGTAGGCAGAGAGGCAGGCAGAGAGAGAAGGGAGGAAGCAGGCTCCCTGCCGAGCAGAGAGCCCGATGCGGGGCTCGATCCCAGGACGCTGGGATCATGACCTGAGCCGAAGGCAGCGGCTTTAACCACTGAGCCACCCAGGCGCCCCCCCACTCAATATTTCTTGAAGAGTGGGTTTAGTGGTCATGAACTCCTTCATTTTTGTTTGGGAAACTCTTTATCTCACCTTGTATTCTGAATGGCAACAATGCTGGGTAGACTATTCTTGACTGGAGATTTTTCCCATTCAGCACATTAAATATACCATGATGTCCTCTTCTGGCCTGCCAAATTTCTGTGGAGAGATATCCTGCTAACCTCATTGTCTTCCCTTGTAATTCAGGGACTTCTTTTGTCTTCCTGCTTTTAGGATCTATTCTTTATCTCTATATTCCGCAAATTTAGCTACAATGTGTCTTGGTGTTTGCCTGCTTTCAGTGATTTTCATGGGAGTTATCTATGCCTTGTGGATTTAGATGTCTGTTTCCTTCCCAAGATGAGGGTAATATTTGGGTATAAATTCCTTCCATAATCCTTCTACCCCTTTTTCACTCTCTCTTTCTGGGACTTCTATGATATGAATGCTATTGCACTTTATGGAGTCACTGAGTTCACTAAGTATATATTCCTGATCCTATATTTTTCTTTCCCTTTTTTCAACTTCATTATTTTCTATAACTTTATCTTCTATATTACTTATTCATTCTCCTGTTTCTTCCATCCTTGAGGTCATTATATGCCATCAGTTTTGCATCTTGGCTCTTGCATTTTTCCTTTTGGCCTGGTTAGTTTTTAGGTCTTTTATCTCTGCAGTAAGGGACTCCCTGGTGTCTCAAGCCCAGCTAGTATCCTTTTGATTGTTGCTCTAAATTCTGGATCAAGCATATTACCTATATCTGTTCAATTAAATCCCTGGTTGACCTATCCTTCTTCTTTTATTTTTGGGATGAATTCTTCTGTCTTGGTATCTTTTTCTAGGTATCTGTCTTCTGTGTATTAGGAAAGCCTATTTTGTTTCCTTCTCCTAAGAGTGGTGGCTTTATAATGAAGAGATCATATATTGTCCAGAGCCTGGTATTTCAGGAAGTATATCTGGTGTGTGCTGTGTGCATTCTGATGCTCTACTTTGGCTGTGCTTTCCCTTAGTTCAGTCCTCTGTAGAGTTTTTCTTTTCCTCTAGTATGGAGAGTTTGGATCTTGGCCAGAAGGCAGCTAGTTTAAAATAAGTGTGCTTTGGTATGCTTGTTAAAGGAAACCCGATGCTAGTTCCACTAGAACTGAAACTTTGCAGGACTCTATGGTCAGTAGACAGGTGGCGGGGGGAGTTGCTCTGGTTTTCTGGGGAGGAGCCTGCTGCACTGTTTCTGAAGCACACTTGCTCCAGAAAATCAGCACCTACAGAGCACAGTTGAGCAGGGTTTGGTGCAAGTAGTTTAAGCTGCCAGTGTTGTCCTGTACTGCTTACTGATACTAGTTTATGCTGAAAAGTAGGGAGAGAAATAGCCCCAGCCAGGTCCTTTGTCCTTCAAGAGGGAAATTCTTGCCCACCATTGGCTGGACAGCAATCCCAAGGGAACGAACAATATCCTCTCCTGTATCCCAGGCATCCCTCAGATTACTGCCTTCATCCTGTCTGTTTCTGGACTGTCTGGCTGCTCAGTAGCACTGTGCAACTCTTCCCTCCCAGGCAGTCAGGCTTAACTTTAAATCTCCAAGCTTAAAATAAAAAACAAAAACAAAAAAAAACAAAATAAAACAAAAATCCCCCTAAAACCCACCAAAAATTCCAAACTTTAAGGACCTGGTATTGTACAGACACACACTGCTCCTCTGCAGGGTGGATCTCACCATGCTGGGACTGATACAGGTTTGTCCCAGAAGGGCAGTTGCACCAAAGTACGGGGATGTAGAGTTTGGAGTAAAGTGCAGCAAAGAGTTGGCTTCCAGGTTAGCTGCCTTCAGTAGGTGTCTGTATCTATGTTGAAGACTGGGAAAGGATAATGGCATGTGCCAACTCTTTTGTCCCCAGGGGGTCAATGCCGCCTGTCCCAGATGCAGTCCAAGAACTCAGAATAATCACTCCCAGTGTGTCCCAGGGGATTCTCAGATTATGTTATCTGTTCCCAGGCTATCTGTCCTCCTTCTCCACAATAGCACTGCAGCACCCTCGGGGCTCCACACTCGCTACACCACAAACATAAAACTTCAGTCTTTGAGCCCCATTGGTTCTAAAATCTCACTAAAATCAGTCCCTCTTGTTTTCCCAGTCAATGGCTATCAGGAAGTGTTTTCCTTATGGGTTCCCCTGAGTGCTTCCCCCTTTCTCTCTTCTCAATTTGTGACAAAGACTTCCTTCTCCTCACAGCACCAACAATCCATTTCTCCCCTGAATCACATCTCTGTACCTCCTACTTTCTATGATATAGCCTCTTGTCTCCCTCTAGTTGTGCAGCTAGTTATGCCAGTCCTCAGACTGATTTCTTGGTTATTCAGAATGATTTGATATTTAATTAGCTTTCTTCAAAAGATGAAATAAGCCTAGGGACATCCTACTACTCCACCTTGTTAGCTCCTTCACCAACACTTCTATTTTAATGCTGTATTTCTAATCTTTTGAGCAAACACTATACTGTTTTCCACAGTACCTACCACGGCTTACATTCCTATCTACAGTGCACAAGGTTCCATTTTTCTCCATAACCTTGCCAACAACTGTTGTTTCTTGTGTTGTTGATTTGAGCCATTCTGACAGGTGTGAAGTTGTATATCATTGTACTTTTGATTTGAATTTCCCTCATGATGAATGATGGTGGGCATTTTTTATGTCTGTTGGCCATTTGGATGTCTTCTTTGGGAAAAAAAAAGTCCATTTAAGATTTCTACACATTTTTTAATTCGGTTATTTGTTTTTTGAGTGTTAGTTGTATGAATTCTTTATATATTTTGGATATGTCTCTTTATTGGATATGTCATTTGCAAATATCCTCTCTCATTCTGTAGGTTGCCTTTTTTAAAAATTTCATTTAATTTTTTCCACTGTTCCAAAATTCATTGTTTATTCACCACACCCAGTGCTCCATGCAGTATGTGCCTTCCATAATACCTAGCACCAGGCTTACCCAACCTCCCACCCCCTGCCTCTTCAAAACCCTCAGATTGATTTTCAGAGTCCATAGTCTCTCATGGTTCATCTCCCCCTCCTATTTCCCCCTAAACTCACTTCCCCTCCCCATATTCCAATTTCCTCCATGTTATTCCTTATGCTCACAAGTAAGTGAAACTACATGATAATTGATTCTCTCTGCTTGACTTATCTCACTCAGCATAATCCCTTCCAGTCCCCTCCATGTTGATAAAAAAAGTTGGGTATTCATCATTTCTGATGGAGGCATAATATTCCACAGTGTATATGGACCATATCTTCTTTATCCATTCATCTGTTGAAGGGGATCTTGGCTCTTTCCACAGTTTGGCAACTATGGCCATTGCTGCTATGAACATTGAGGTGCAGGTGGCCCTTCTTTTCACTACATCTGTATCTTTGGGGTAAATACCCAGTAGTACAATTGCAGGGTCATAGGGTAGCTCTATTTTTAATTTCTTAAGGAATCTCCACTACTGTTTTCCTAAGTGGCTACACCAATTTGCATACCCACAACAGTGTAAGAGGGTTCCCTTTTCTTCACATCCTCTCCAACACTTGTTGTTTACTGTCTTATTAATTTTAGCCTTTCTAACTGGTTTAAATTGGTTTCTCAATGTGGTTTTGATTTGAATCTCCCTGATGGCTAATGATGATGAACATTTTTTTCATGTGTCTGTTAGCCATTTGTGTGTCTTCTTTGGAGAAGTATCTGTTTGTGTCTTGTGTTTGTATCTTGTGCCCATTTTTTGACGTTATTATCTGTTTTGTGTGTGTTGAGTTTGAGGAGCTCTTTATAGGTCTTGGATATCAACCTTTTGCCTGTAGTGTCATTTGCGAATATCTTCTCCCATTCCCTGGGTTGCTTCTTTGTTTTGTTGACTATTTCCATTGCTGTGCAGAAGCTTTTGATCTTGATGAAGTTTCAAAAGTTCATTTCCACTTTTGTTTCCTTTGCCTTTGGAGACATGTCTTGAAAGAAGTTGATGCGGCCGATGTCGAAATATCGAAGAGCTTACTACCTATGTTCATCTCCAGGATTTTGATAGATCCGTGCCTCACGTTGAGGTCTTTTATTCATTTTGAGTTTATCTTTGTGTATGGTGTAAGAGAATGGTTGAGTTTCATTCTTTTACACTCAGTTGCCCAATTTTTCCAGCACCATTTGTTGAAGAGACTGTCTTTTTTCCACTGTGTATTTATTCCTGCTTTGTTGAAGATTACTTGACCATAGAGTTACAGGTCCATATCTGGGCTCTCTACTCTGTTCCACTGGTCTATGTGTCTGTTTTTGTGCCAGTACATACTGTCTTGGTGATCACAGCATTGTAGTAAAGCTTGAAGTCAGACAATATGATGCCCCCAGTTTTGTTTTTCTTTTTCAGCATTTCCTTAGCAATTCGGGGTCTCTTCAGGTTCCATATAAATTTTAGGATTGTTTGTTCCAGCTCTTTGAAAAATTCTGGTGGAATTTTGATCAGAAGGGCATAGAAAGTATAGATTGCTCTAGGCTGTATAGACATTTTAATAATGTTTATTCTTCTGATCCATGAGCATGGTATGGTCTTCCATCTTACTGTGTCTTTTTCAATTTCTTTCATGAGTGTTTTGTAGTCCTTCAAGTATAGATCCTTTACCTCTTTAGTTAAGTTTATTGCCAGATATCTTATGGTTCTTGGTGCTATGGTAAATGGACTTGATTCTCTAATTTCTCTTTCTATATTTTCACTGTTGGTGTATAAGAAAGCAAATGATTTCTGTACACTGATTTTTTATCCTGCCACATTATTGAATTGCTGTATTAGCTCTAGTAGTTTGGGTGGAATCTTTTGGGTTTTCCCTATAAAGTATCATGTCCTTTGTGAAGAGAGAGAGTTTGACTTCTTCTTTGCAAGTTTGAATACCTTTTTACTTCTTTTTGTTGTCTGATTGCTGTTGCTAGGACTTCTAGTACTATGTTGAACAAGAGTGGTGAGAGTGGGCATCCTTGTCGTGTTCCTGATCTCAAAGGGAATGCTGTCAGCTTTTCCCCATTGAGCATAGTTGCTGTGGGTTTATCATAGAGAGATTTTGTGAAGTTGAGGAATGTTCCCTCTATCCCTTTACTCTGAATGGTTTTAATCAGGAACGGGTGCTGTATCTTGTCAAATGCTTTTTCTGCATCAATTGAGAGGACCATGTGGTTCTTCTCTCTTCTCTTATTGATTTGTTCTGTCACATTAATTGATTTGTGAATGTTGAACCACCCTTGCAACCCAGGGATAAATCCCACCTGGCCTTGGTGGATAATATTTATTTCTTTTTTAAGATTTTATTTATCTATTTGACAGAGAGAAATCACAAGTAGTCAGAGAGGCAGGCAGAGAGAGAGGGAGAAGCAGGCTCCCCGCTGAGCAGAGAGCTGGATGCAGGTCTCGTTCCCAGCACCCTGAGATCATGACCTGAGCCAGAGGCTTAACCCACTGAGCCACCCAGGTACCCCGGCTAATATTTTTAATGTAGTTTTGGAACCTATTAGCTAGGATCTTGTTAAGAATCTTGGCATCCATATTCATCACGGATATTGGTCTAAAATTCTCCTTTTTGATGGGGTCTTTTCCTGGTTTTGGGATTAGGGTAATGCTGGTTTCATAAAGAGTATGGGAGTTGTCCTGCTTCTATTTTTTGAAACAGCCTCAGGAGAATAGGTATTATTTCTTCTTTGAATATTTGTTAGAATCCCCCTGGGAATGCGTTAGGTCCTGGCCTCTTGTTTTGGGGAGGTTTTTAATTATTTCTTTAATCTTGTTACTAGATATTGGCCTATTCACATTGTCAATTTCTTTCTGATTCAGTTTTGGAAGTTTTTTGGTTTCCAGGAATGCATCTATTTTGTCTAGGTTGCTTAACTTATTGGCATATAATCGTTGGTAATAATTTCTGATAATTGTTTCTATTTCCTTGGTATTAGTCATGATGTCTTCCTTTTCATTCATAATTTTATTAATTTGGGTCCTCTCTCTTTTCTTTTGGATTAGTTTGGACAATGGTTTATCAATCTTATTGATTCTTTCAATAAGTCAGCTTCCAGTTTCGTTGATGTGCTCTACTGTATCTCTAGTTTCTATCTCATTGATCTCTGCTCTAATCTTGATTATTTCCCTTCTTGTGTGTGGGGTTGGCTTAATTTGCTTTGATTCTCCATTTCTTTAAAGTGTAAAGAGAGCTGGTGTATTCTGGATTTTTCTGTTTTTCTTTGTTTGTTTTGTTTTGTTTTTTTTTTTAAGTTGGGCATGGATGCTATGTATTCCCCCCTTAGGACCGCCTTTGCTGTATCCCATAGATTTTGGACTGATGTGTCTTCATTCTCATTGGTTTCCATGAACTGTTTAAGTTCTTCTTTGATTTCCTGGTTGATTCAAACATTATTAAGCAGGGTGGTCTAAACTTATACTTGTTATTGAGTTCTAGTTTCAAAGCATTGTGGTCTGAGAATGTGCAGGGAAAAATCTCAATCTTTTGTTATCAGTTAAGCCCTGATTTGTGACCCAGTATGCAGTCTATTCTGGAGAAAGTTCCATGTGCACTAGAGAAGAATAAGTATTCTCTTATTTTAAGGTGGAATGTCTGTATATATCTATGAGGTCCATCTGGTCCAATGTGTCATTCAATGCTCTTGTTTCTTTATAGATTTTCTGCTTGGATGATCTGTTTTTTACTCAGAGTAGTATAATAAGATCCCCTACTAGTAATGTATTCATATCAGCATAACTCTTTATCTTGATTAACAGCTGTTTTATGTATTTTGCTGCTCTCATATTGAGGGCATAAATATTTATAATTGTTAGATCTTCTTGGTAGATAGACCCTTTAAGAATTATGTAGCTTCCTTCTGTATCTCTGACTACAGTCTTCAGTTTAAAATCTAATTTATCTGATATGAGAATCGCTACCCCAGCTTTCTTTTGGGGCCCATTGGCACAAAAGATGCTTCTCCATCCCTTCACTTTCAGTCTGGATGTATCCTTAGGTTCGCAATGGGTCTCATTTTTTTTTAAGATTTTATTTATTTATTTGACAGACAGAGATCACAAGTAAGCAGAGAGGCAGGCAGAGAGAGAGGGAGAAGCAGGCTCCCTGCTGAACAGAGAGCCTGATGTGGGGTTCGATCCCAGGACCCTGAGATCATGACCTGAGCCGAAGGCAGAGGCTTTAACCCACTGAGCCACCCAGGTGCCCCTGCAATGGGTCTCTTATAGACAACATATGGACGGGTCCTGCCATTTTATCCAATCTGCAATCCTGTTTCATTTTATGGAAGATTTTAGCCCATTCATGTTGAGAGTAATTATTGAAAGATATGTTTTTATTGACATCATGTTGCCTGTGAAGTCCTTGTTTCTATAGATTGTCTCTGTCAATTTCTGTTCCATGACACTCTTCGTTTTTTTCTTCTGTTATAGAACCCTCCCAAATATGTCTTGTAGTGCCGGCTTAGTGGTCACATACTCTTTAAAACCTTGAAGGTCTTGAAAACTCTTTATCTCTCCATCCATTTTGAATGTCAACCTTGCTAGATAAGGTATTCTTGACTGCATGTCCTTCTCATTTAGTGTCCTGCATATGTCTTGCCAACCCCTTCTGTCTTGCCTGGTTTCTGTGAATAGATCTGACATTATTCTGATGGACCTTCCTCTGTATGTAAGGAATCTTTTTCCCCTAGCTGCTCTTGAAAGCTCTTGTTTACAATTATTATTCATCAATATCACAATCAAGTGCCTCAAGGTCTTTCTATGGTCATTGATCTTGGGGGGTGTTCTTTCTACTTCTAGGACATGAATGCAGGTTCCATTTCCCACACTGGGAAATTTTTCATTCAGATTTTTTCAACTATGTCTTCTAGTCTTCTTTCTTTCTCCATGCCCTCAGGGATTCCAGTAATTCTGATGTTGGAATATTTCATGACATCATTTATTTCCCTAATTCTGCTTTCTTGAGTTCTAAACTGTTTGATCCATGCCTCCTCCTGATCCTTTTTCTCTATCAGTTTGTCTTCTAGATCACTAATTCTATCTTCTGCTTTCGTTACCCTAGCTGTTAGAGTATTTAGATTAGATTGGATCTCATCTATAGCATTTTTAACTTCTTCCTGGGCAGCTTTCACTTTTGCCTTTAGGGATTCTATGTTGTCACTAATGATTTTCTCCAACCTAGCCATTGCCTGGGTATTTACTACCCTGAATTCCCTTTCTGACATGCTATTTATGTCCATATACAATATTTCTGTTGGAGAGGGCACAGTCTCTAAATTTTTCCTTTGTTGGGTATTCCTCCTCCTAGACATTTTGGTAAGAGGTGGTTGAGGGGATATATAGCTGTATATATCAACCACAGTCCAGGCAAGTTGCACTTTTGAATGCTTCTGAGCAATCTGAAGTCACCACCAAAAAGAAAGAAAAAAGAAAAAAAGAGAGAATGAGAAAGAGAGAGAAAAAGAAGACCCAGCATACTGGACCCCAAAGGTAAGATTTATAAGGTAAACAAACAAAAACGGACAAACAGAAAGATCAACAAATGTTAATGACAAGGAAAAAAAAAAAAAGAAAGAACCAAGACAAAATGAACCCCAAGGATAGGATTTATATAATACCAGAACAAAAACAAAAACGCAGAAACACTGACAGAAGAAAAAGATTGGAGGGTGCTTATAAATCCTTAATGTGGGCCAGGAAAGTTATTTTAATTCTTCCTGAGTGTATCTTGATTATCTTTGTTAAAGGACTCAACTTTCCAGAGATAAAGGGAGAATAAAACTGGTTTATATATAGGGGTTGTATTGATTAGGGGAAGAGGATTACCTTGAATCTTATATCTATGTGTATATTAAGAAAAAAAAATAGAAATGAAAAAGAAAAACACAGATATATGTATGAAAAAGTTCAAGTTAAAATGTTATAATGGAATATGTTGTATTAAACCTCTAGTTGTAATGGTAAGTAGGTTAAAAAAATTAAAAAGAACAAGAATAGTGAGAATGAATTAAAAAGAAAAGTTTATCTATGAAATATACAGGTTTTAGGGCAATACTGGGAGCTTCATATATTGTTTTCCCCTGATTTGGGGGTTTTACATTTTTATGGGGACCCTGTGGTGGTTGTCCTCCCATTCTTTTGGCTGGCTTCTTGGGGGAGGGGCCTGCCGTATTGTTCTTCAGGCAGTCTTGCTTGGATGGAATCCCCCTGCCCCCTATCATGGGGCTGGGCTCTGTGGAAAACCATTTTTCAGGCTTTTGTTCTCTGGAGGTTTTTTTCTTTGGTGGGTTTTTGTGGCTTTTCAAGGGTTTTGTGGATAACAAACTGTACCCAGACCTCTGTCTCAGAAAGAAGCCTCAGTCTGCTCCCTTCTGAGTGGTCCAGAACACAGACTCCCCCTCTGCAAACTCCTCTGAACCGTGCAACCTCCCACCGACAGAGCACGTCCCCAGTCACTGTCTCAGAGGCCTCCCAAAGTGCCCTCTTGTCTTTGCACCCCTGTGCCACTAAAACCACGCCCACATGGAGTTTTCTCAGGGGTAAGAGGGGAGTGGCTCAGACCTCAGTTGCACAGTGTGCAAAATTTCTAGGGAGTGCCGGCTGACAGTGTCATCAGACTGCCTCATGCAGGGCTGGTAGTGTGCCCAGCAGAGCCATGATGCAAGTGGCCCAACACCAGGGTTTCCCCACACTCTCTCTGACATGGGTGGTCACCGGGGGTGGCCATCCTGGGACCATGGGCTTAGACCCGTGCTCGAGATTGCCTGATTCTGCTACTTGCCCCTTAAGATCTTTTGCTCTTTTGACTGCTTTTAACCAGACTCCAAGTTAATGCTCATCCTCAGTCACAGGGCACTTTCATATTGGGGTATTACTTTCTAATGGGTGACTTCTGGTGGCTCCCTCCCCATTCTGTTTATCCTCTGATATCAGTCCGATTGTTCCCACTCCATTTTACCTTTCCACTGGTGTCTTCTAACCCCATAGAGATTCAGAAGTGTATAATCCTATATCTCAGGTTGATTCATGGGTGTTCAGTGTGTTCTGGTAGATAATTAGCTCACTTCAGGGTACCAGTTGAAACAGGGTCTCCTACTTCTCCACTATCTTGCCCCTTCTCTCCTGTGTTGGTTGCCTTTTAGTTTTGTCAATTGTTTCCTTTGCCTCGCAGAGGCTTTGTATTTTAATGTAATCTCAATAGTTTATTTTTTGCTTTTATTTCCCTTGACAAAGAAGCGATATCAAGAAAAATGTTCCTATGGCCAATGCCAGAAAATTGATCTTCCTGTGGTTTCTTGAGTGTGTGTTTTTGTTTTTTGGGTTTTTGTTTGTTTGTTTGTTTTTGTTTTTGTTTTTGTGGTTTCAGGTCTTACATTTGGGGATTTCATCCACTTTGAGTTTATTTTTGTGTATGGTGTAAGAAAGTGGTCCAGTTTCATTTTTCTGCATGTTACTGTCCACTTTTCCCAGTACAATTTGTTGAAGGGACTGTCTTTTTCCCATTGGATATTCTTTCCTGATTTGTCAAACACTGATTGATCATATAATTGTGGGTTCATTTCTTTGCTTTCTATTCTGTTCCATTGATCTATGTGTCTATTTTTGTGACACTAACATACTGTGCTGTTTACTTCAGCTTTGTAATGTAACTTGAAGTTTAGAATTGTAATTCCTCCAGTTTTGTTTTTATTTTGAAAGACTGCTTTGGCTATTTGAGGTATTTTGTGGTTCCATACACATTTTAGAATTGTTTGTTCTAGCTCTGTGAAAATTGCTGTTAGCATTAAGATAGGGATTTCATTAAATGCTTGGGTTCTATAGAAATTTAACTATATTTTTTCTTCCAACTCATGAGCGTGGAATGTCTTTCCACTTTTTCATTGTCTTGAATTTCTTTCACTACTGTTTTCTAGTTTTCAGGGTTTGTTTTTTTTTCCACCTAGTTGGTTAAGTATATTCCTAGATATGTTATTATATTTGCTGCGAGTAGAAATGAGATTTTTTAAAATTTCAATTTCTTTTGGTTCATTATTAGTGTATAGAAATGCAACACATTTCTATACTTTTTTTTTTAATCTTGCAATGTTACTGGATGCGGTTATCAATTCTAGTAGTTTTTTGATGAAGTCTTTAAGGTTTTCCATATATAGTACCAAGTCATCTGCAAATAGTGAAAATTTCACTTCTTCCTTACTAATTTAAATGACTTTTATTTCTTTTTGTTGTTGAATAACCATGGCTAGGACTTGTAGGATTATGTTGAATAAAAGTGGTGAGAGTCGACATCATTGTCTTGTTCCTGACCTTATGGTAAAAGTGCTTAGTATTTCCCCATTTAGTACAATGTTTGCTGTGGGTTTTTCATAGATGGCCTTCATTGTGTTGAGGTATGTTCCTTCTAGACCTATTTTGTTGAGGGTTTTTTATCATGAGTGGATATTGTACTCCATCAAATGCTTTTTCTTTTTCTTTTTCTTTTTCTTTTCTTTCTTTCTTTCTTTCTTTCTTTTTTTTTTTTTTTTTTTTTGGTCTATTGAGATGGCCATACAATTTTTATCCTTTCTCTTATTGATGGGATGTATATCATCTTGCTGTCCAGTTTTGCAGATACTGAACCACACTTGCAACCTGGGAACAAACCACACTTGATCATGGTAAATTTTTTTAAGTTATTGTTGGATTTGGTTTGGCAATATTTTGGCAAATATTTGGCAATATTTGAGGATTTTTGCATCTATGTTTATTAGAAATATTGCCTATAGTTATCTCTCTCTTTCTTTTTTGGTGTCTTTATCTGGTTTTAGTATCAGGGTGATACTGGCCCCATAGAATGAATTTGGAAGCTTCCTTCCTCTCCTATTGCTTTGAAATAGTTTAAGATAAATAGGTATTAACTCTTCTTAAAATGTTTGGTAGAATTTTCTTGTGATTCTGTCCTGTCCTAGGCTTTGATTTGTTGAGTAGTTTTTGATTACTGATTCAATTTCATTGCTGGTAATTGGTTTGTTCAAATTTTGTATTTATTTCCAGCTTTGATTTTGGTAGTTTATATGTTTCTAGGAATTTATCTGTTTCTTCTAGGTTGTCCAATTTGTTGGCATATAATTTTAATAATACTATCTTACAATTATTTGTATTTCTTCTGTTCTAGTTTTTGTCTCTTCCCTTTCATTCAAGATTTTGTTTAATTTGGTTCTCTCTCCCTCTCAATCTTTTATGAGTCTGGGAAAAGTTTTAACCATTTTGTTCATTTTTTCAAAGGACCAGCTCCAGGTTTCATTGATCTGTTCTGCTAGTACTATTTATTTCCTTTTAGTTTCTATCTTATTTATTTCTGCTTTTATCTTTATTATTTCCTTCATTTTGCTGGTTTGAAATTTTGTTTGTTGTTCTTTTTCTAGCTCCTTTAGGTGTAAATTTAGGTTGTTTATTTGAGATTTTTCTTGCTTCTTGAGTTAGGCCTGTATTAGTATAAACTTCCCTCTTAGAACCACTTTCCCTGCATCCTAAATGTTTTGAACCATTGTGTTTTTAATGTCAATTTGTTTCTGTGAAATTTTTAAATTTCTTCTTTGATTCCTTGGTTGATTTATTTGTTGTTTAGCAGCATGTTATTTGTGGTCTTCTTAGATTTTTTCTTGTGGTTGACTTCTAGTTTTATGTGTTGTGTCCAGGAAATATGCATGGTATGACTGATTGTTTTCAATTTGTTGAGACTTGTTTTGTGGCCTAACATGTGATCTATTCTGGAAAATATTCCATGTGTCCTTGAAATGAATATGTATTCTGCCATTCTAAGATGGAATGTTCTGAATATATCTCTTAAATCTGTTTGGTCCAGTTTATCATTCAAAGTAACATTTTCCTTGTTGATTTTTTTTGTTGGATGATCTGTCCATTGATGGAAGTGATGTGTAAGAGTCCCCTGGTATTATTGTATTACTATTTATTAGTTACTTGAAGTTTGTTATTAACTATTTTATGTATTTGGGTGCTCCCATTTTGAGGTCATAATTATTTACAATTATTAGATATTTTTGTTGGATAGTCCCCCTTATTATGTTACAGTGACCCTCTTTGTCCTATTTTGGAGAATGTGTTTACAAATGACATATATGATAAAGGGTTAGTATCCAAAATTTATAAAGAACTTATCAAACTCAACCCCTCAAAAACAAATAATCCAGTTAATAAAAGGGCAGAAGACTTGAATAGCCATTTTTCCAAAGAAGACATACAGATGGCTAACAGGCACATGAGAAGATGCTCAACATCACTCATTATCAGGTAAATACAAATAAAAACCATGATGAGATAGCACCTCACACCTGTCAGAATGATTAAAATTAACAACACAGGAAACAGCTGATATTGATGAGGACTGGAGAAAGGGGAACCCTCTTACACTATTGATGGGAATGCAAACTGTTGCAGCCATTCTGGAAAGCAGTATGGAGTCTCCTCACAAAGTTACAAGTAGAACTACCCTATAATTCAACAATTGGATTACTAGGTATTTACCCAAAAGATACAAAAATACTAATTCAAATGGACACATGTACTTTGATGTTTATAGCAGCATTACCAACAATACCCAAATGATGTAAGCAGCCCAAGTGTGTGTGTGTGTGTGTGTGTGTGTTTGTGTGTGTGTGTGTGTGTGTAAAACTCAGCCATAACAAAAGAATAAAATCTTGTCATTTGCAAGGACATGAGTGGACACAGAGTGTATATGCTAAACAAAATAAGCCAGCCAGAGAAAGACAAATACCATGTTTTCACTTTTATGTGAAATTTAAGAAACAAAACAGATGAATATAGTGGAAAAGGGAAAAAAGAGGGGGAATCAAACTATAAGAGGCTTTCAACTATAGAGAACAATCTGAGAGTTGATGGAGGGGAGGTGAGCAGAGGATGGGCTAAGTTGTTGGTGGGTATTACAGAGGGCATGTGTGTCGAACATTGGGTGTTTTCAATTTTTTTTTTTAAGATTTTATTTGTTTATTTGACAGGCAGAGATCACAAGTAGGCAGAGAGGCAGGCAGAGAGAGAGGAAGGGAAGCAGGCTCCCCACTGAGCAGAGAGCCCAATGCGGGGCTCAATCCCAGGACCCCAGGATCATGACCTGAGCCGAAAGCAGAGGCTTTAACCCACTGAGCCACCCAGGCGCCCCAACATTGGGTGTTATATGTAAATGATGAATCATTTAATTCCATTCCTAAAACCAATATTACACTATATTTTAACTAACTAGAATTTAAAGAAAAATCTGAAAAAGAAACCATGAAATGAGTCTCTTGTAAGCCACATATAGATGGGTCTTTTTTTTTTTTTTTTAATATGCTCTATCTCCCTACATTTTATGATTGGATCATTTAGCCTATTTACTTTCCAAGTAGTTCTTGTTATATATGTATTTATTGCCATTTTTATTTGTTTTGTGGTTCTTTTGTAGTATTTCTATGATCATTTCTTCTCTTGTTTTCTTTCATGTTTTGTTGGCTTTCTTCAGTGATATACTTGCATGCTTTTTTCTTTATTTTTCCCTATTACTGCTTTTTAAAAGCATTTTTGTTTGCTTGGTTTTTTTTTTTTTGTTTGTTTGTTTGTTTAGTTTATTCATTTGAAAGAGAAATTGAGAGCATGAGCAGGGGGAAGTGTCAGAGGGGAAGTGAGAGAAGCAGACGCCTGCTGAGCAGGGAACCCAACATGGGGCTTAATCCCAGGATCCTAGGATCATGACCTGAGCCCAAGGCAGACATTTAACTTACTGAGCCACCCAGATGCCCCCAAATTACTGTTTTTTTATTTTTAATTTGTGGTCACCGTTAGATTTGTATATAACATATTCTGCATATAGCAGTCTATTTTAAGTTGGTTTTCACATAAGTTGAGCCCACTCTTTATTTCTCTTCCCCCAATCAGTTCTAAATATATGATGTCATATTTTGCAAACTTCTTTTTTGTGAATCTCTTGACTGATTTTTACAAATGCATTTATTTTTACAGCTTGTTTGTTTGTTTGTTTTTTACTTTTCATACTCTTACTTATGGTCTTTCTCTTCCACTCAGAGTCTCGTTTTACATTTGTGTAAGGCCAATTAATGCTTATAAAATGGAAGCAGAGGTGCACATTGGTGAAAAAAGAACTGCTCACTGAAGAAGGTGGTTTATAGAATGATAAAAACAAAACAAAATAAAACAAAACCCCTCAGTTATTCTTAAAGAAGTTAGGAATAAATATCATTTCTGATACTGAGGAAGTAAATATGTTCATGAATCAAGGAACAGTGATCCACTTTAACAACCCTAAAATTCAGACAGTCTTAGCAGTGAACACTTTTACCATTAGAGGTCATACTGAGACAAATCACCTGACAGAAGTGTTACCCAATATCTTAAAACAACTTTGTGCAGACAGTCTGACTAGTTTAAGAAGACTAGCTGAAGCTCTGCCCAAACAAAATGGACGGAAAAGCACCACTAGTAATCAGAGAAGGTGACAATGATGAATTTCCAAGTCTTGTGAATTTTGATGAAGCTTCCAAGAATGAAGCAAGCTGAATTTACTCAACTTATGAAGAAGATAATACTTGAAGAATTTAAGGGGAGTTGCTACTTTAGATTATGACTGCTTTTTAACTTTTGTTCATGAATCTAATAAAATCGACATCTTTAATATTTGTAAGCCCAAGACCCTTGGATACTGCAGCTCTTTTCAGTTTTTGCTTATACACAATTCATTATTTGAAATTAATTAAACTGAAGAAACTTGGGAATAAAATTTGAAACATGGTTAATAAATTTCTTTGCTTAGTACACAGTTTCATTTTTCATTTCACTGAAACTATTTTGACACAGAAAGTAAGTTGTCTGTAGAAAGCTAATCATGGCATGTAATACAGCTGGTAATCCTAAATGAAAGTTGATAAAATGTTTTAAATGACAATATAATTAAAAACAAAGAAAAGAAATACTACAACCTGATGGTGAGAAAGACTAATGCCTCAGATATGCCAGGCTTGAAGTTGTTTCTGCTATGCTTTGGGCGGTCTCACCTTAAAGTGAAGGCAGACACATTTGGCTATATGTGGGGCAGTGGATCATATAAAATGGATTTTTTAAAAACAAAGTAGTAATAGAGTGTGCCTGTGCATGTACATATGCATGTCCACTTTGGAGTGAAAGGGCGACTATAATGATATTGTTTGCATCTTCAAAACACCATCTCTTCCTGTTTGTCTATTAACAAACCTTACCCTCTCTGGCCATGGGGAGACATTGACTTTGATAGGGCCAATTATATTTTCCCTCCAGTCAGCCAGTGGTTGATTGCTCCAGGGAGGGGCTCATGGCCCACTCTTTGGATTTTTTTTTTTTTTGAAAGGGAAATAAGGAGGAGGGGCAGAAAGGGAAGGAGAGAGAGAATCTTAAGCAGGCTCCATAGCCAGCATGTAGCACAATGCAGGGCTCAATCTTACAACCCTGAGATCATGACCTGAGCTGAAATCAAGGGTCAGACACTTAATTGACTGAGCAGCCCAAGCACCCCTCTCTGGATTCTTATAGAGCAAAGTTAGGAGAAAGAAATATTTTCCCTGGGTTATGACATTGGCAGTCTGTAAGCCCACTGCTAGCATTAGTCACAGTCCGTGGCACCAAAGTATGTCTGTTCAGAAGAATGAAGCTAAGGCAGAGACAAGCAGAAATATGAATCAGAGAGTATGAGGACACAAATCACTCATTTGAAACTCCCGTCACTTCTGCAGTTTGGAGACAAGACAAAATACATTTTCTTCTTTAGCTTAAGCTGTTTTGAGAAGGTTTTTTATCCCTTGTCACCAGAGGAGCACTGATTAATACATCAATATGCAAGTTAAGTTGTCTGAATCCACCCAGCTATGAGATCTAGACCAAATCCATGCCCAGGCCTATCTGTTCCAAAGCTGCCTTTTCCCATGTACCTTAGCAAGTCTTTGCTTGGGAGAAGGACGTTTCCATTCCATCCAGAGAGGTCACATGGGGGAGGATGGGAAAGAGAGAGTCCCTTGGAAGAGAGCTGTGATTTGACCTTAGGCCCATCAGCCCCAAATCCTAAGCTTTTAAATGTTGTGCCACCTCCTCTGTGACCCTCTTACTAATCCATACATCAAGCTAAGATATTTCACAAAACAGGTGCTCAAAGTCTTCTTAGATGAACAGATGATCCCGTGTTCTCATCTGCCAATGGGAGGGGGAGAACAATACATAGTCCTTCATTAATGTCCTGGAGAAACATAAGCATATGTTTGACTTGATGAAAGGGCTGAGCTCTGTGGATCAGGAAATGGGCACAAAATGGGTTTCCTCCTTGTCTTGGGCAAGTGTTTGTGCTTCTTTCCCCACTGACCCTTCAGTGCAGGGTGTGGGAACAACTCCTAGGGTTGGGCAGGTTTTGTGGCTCAAAGAAGCTCACCTTGACTTCAGAAAGCTCCATTTCTCTTGGCTTCAGAAAAGCACTGGACTTAGCCTCCTATTCTGGTTTTGGTAATCACCTTCACAGAGGGAATTAGATGGAAATCCCCCATCTTTGGGAACTCTGAGAAAAACAAAAACCAAGCTTGATCACCAGCTGGGGAGGGGATCAAAAACTGTCCTCAGTAAAATAATCCAGCCCTGATAGACCTGAGGAGACAAGAAAATGCAAGAAGTGAGCTGCAATGCTGGTGACAAGTAAAATCTTTCCGAGATTGCTATTGTCACTTTCAATCTGCAGATGTCTTTAGGTCTAAAATGAGTCTCTTGTAGGCCGCATATAGATGGGTCTTGTTTTGTATCCATTCTGTCACCTCTATCTTTCTATCTTTTGATTGAAGTGTTTAGTCCATTTAAATTCAAAGATATTTGGTAGATATGCAATTATTGCCATTTTATTTTTTGTTTTGTTATTGTTTCTGGAGATTTTCTCTCATCCTTTCTTGTCTTTGTCACCTTTTGTATCTCCTTTCCTCTCAAAAAGTTCCATTTAATATATCTTGCCCAGTTGATATAATTAGTAATTATAATTAATTATAATTAAGGGTTATGAACTCCTTTAGTTTTTGTTTTCTGGAAAACTCTTTATATCTCTTTCTATTCTGAAACAAACCTTACTAGATGGACTATTCTTGGCTATAAGTTGTTTCCTTTCAGCACTTTGAATATATCATGCCACTCTCTTCTGCCCTGCAATGTCTCCACTGAAAAATCCACTGATAGCCATATGAGGTTTCCCTTGTATGTAACAGTCTTCTTTTCTGTTGCTGCTTTATTTTTTTTTTTTCTTTATCACTTCTTTTTTGCCATTTTAATTGCTATGTGTCTTGGTGTGGACATCCTTGGGTCGATTTTTTTTGGGGGGGGGGAGAATCTCTGTGCCTACTGGATCTGAATATTTGTTTCCCTCCCCAGATTAGAGAAAATTTAAGCTATTATTTCTTCAAATACTTTTTCTGCCCCTTTTGCTCTCTCTTCTTCTGGGATCCCTATCATATGAATGTTATTATGCTCAGTGATGCTACTAACTTCAATTTGCATATTTTTTTCCCTCTCATTTTCTTGGCTTGTTTACTTTCCATTACTCTGTCTTCCAAGTAATTAATGTGCTCCTCTGCTTCTTCTAGTCTTTTATTCCTTCAAGTATATTTTTAATTTTATTTATTGCATTTTCCAGCTTGGATTAGTTCTTTTATATTTCTTTAAGGGTCTCACTGATGTTCTCCATTTTTTTCTCAAGTCCAGTGAGTATCTTTATGATCATTACTTTAAATTCTCTATCAGGCATATTACTTATCTTAATTTCATTAAGGTATCTGGCTATGAATTTGTCCTGTTCTTTCATTTGAGACATACTTCTCTGTCTCTTCATTTTGCCTAACTCTTTGTCTATTTCTCTGTGTTAGGAAAATTAGATATATTTCTTGCTTTTGAGGATAATGGCCTTATAAAGAAGAGGTATTGTGCCTTGCAATGTAGTTTCCCCTCTTCTCTAAGTCCTGGCATTTCAGGGATTATCTATGTATGTTGTGTATGCCCTGCTGTTGAGTCCCAATCTCTTTTTCTTTCAGTCCAGTTGTCTTCAGAAGCTCTCTTTGCCTGTTGTGGACAGGGTTCTGTCCCCAGCTGGGCAGGGCACTTTTTAAGAAATTGTGTTCTGGTTCCCTTGGAAATAAAACCTGTCACTGCCATAGCCACCAGAACTGAGGTCCTGAAAAATGTGAAGGTCAAGAGATGAGGTGTTTGGTGGGGCTTGTGGGTGTCTTTTATGGGAAGGGGCCTGTAGCACAGGGACCGAGGCAAGTGTGATGGGGAAGGGTGGAGTTTCCAAAGTGTGGGGTTTGGTGTAAGCAAGTTAAGTAGCAAGTGTCAACACTGTATTGGTTTCTGTAGGTGGCTTTGTGTTTATGGTGAGGGGTAGGGAAGGAAAATGTTACCTGCCTATGAAAGGGTGGGGGAGGGCAGAAAGAGGAGCGAGAGAATCCCAAGCAGGATCCATACTCAGCAAGGAGTCCAGTGTGGGGCTTGATCCCACAATGCTGAGATTATGACCCAAGCTGAAATCAAGAGTTGGACACCCAGCCCACTAAGTCACCCAGGCACCCCTACTGGTAATATATTTCTAACAGTGATTCTAATATTTATGAACCAATGGAATTTTCACTTTGCAAATGGCTTTGACAAAAGGGGAAAAAAATAGCTAAACTGACAACTAGTTTACCATCAAACTTTTATTAGTCGAAGAGCTAACACTACAGGATCTTTGATACCTTTCAAGGGCAATTTTCAAGCAACCTTAGATTGATCAGGCACTTTAACCCGCAAGAAACAGATTTCTCAGAAAATGAAAACATTTTGGTCAATAACCATTTAAATTTTAAACTATTTTCTTAGATTTTATTTTTGCATTTATCATGACTACAGGAAGTCTCTAATAGAGATGTGTTTCTTCACAGTAGAAACTAATACTAAAAAAAAATACCTTTCACAAATCAATTTTAAAATCTTATAATAATTTTTTTGTTGTTGTTTGTTTTTTTTTTCTGCATGTATCTCATGTTGACAGCCTCCTGTAATCCTAATCACAGGTGCCTGGAACAAAAGATAACATGACCTGGTGCTATTGCAGGAAGGCATCCAAAATGTTTTGTCCACATTCCTACTGGCAGTAGTTTTCATAGGAAGACAACCTGTCCTCTGGCCTTTGTTTGGCTAAAATTTAGCAACCAAACATATAGCTACCAGTTTTTTTTTTTCTCTCTTCTCCAAGAACAGTCTTATTATTTTAGTTAAAAATACAATTTTCAAATACAAAATTATTTACACTTCAGTCTACTTTGTAGCCTGAGGCAGCCAATCACAGGAAGGAGAAAGGGTGGGGGGAGAGAACATTAAGCCTGAGAAAGGTGATGATAGCTGGAGAAAAGCAAAATGTGGGAAGTCAGGACCAAGAAATAGTAGGTAAGCTGGTAGAACAAACTGTGGAATTACTTTGGTAAATAATAATAACAAAAGTCAATTTTTAGCATATAAATAATTTAGTGAACGGAAGGGGTAGTGATAAAGACAGGAGGAGGAGGGAGAAGAAAGAGAGAGTAGGAAAGGAGCCCAAAGAGGATTAGAAGTTGTCAGTGAAGTGCATTTTAGGTAATGTAAGCTACTGAAAAATGTCTCATCAACTCATGATTCTTGTGACATCTATATCTAGTTATTTAACTATTAATTCTATGCTTTAGGTAATTCATATTTATATACAGGTTTTATGGAAACATCATATCACTTTTGAAATTTTATCTCTTTAAGTCACACATGATTTACAAATATTACCTTCTTTAGTTTTCTGTTTTACAACTTGGAGAATGTGGGGTTTTATGGGTTTTTTGTTTGTTTGGTTTTGGTTTCTTTTGGCTGTTTTCTAGGAGCAGCTTAAAATCTTGATACACCCTCAGCTCCTGATGTTTTATACTCTTCAATATATATTACTATTGTGGTGGCTCTTCCAGCATTATAACACACTGTTTTAAAAAATGAAAGTTGACTTTGATTCACAACAGGAATATTTTTCTTAATTTTTAATCTTTAATCCATTTAGAGTTTATTTTTGCATATGGTATAAGAAAGTGGCCCCATTTCATTCTTTCTCATGTAGCTGTCCAGTTTTCCCCACACCATTTGTTGAATAGACTGTCTTTTCTCATTGTATAGTCTTGTGTCTTTGCCATAGCTTAAATAACCATAAATGTGTGCGTTTATTTCTGGACTCTAATCTGTCCTATTGACCTATGTATCTCTTTTATGCTTTAATCTGTCCTATTGATCTATGTGTCTCTTTTATGCTTTAGAAGTCAATGGGCACTTTTGAAGGGCTGATGTGGAGTAAAAGAGAAGAAAGTTTTTGGATTATAATGGACAAGAAGTATAGCTGTCAGAATGTGTGCCTTCTTAGACTTAAGATGCCATGGAATAAAGCTTAACCAAGGAGGTGACCTAATGAGACCTAAATGTGAGACCTGAAACCATAAAATGCTAAGAGATAGCACATGCAGTAATTTCTCTGAAATCAGCAATAGTAGCATTTTTATAGGTATGTCTTCTGAAGCAAGAGAAATAAAAACAAAAATAAACTGTTGGGACTACATCAAAATAAAAGGCTTCCACCCAGCTACAGAAACAACCAACAAAAGCAAAAGGCAGCCTACTGAATGCAAGAAGATATTTGCAAATGATACATCCAATAAAAGGTTAACATCCAATATATATAAATAACTTACACAGCTTAACACCAAATAATAATAATAATAATAATAATCAATTAAAAATGGGCAGAAGACCTGAGTCGACATTTTTCCAAAGAGGACCTACAAATGGCCAACAAACACATGAAAAGATGCTCAACGTCATTAATCATCAGGGAAATGCAAATTTAAACCACAGTGAGATATCACTTTACACCTCTTAGAATGTCTAAAATCAAAAACAGAGGAATGACAGGTGGTGAGAATATGGAGAAAAAGGGACCCTCATGCATTATTGGTGGCAACATAAACTTGTGCAGCCAGCCACTGTGGAAAATAGTTTGGAGTTTCCTCAAAAACTTAAAAATATAATTTCCATACGATCCAGTTATTACATGACTGAGTAGTTACCCAAAGAAAATGAAAACACTAATTTGAAATTGAAAAGTTACATGCACTTTTGTTTATTGTAGCATTATTTAAACTAGCCAACTTATGGAAGCAAACCAAATGTGCATCAATAGATGAATGGATAAAGATGTGAGATATATATATATATATATATATATGTGTGTGTATATATATAAAAATATTTCATTATTTTTATGGCTAAGTAAATATATATATACACATATATATATATATACACACACACACACATATATATACACACATATATATACACACACACATACATATATACATATATATGTATATATATATATTTACTTAGCCATAAAAATAATGAAATCTTGTCATTTGCAACAACATGGATGAAACCAGAAAGTATAATGCTAAGTCAAATGCATTAGTCAGAGAAAGACAAATACTATGATTTCACTCATATGCGAAATTTAAGAAAGAAAATGAAGAAAAAAAAAGACAAGAAAACCCAGATAAATATGTAGAACAAACTGATGGTTGATAGAGGGGAAGTGGGTGGGATGGGTAAATTAGGTGAAGGGGATTTAAGAGTACATTTATTTTTGATAAGCACTGAGAAGTGTAGAGAACTGTTGAATAATTATATTATACACCTGAAATTAATATAAGACTGTATGTTAATTATACTTGAACAAGAAAAAAAGCCATCATGCAATAATTATGGCTATGCTGGAGCCACCATGTAGGGGGAGAAAAAAAGCATGAAAATAGAAATATCCAAAGTGCCCAAAATATTTTCAGCTCTCATCTGCTTGAGTATTCCCAATCCAAGAACCAAAACCCTTGAGACGGCCCCTGATCTCAATACTATCTGGCTGCAACCTACTGAGACTTGGAGCTAGAACCTCCAGCTAATCACCCTAAATTCCTGACTCACAGAAACTGTGACAGATAATAAATGAGTGTTACTGATTCAAGCCTCTAAACTTTGGGATAATTTGTTACAGTTTTATGTAGACAGAACACCAAGTCTTTTTTTTTTTAATTTCTGTTTATTGGTCAGTCTGTTTATTAACTAAACTCTATGATTCAGTGTTGTTATTTTTTTTTTTTTAACTTGTAAATTGGAGAAAAGGAGTACTATCCTCATAAGGTTGTGATGAAGATTAAAAGGGTTAATTTTTTATCAGTGCCAGGACATAGTAAGTGCTGTATATGTATTAACTATTACTACTGGTACTGCTACTTATAATAATGATTAAAATGATCATTATTTCTGAGCCAATAGCATATTGTCATAATTTCCATATTATTATAATAATTCATGGCATCTAGGGAGGTAATTTCTCCCATCTTTTTCTTCTCAGAGTTCTCTTGACTATTCCTGGGTTTATGTTCTTTCACATGAATTTTGGAGTTGCTTGTAAACTTCCTCAATATAATACCTTAGAATTTTAATTACAGTTGCATTGACTCCATTATTCAATTTGGAAATTATTAATATATTTAAGATTTTGAGTCTTCCTAGAATTGTAAATTGAGCAAAATAATATTTCAAGAACAGGGGTCGGGAAACCTTTTCTTACTGTAAAAGCAATAGTTATGAGATAGTTATCTATCTATCTAAAGATAGTTAATATTTTAAACTCTTAGGGCTGGCATAGCAGTATTGCAACTACTCAACCGTGCCTTCCTAGAGCAAAAGCAACCAGATATAATATGTAAATGAATGTACATGGTTGGCCACATTTGACCCACAGGCTATAGTTTACTGACCTCTGTTCAAGAAGAGACTTGAAGTTGTCTTCCTAGGTACTTTGATTGGATAGCAAGCTTCTATACACATAGATTTCTTTTTTTTTTTAAGATTTTATTTATTTATTTGACAGAGAGAGAGAGAGATCACAAATAGAGAGGCAGACAGAGAGAGAGGAGGAAGCAGGCTCCCTACTGAGCAGAGAGCCCGATGAAGGGCTCAATCCCAGGACCCTGAGATCATGACCCGAGCCAAAGGCAGAGGCTTAACCCACTGAGCCACCCAGGCACCCCTACACATAGATTTCTTTTTTGAGTTATCTTTTTATTCCATTTGTCTATTTGAGAGTTTACTGCTTAATATTTTAATTATTTATTTAAACAAGTATGATTTTCATTTTATTGTTTTAATTTTTCAAGTCTACTCACTCACATTTTGTAATTTCTTATTGATTATTCATGTTATACTTCCACCTTTTATTCATTTCATGATAGTTTTCATATATCCTGTATTTGATAATTTTAGATTCTAAAACCTCTCTTGGTCTAAATCTATTGGATTTTTGTTGTTGTTTATCTCTGCTGATTCTAACTCATGATAGTTCATTTTGTTATGTATTTTGTGATCTTCATTTATGAGCATAAAGCTGTTTGTTTCCTTCATCCTGTATATTATAAATGCATTCTTCCAAAGAGGAATTATGTTTCTTTTGCTGAGAGCAATGGGGTACTATTAACCTGGAACATTTCTATTTTTATTATCCATCCAAGCATCTCCACTTCATTCAACATTTTCAGATTCTAGTATGCCCCTTTCTACCTGCAATGTGGTTTTCAGCATTTATCATTAGGTTAACTATATCTTTCTGTGTATTTTCTGCTTCTCTGTTTCTTTTCAGCTCATTTTTTTTTTCAATCTTTTGGAGAGTTCCCTTACTTTACATGGCCCAAGGAATGCAAAAAAAATATTACACTATATGCAGGATTTAGTTTTTTCTCCACTAAGAACACATCCTTAAAAAATTTGAAAAAAACAATTTGCCATATTGCCAAGAGTGATAGTGTCTGATAGATTCTTTAAAATAAAAAGTTATAAAGAAAATAAAAGGTATGTCTTTTTGTTCCATATTGCCAATTGCCCTCTGTAAAATTTTTTTTATGCCCTCTGTAAAATTTTTAATCAACTTATGCACCCAGCAAAAGGGCACGAGAGTAACCACTATATCTCCTACCATTGTCAACAGTGGTTATATCTAGTCTTTTTATTTTTCCTCTCAGATATAGTTATGTGGATTATTACCATAAAAAAGAGAGAAAATAAGATACAAAGAAACAGGATACATACATAGTTTCACTCCTTATCTAAAGGTCACTTAACTAGGACTCAGTAATCCTCCATTGTGAAGTGAGCAGGTTTCTAGGTCTGCTCATGTTCTGCTGTGAATAAGTGAAGACACTCAAGGATTTCTCATTATTTTGAGATAAAATGATAGTTATTATTTTGCCTGGACAAACAACTGTATAACAAAGTAAAAACCATGCTCACTCCCTAAGTATAGTTGCATTTTCTCTTTGGAAATGTGACCTTGAAGAAATTGTATCTGTTAAAACTTAATTCCCATGTTTGAGGAGTGATGGGGAAAAATAAATTTGTTTCACACTCTGAATCCATAAATGTACTCTAAGGTCTTTAGAAAGTGTTACATAAAAGAAGGGTATCATTAGAAAGAAAGTTTAATGTATGTTCAGAGATCTTAAGGATGAAACTTATTAAAATAAGTCTTCTATTGCTAGAATATTTTCAATTTTGTCAATATGAGCGACTGACCCAATAAAATCTTTTCCCCTAACTGGCACAGAACTAACCTGTTGCAATGGGAAAAAATTAGAAAAAAAATATGGTGGTGCCTGGGTGGCTCAGTGGGTTAAAGCCCCTGCCTTCAGCTCGAGGCATGATCCCAGGGTCCTGAGATCAAGCCCTGCATTGGGCTCTCTGCTCAGTGGGGAGCCTGCTTCCCCTCCTCTCTCTCTCTGCCTGCCTCTCTGCCTACTTGTGATCTCTCTGTGAAATAAATAAATAAAATTTAAAAAAAAAGAAAAAAATGAATAAAATCTGTTTGCTATATCCCTCTAAGGACCCTAAGTCCCAAGTTCCATTATAGAGAGAGTCTAAGTGCACAGATATTCTGACATGGGGTTTGTAAATTAAATGGAACTTAATAAGAAAGCTGATGGATATCCCAGCATATACCTGAAATTACTTTCAACAAGTAAGCCCTCCAAACCACTTTTATGCTGAGGCATTACACCAAGGGGAAAAAAAAAGTCCTCCCAAAAACCAATTAAGAGTCATTTAGTATTTGAAAGGCAACATTAACTGACATTCCTACTAGCATAAGAGTGTTTTAGAATGTCAGGGAGACCACAATGTGATCATTAATACTGCACTAAGTCCAATTACATTTCTTAGCTTGGAAAGTCATTTTTAAAAGTAATAGTATTCAGAGTCTTCCTCAAAATTGTGCATTTCAAATAAGTAGGCATTGCTTTTAATTTGACTGACCAAAATTTAAACTCATAAACATTTCCAGAGTCCATGCATTACTTTTTATTGAAGTATGATAGCAAATGACACATTTGTATTCTATCTTAATCTCTGTGTTCATTCAACTTTAAAATCAATTAAGAAGTTATAAATGGATTATAAAGTCTAGGGGGAGACAAGATGGTGGGGAAGTAGGAGGAGGCACAGTTTCAACCTGTACCCTAAAGTGAGCTGATTACCTACCAATGAAATCAGACTGAGATCAGAATTATACATGTCTGGATCTCTACGGGGGCAGAAGACACCAGTGGGCAGGTAAAGCGGAGTGGGAATGTTGGGCTGATATCAGAAGATAAACAAAAGAGGGAGGGAGCCACCAGAGGTGACCCATTGGAAAGTAATACCCCAATACGAGAGTGCCCTGCATCTGGGGACCAGTATTAACTTGGAGTCTGGTTGAAAGCACTCAAAAAGAGCAAAGGATCATGGGGGGAAATTGTGGGAATCAGGGCGGTTAGGGATGGGGCTTAAGTCCCCGGACCCAGGACAGTCACCCCTGGGCTGAGCCAGAGAGTGTGGTGGAGAAAGCAGGTCTTGGTCCCTGAGCCGCCAGCCCACCTGAGAACGCATGTGGTCTGGCTCCATGAGGGGCTGGGAGCCTCGCCAGCCAGCAGAAGCACAGCCTTTTTGCACTTTCCATGCAAGCGTCACGCCGTGCTATCAGAGCCTAAGACACGCGCACCCACACCTTCCCAAGAGAGGGCGCACAGGCGCCAACCAGGCACTCTCGGACCCGGAAAGACCAGGCACTCCCAGCCCCGGCCAGCGGGAAAATCTCAGTGTGCGATCTCTGCTTGGAACCTCTCTGGTGGTCTGGAGCTGCCCAGAGAGCTGCCGCTGTCGCGGTTTTGGGTACAAGCAGGAGTTCCTGTGTCACCAAGGACTGTGACTCAGAATGTGCTCTGCCAGTGGCTGAGGGGGAAATTATGGGCTCTGCAGCACGTAGAGGGGGACAGACTGAGGCTTCTCTCTGAGCGGGAGGTCGGGGTGCAGGTTGCTTTCCAAGCATGGCCTGAAAACCCACGTGGTAGGCCCCTCCCCCAGAAAATCAACCAGGAAAAAAAAGAAAAAAAAAAGATGACAAGAGAACAACCACCACTACTTAATAGATACAACTTTTATTTTTAATTCGTTCCCACTGTTCTGGTTCATTTTCTTTTTATAGAGATTTTTTTTAAACCTATTTACCATCACAATGAGATGTCCAGTACATCAAATTCCATAATAACCTTTTAACCTGAAATTTTGGATACATATACCTGTGTTTTTCTTTTGCTTTTCCATTTTTTAAAATTTTTTTAAAAAAATTTAGTTTAGTTTAGTTTATTCTTTTTTTATTTTTATTTTTTAATATTCATATAGAGTTAAACTTCAAGGAAATCCCCTTTCCCCAATGAATGCTACCCCTATAGGTAAACCAATTTTTAATCCCCCTTTATCTTAGGAAAGTTGAGTACTTTATCAAAGAAATCAAGATACATCCAAGAAGAATCAAAATAAACTTCCTTGCCCACAGTGAGAATTTATAAGCACTCACCAGGCTTTTTCTTCCACCAGTGTTTCTGTGTATTTGTGTTTGTCCTAATAGTATATAAATCTTATACTTGGGGTTCTTTTTGATGAAGTTTGTTTTTTTTTTCATATATATATATATATATATATATATACTTTTTTTTTCTTTCTCGTCATATACTTTTATCAGTTTTTTTGTTTGTCTGTTTTTGTTTGTATACTTCATAAATCTTACCTAGGAGCCCATTTGGGCTGAGCCTTCTCTATTATCTTCCCTTTTTTTCCTGTCTCTCTCTCTTTTTTTCTTTTTCTTTTCTTTTTTCTCTCGTTTGGGTGGGGAATGCTGATTGCTCAGAAGCATTCCAGGGTGCACCTTGACTGCACCATGGTCGATACATCCAGCTACATCCGTTCAGCCATCTCTCACCAAAATGACTAGGAGGGGGAATGCTCAACAGAAGAAAAATTCAGAGAATGGGCCTTCTGCAACAAAGCTAATGGCTATCAACATAGACAATATGTCAGAAAGGGAATTCAGGCTAACAATTATCCAGGCAATAGCTAGGTTGGAGAAAGCCATGGATGACCAAATGGAATTGATTAGGGAAAAACTGAAAGCCACCAGAGATGATGTTCACAATGTTAGGGCATAACTGAAAGCCACCAGGGATGATTTTCACAATGCTCTCAATGATTTGCAATCTAATCTGAATTCTCTAAAATCTAGGGTATCTGAGACAGAAGATAGAATTAGTAATCTGTAGGAAAAACAGATAGAGAGAAAGGATCAGGAGGAAGCCTGGAAAAAACAGCTTAGAAGCCACGAGAACAGAACCAGGGAAATAAATGATGCCATGAAATGTTCCAACATCAGAATTATTGGAATCCCTGAAGGGGAGGAGAAAGAAAGAAGTCTTGAAGATATAGTGGAACAAGATCTCCATGAAAATTTTCCAAATCTCGCAAAGGGAATGAGCATTCATGTACTAGAGGCAGAACGGTTTCCCCCCAAGATTATAGATTCTTGAAAGTCCTCAAGACACCTAATAGTAAGAATGAAGAATTATAATTGTAGGCAGCCCCTCTTGAAGGCAGCTAGGACAAAGAAGCTCCTTATGTACAGAGGAAAGCCCATCAGAATAATGTCAGACCTGTCCACAGAAACCTGGCAAGCCAGAAAGGGCTGACAAGACATAATCAGGGCACTAAATGAGAAGAACATGCAGCCAAGAATACTTTATCCAGCAAGACTGACATTCAAAATGGATGGAGAGATAAAGAATTTCCAAGACCGGCAAGGCTTAAAAGAGTTTGCAAACACCAAGCCGAGACTGCAGGAAATATTAAGGGGGGTTCTATAAAAGAGAAAAAATCCTAAAAGTATCGTTGAACAGAAATATAGAGACAATCTACAGAAAGAAAGACTTCAAAGGTAACACGATGTCAATAAAAACATATCTATCAATAATCACTCTCAATGTGAATGGCCTAAATGTGCCCATAAAATGACACGGGGTTGCAGATTGGATAAAACGACAGGACCCATCCACATGTAGTCTATAAGCGACCCATCTTGCACCTAAGGATGCACCCAGAATGAAAGTGAAGGGATGGAGAAGCATCTTTCATACCAATGGGCCTCAAAAGAAGGCTGGGGTAGTGATTCTCATATCAGATAAATGAGATTTTAAACTAAAGACTGTAGTCAGAGATACAGAAGGACACTACATCATTCTTAAAGGGACTATCCATCAAGATGATCTAACAATTGTACATATATATGCCCCCAATATAGGAGAAGCCAATGACATAAGAAAACTGTTAATCAAGATAGTCATATTGATATGAATACATTAATAGTGGGAGATCTTAACACCTCTCTCTCAGTAATAGACAGATCATCCAAGCAGAAAATCAATAAAGAAACAAGAACATTGAATGACACATTGGACCAGATGGACCTCATAGATATATACAGAACATTCCACCCTCAAACAACAGAATACTCATTCTTCTCAAATGCACATGGAACCTTCTCCAGAATAGACCACATACTGGGTCACAAAGCAGGACTCAACCGATACCTAAAGACAGATTATTTCCTGCATATTCTCAGATCACAATGCTTTGAAACTGGAGCTCAATCACAAGGAAAAGTTTGGAAGGAACTCAAACACCTGGAAGCTAAAGACCACCTTGCTTAAGAATGCTCGGGTCAACCAGGAGATCAAAGAAGAACTTAAACAATTCATGGAAACCAATGAGAATGAAGACACTTCAGTCCAAAACCTATCAGATACAGCAAAGGCGGTCCTTAGGGGGAAACACATAGCCATCTAAGCCTCCCTCAAAAAAATTGAAAAATCCAGAATACACCAGCTGTCTCTACACCTTAAAGAACTGGAGAATCAACAACAAATCAAACTGACTCCACACATAAGAAGGGAAATAATCAAGATTACAGCAGAGATCAATGAGGTAGAAACCAGAGATACAGTAGAACGTATCAATGAAAGTAGAAGCTGGTTATTTGAAAGAATCAGTAAGATCGATGAACCATTGGCCACACTAATCCAAAAGAAAAGAGAGAAAGCCCAAATTAATAAAATTATGAATGAAAAGGGAGAGATCACAACTAACACCAAGGGAGTAGAAACAATAATCAGAAGTTATTATCATCAGTTGTACACCAATATGTTAAGCAACCTAGATGAAATGGATGCATTCCTGGAAAACTATAAACTCACAAAATTGAACCAGGAAGAAATTGACAACTTGAATACACTGATACTTAGTAATGAGATTGAAGCAGTGATCAAAAACCTCCCAAAAAGAAGAGCCCAGGACCTGACGGATTCCCTAGGGAATTCTACCAAACTTTCAAAGAAGAAATAACACCTATTCTCCTGAAGTTGTTTCAAAAACTGGAAGCAGAGGAAAACTTTCAGACTCTTTTTAGGAAGCCAGCATCACCCTGATCCCCAAGCCAGGCAAAGACCACACCAAAAAGGAAAATTTCAGACCAATATCACTGATGAATATGGATGCTAAGATTCTCAACAAGATCCTACAAATAGGATCCAACACCACATTAAAAAGATTTTTCACCATGACCAGGTGGGATTCATCCCTAGGTTACAAGGATGGTTCGACATTTGCAAATCAATCAGTGATAGAACAAATCAATAAGAGAAGAGAGAAGAACCACATGGTCCTCTCAATTGATGCCGAAAACGCATTTGACAAAATCCAGCATCAGTTCCTGATTAAAATGCTTCAAAGTATAGGGATGGAGGGAACATTCCTCAACTTCATAAAATCTATATATGAAAGACCCACAGCAAATATCATCCTCAATGGGAAAAAGCTTGCAGCCTTCCCGTTGAGATCAGGAACATGACAAGGATGCCCACTCTCACCACTCTTGTTCAACATAGTATTAGAAGTCCTAGCAACAGCAATCAGACAACAAAGAGAAATAAAAGGTATCCAAATTGGCAATGAAGAAGTCAAACTCTCTCTCTTCGCAGATGGCATGATTTTTTGTGTGGAAAACCCGAAAGACTCTACCCCCAAACTACTAGAACTCATGCAGCAATTCAGTAATGTGGCAGGATACAAAGTCAATGTACAGAAATCAGTGGCTTTCTTATACATTAACAATGAAAATATAGAAAGGGAAACTAGAGAATCAATTCCATTTACTGTAGCACCAAGAACCATAAGATACCTGGGAACAAACTAACCAAAGAGGTAAAGGATCTGTACTTGAGGAGCTCAGAACACTCATGAAAGAAATTGAAGAAGGCACAAAAAGATGGAAGACCATTCCATGCTCTTGGATCGGAAGAATAAACATTGTTAAAATGTCTATACTGCCTAGAGCAATCTATACTTTTAATGCCATTCCGATCAAAATTCCACCGGTATTTTTCAAAGAGCTGGAGCAAATAATCCTAAAATTTGTATGGAATCAGAAGAGACCCTGAATTGCTAAGGAAATGTTGAAAAACAAAAATAAAACTGGCCACATCACGTTACCTGATTTCAAGCTTTACTACAAAGCTGTGATCACCAAGACAGCATGGTACTGGCATAAAAACAGACACATAGACCAGTGGAACAAAGCAGAGAGCCCCGATATGGACCCTCAACTTTATGGTCAAATAATCTTCAACAAAGCAGGAAAAAATATCCAGTGGAAAAAAGACAGTCTCTTCAATAAATGGTGCTGGGAAAATTGGACAGCTATAGGTAGAAGAATGAAACTTGACCATTCTCTTATACAGTACACAAAGATAAACTCGAAATGAATAAAAGACCTCAACGTGAGACAGGAATCCATCAGAATCCTAGAGGAGAACTTAGGCAGTAACCTCTTTGATATCAGCCACAGTAACTTCTTTCAAGATATGTCTCCAAAGTCAAAGGAAACAAAAGCGAAAATGAACTTTTGGGACTTCATCAAGATGAAAACCTTCTGCACAGCAAAGGAAACAGTCAACAAAACAAAAGGCAACCCATGGAATGGGAGAAGATATTTGCAAATGACAGTACAGACAAAAGGTTGATATCCAGGATCTATAAAGAACTTCTCAAACTCAACACACACAAAACAGATAATCATATCAAAAAATGGTCAGAAGATATGAACAGACACTTCTCCAATGAAGACATACAAATGGCTATCAGACGCGTGAAAAAATGTTCATCATCACTAGCCATCAGGGAGAGTCAAATTAAAACCACATTGAGATACCACCTTACACCAGTTAGAATGGCCAAAATTAGTAAGACAGGAAACAACGTGTGTTGGAGAGGATGTGGGGGAAGGGGAACCCTCTTACACTCTTAGTGGGAATGCAAGTTGGTGCAGCCACTTTGGAGAACAGTGTGGAGATTCCTCAAGAAATTAAAAACAGAGCTTCCCCATGACCCTGCAATTGCACTACTGAGTATTTACCCCAAAGATACAGATGTAGTAAAAAGAAGAGCCATCTGTACCCCAGTGTTTATAGCAGCAATGGCCACGGTCGCCAAACTGTGGAAAGAACCAGGATGCCTTTCAACGGACGAATGATAAGGAAGTTGTGGTCCATATACACTATGGAGTATTATGCCTCCATCAGAAAGGATGAATACCCAACTTTTGTAGCAACACGGATGGGACTGGAAGAGATTATGCTAAGTGAAATAAGTCAAGCAGAAAGAGTCAATTATCCTATGGTTTCACTTATTTGTGGAGCACAATAAATAACATGGAGGACATGGGGTGATGGAGAGGAGAAAGGAGTTGAGGGAAATTGGAAGGGGAGGTTGACCATGAGACACTATGGACTCTGAAAAACAACCTGAGGGTTTTGAAGGGGCAGGGGGTGGGAGGTTGTGGGAGCGAGGTGGTGGGTGTTAAGGAGGGCACATATTGCATGGAGCACTGGGTGTGGTGCAAAAACAATGAATTCTGTTACGCTGACAATAAGTTAAAGAAGTTATAAATGATCTTTGTCTTCTCATTTGGCAAATACTATCTGAGCAAAGTTTAAAAGTATATTTTTGTAATTTGTTAATATTTTAAAAATATGATCTCCTAGAGGATAGGAGTTAACACATACATTAATGCTAGTCCTAATGTATATAGTCTTAAAAGTAGAACTCAGCCACTTATCCATCATCTTTTTTTGGAAATGATCAAGTCTCACTCACTCTACTTCATAACCTGGGACTATATAATTTGGTCTTCCTTGGTTTTCTTAAAACATTATATAAAGACAATGATTTTCAATCTTAGATAAGGTATAAAAATGGCAAGCCTCTGACATAGGTAAGACAATTTGAAGCTTCCTGAATACTGGACTTTCATGTTATTTTGCAGCATTCGAGATGGCTGCTAAATCAGAAATAAAGGAGCCAGAGTCAAAGCAGTAGGTAGTAAGTAAGGGAGCTCTGATGAGGTGGCTTTCCTGTACCAGCTAGAGCTCAGTAGAAGTCTGACCCCATGCCAGAAAGAGGAAGTGAAATTTATTTCTATACAAGTAAACAAAATGTTTTTCTCCTTACTTCTGAACAAAACAAACAAATAAATAAGTTGAATTTCACATCAAAAAAGAGAGCTGCTGTAGCAATATGCAAGATGGCTTCCGAGGAAGCACAGATCAGATTAATACATGAGCATCACATCTTTGGAGAACAAGGTTTAATTCCAGCTGTTGTCACAAGTGAAATGAGTATGAGGGTCTCTAGCAAGCAGTAATGTATGACACATCGAACTGCTGTACTAGGCAGGAAAAAATCAAGAATGTTCTATCTAGAACAAAGTTGATTCTATTTGATAGAAAATAACTCAGTTCAATTCCTTTAAGTATCTGGGGAGGAAAATATTTACAGGTAGTGAGCACTGTTGATGGCAAGATGTAGGAAAGAATCGTCCTTCATCTCATTGCTTTATTTGGTTGATCAGAAGGGAGTTTTAAGCACCAAAAATATTAATCTTTCACATTTTTATTAGCAGAAATAATATTAGTGTATCATTTACCCATTTTCTCTCCAAAAGATATTTGTTCTCTAGGATAAAATTGTCCTATGGGTATATTTTGTCATTAAGATATCATTATGTGACTCACCTGAGCTTGAGGGGCCCAAATGACTGATTTTAAGGCTCATGTAGGAAATAACAAATATAATGTTTGAAGTATGTTCTGGTTATCAATTTCATAATTACAATTTCAACCAACCTCTCTGTGCTATCACTTCACAGCTATATATCCCCTAAAAACAATATCATAATGCTTCTCATAATTACCTCTCTTATACATAGACTGAATAATTTACTGGATAAGGCATAGTTTAATATGCCCAAGAATTACAGTTCCAATCCCTCTTTCTAGATTACTCCAATAAGCTATGTGATTTTAAGAGTCATTTTGTTCTTGTATCACTATCATCATTTGAGTCTACACACTAAACCACAGTGATGAAATCCTGCAAAGGTTTAGAAATTAACCACATTTCCTGTTTTAACACCAGAATGTTTGCAAGGCCTTGTGATTCAAGGCTTGTCCTTATACCAAAACCTCTCTGACCAGTCATTCCATCCTAGAAGACATGAACCATATCTTATTGTTCACTGAGTCATCATAACCGTGACATGTAGATCTGTAAAAAATAGTAAGAAATCAGTTAAAATTATTTTCTCTTGCCAACTGTCTATATTCAGGAAATGACTCTGAATATGTTAAATTCCATTTAAAAATATAGTGTAAATACTGGACATTGATTGGGTAATTAAATTTTATTTTTTCCCTTTTCTTATTTATTTTTATTGAAAAATATTAATTAACATATAGTGTATTATTAATTTCAGAGACAGAGTTCAGCAATTCATCAGTCTTATATAATACCCAGTGCTCATTATATCACGTGCTCTCCTTAATGTCCATCACCCAGTAATACCACCCCTCAACCATCCTCCCCTCCAGCAACCCTCAGTTTGTTTCCTATGATTAATTCTCTTATGGTTTCTCTCACTGTCTGATTTTGTCTTGTTTTATTTTTTCCCTCCCTTCCCCTATGATCCTCTGCTGTGCTTCTTAAATTCCACATCTCTGATTGACTTATTTCACTTAGCATAATACCTTCTAGTTCCACCCATGTTGCTGCAAGTGGCAAGATTATTTTATGACTGAGTAGTACTCCACTGTGTATATATACCACATCTTCTTTATCCATTAATCTGTCAATGGACAGCTAGACTCTTTCCACAGTTTGGCTATTGAGGACATTGCTGCTATAAACATTGTGATGCAGGTGTCCTGTTGGATCAATATTTCTGTATCATTGGGGTAAATACCTAGTAGTGCAATTGCTGGGTCTTAGGGTAACTCTATTTTCAACTTTTTGAGGAACCTACATACTGTTTTTCAGAATGGTTGTCCCAGATTGCATTCCCACCAAAAATGTAAGGGTATTCTTCTTTCTCCACATCCTCACCAATATCTGTCACTTACTGACTTGTTAATTTTAGCCATTCTGACCAGTATGAGATGGTATCTCATTGTAGTTTTGATTTGTATTTCCCTGATGCCCAGTGATTTCGAGCACTTTTTCATGTGTGTGTTGGCCATCTGGATGTCTTCTTTGCAGAAATATCTGTTCATGTCTTCTGTCTATTTCTCGATTGGATTATTTGTTCTTTGGGTGTTGAGTTTGCTAAGTTTTTTTTTTTATAGATTTTTGGATATTAGCCCTTTATCTGATATGTCATTTGCAAATATCTTCTCCCATTCTGTCAGTTGTCATTTGGTTTTGTTGACTATTTCCTTTGCTGTACAAAAACTTTTGATCTTGATGAAGTCCCAATACTTCATTTTTGACCTTGCTTCCCTTGCCTTTGGTGATGTTTCTAGGAAAAAGTTGCTGTGGCTGAGGTCAAAGAGGTTGCTGCCTGTGTTCTCCTCAAGGATTTTGATGGATTCCTGTCTCATACAGAGGTCTTTCATCCATCTTGAGTCCATTTTTTGTGTGTGATGTAAAGAAATGGTCCAGTTTCATTCTTCTTCATGTGGCTGTCCAATTTTCCCAACACCATGTGTTGAAGAGACTGTCTTTTTTCCATTGCACATTTTCCCCTGCTTTGTTGAAGTAATAGAGCTTGAAGTCTGGAATAGTGTTGCCATCAGGTTTGGTTTTCTTGTGCAACATTCTTATGGGTATTTGGGGGTCTTTTCTGGTTTCATACAAATTTTAGGATTATTTGTTATAGCTCTGTGAAAAAAATTGATGGTATTTTGATAGGGATTGCCTTGTATGTATAGATTTCTCTAGGTAACTTAGACTTTAAAAAATAAATATTTTATTTATTTATTTGAGAAAGAAAGAATGAGTGAGAGAGAGCACACAACCTGGGGTGGGGGGAGAGGCAGAGAGAGAAACAGACTCCCTGCTGAGCAGGGAGCCCAATGTGGGACTTGATTGCAGAACCACGGGGTCATGACCTGATCCAAAGGCAGACACTGAACTGACTGAGCTACCCAGGTGCCCCAGCATAGAATTTTAACAATATTTATTCTTCTAATCCATGAGCATGGAACATGTGTCCATTTCTTTTTGTATCCTTCAATTTATTTCATGATTTTTCTATAGTTTTCTAAGTACAGATCCTTTGTCTATTTGGTTAGGTGTATTCCTAGTTATACTATGGTTTTTGGTGCAATTATAGATGGGATGGACTCAGCTTTTCTTTCTTCTGTCTCAAGGTTAGTGTGTAAAAATGAAACTGGTTTCTATTCATTGATTTTATATCCTGTCACTTTCCTGAATTCCTCTATCAGTTTTAGCCATTTTGGGGTGGAATCTTTTGGGTTTTCCACATAGAGTATCATGTCATCTATAAAGAAAGAGAGTTTGATTTATTTGCTGATTTGGATGACTTTACTTCTTTTTGTTGTCTGCTGAGGCTAGGACTTCTAGTACCATGTTGAACAACAGTGATGAGAGTAGACGTACCTGTCATTTTCCTTACCTTACAGGAAAAGCTCTCAGTTATTCTCCATTGAGCATGATTTCACTGTGAGCTTTTCATACATGGTTTTTATGGTATATTTTTTAATGTTTTATTTATTTATTTGAGAGAGAGAGTGAGCAAAAGAGAGAGAGAGGGAAGGAGCTGGGGGAGCAGCAGTGGGAAGCAGACTGTCCACTGAGCAGGAAGCCTGACATGGCGATCCATCCCAGGACTCTGGGATCATAACATGAGCTGAAGGCAGACACTTAATTGACTGAGCTACCTAGGTGCCCCCACTTTTATTATATTGAGGTATTTTCCCTCTATCACAGTATACTATAAAGAGTTTTAATCAAGAAAGTGATGCTATACTTTGTCAAATGCGTTTTCTGCATCTGTTGAGAGGATTATATCATTTTTGTCCTTAATTTTATCAATGTAGTGTATCACACTTATTAATTTGTGGATGTTGAACCAACCTTGTATCTCAGTAATAAATCCCACTTGGTCGTGGTGAATAACCTTTCTAATGTACTGTTGGATCCTATTGGCTAGTATCTTGGTGAGAACTTTTGCTTCCATGTTCATAGGGGATATTGGTCTGTAACTTTCTTATTCGGTCTAGTCTTTTTCTGGCTTGGGGATCAAGGAAATGTGGGCCACATAGAAAGAGTTTGGGAGTTTTCCTTCCATTTCTAGATTTGAAAAAGCTTCAGAAGAATAGGTATTAATTCTTCTTTAAATGTTTGGTAGAATTCCAGTGGAAGACCCTCTGACACTGGACTCTTGTTTATTGGGAGATTTTTGATTACTGCTTCAGTTTCCTTGCTGGTTATAGGTCTCTTTAGGTTTTCTATTTTTTACTGTTTCAGTTTTGGTAGTTTATAAGTCTCTAGGGATGCATCCATTTCTTCCAGATTGTCTAATTTTTTGGCATATAATTGCTCATAATATGTTCTTATAATTGCTTGTATTTCTTCAGTGTTGGCTCTGATCTCTCCCTTTCATTCATGATTTTATTTTTGCCCTTTCTCTTTTCTTTTTAATAAGTTTTTCCAGGTATTTATTGATCTTATCAATTCTTTCAAGGAATTACCTCCTAGTTTTGTTGATCTGTTCTAGTGTTCTTTCAGTTTCTATTTCATTGATTTTTGTTCTAATATTTATTATTTTTCTTCTCCTGCTGGGTTTAGGCTTTATTTGCTGCTCTTTGTCTAACTCCTTTAGGTATAAGTCTAGGTTGTGTATTTGAAACCTTTCTTGCTTCTTGAGAAAGGCTTGTATTGCTATATACTTCCCTCTTAGGACTTTCTTTCCTGCATCCTAAAGGTTTGAACAGTTGTGTTGTCATTTTCATTTGTGTCCATGAATATTTCTTAATTCTTCTTTAATTTCCTGGTTGACCTATTTGTTTTTTGGGAGGATGCTCTTTAACTTCTCTGTATTTGAGTTCTTTCCAAATTTCCTCTTTTGATTGAGATCATGTTTCAAGCATTGTGGTCTGTAAATATGCAGGGAAATATCCCAAACTTTTGGTACTGGTTGAGATCTGATTTGTGAACCAGTCTGGAGAATGTTCCATGTGCACTCAATAAGAATGTGTATTCTGTTGTTTTAGGATGGATAGGACCGCTGCCAATCTAATGTTTTTACCCTTGTATGTTACAGACTTCTTTTCCCAGGCTGCTTTCAGGATTTTCTCTTTGTCGCTAAGACTTGTAAATCTTACTATCAGGTGACGAGGTGTGGACCTATTTTTATTGATTTTGAGGGGCGTTCTTAGCATCTCCTGGATTTTGATGTTTGTTCCCTTTGCTATATTAAGGAAATTCTCTCCAATAATTGTCTCCAAAATACCCTCTGCTCCCCTCTCTCGTTCTTCTTCTTCTGGAATCCCAATTATTCTAATGTTGTGTCGTCTTATGGTGTCGCTTATCTCTCGAATTCTCTCCTCATGGTCCAGTATTTGTTTGTCTCTCTTTTGCTCAGCTTCTTTATTCTCTGTCATTTGGTCTTCTATGTCACTAATTCTTTCTTCTACCTCATTTATCCTAGCAGTAAGAGCTTCCATTTTTGATTGCACCTCATTAATAGCTTTTTTGATTTCAATTTGGTTAGATTTTAGTTCTTTTATTTCTCCAGAAAGGGCTTTTATCTCTCCGGAGAGGGTTTCTCTAATATCTTCTATGCCTTTTTCGAGCCCGGCTAGAACCTTGAGAATCATCATTCTGAACTCTAGATCTGTCATATTACTAATTTCCGTATTGATTAGGTCCCCAGCCTTCAGTACTACCTCTTGTTCTTTTTTTTTTGTTGTGAGTTTTTCCACCTTGTCAATTTGTCTAGATAAGATTTGCTTTCTCCTCCTCTAGAATTCCAGTGTTCTTGGTGAGTGAAGTTGGTCTTGGCTGGGTTTCTTGTTGATCTTCTGGGGGAGGGACCTGTTGTAGTGATTCTCAAGTGTCTTTGCCGCAGGCGGAATTGCACCACCCTTGCCAGGGGCCGGGCTAAGTAATCTGCTCAGGTTTGCTTTCGGGAGCTTTTGTTCCCTGAGTGCTTTCCATAGAGTTCCGGAGGACGGGAATGAAGATGGCGGCCTCCCAATCTCTCGGCTCGGAGGAGCCGAGAGCTTGGGGTTCCACTCCTCAGTGCGCCCTCAGAGAAAAGCACCCAACCGCCCCACCTCCCTGTCCTGTGGTCACGCCTTGAGGGAAGCAGTCAATTGCTGGCACTTGGAGAAATGCACCCGGTCGCTTCCGTCTCCGTGGCCTCTGGCCGCGCTCTGAGCCCACCCAGTCTGCGACTGGCACAAGGTAACCCCGGGCTGAGAGCTCACTCCTCCGCTTTGTCGCTGTAGCCGCCTTCTCCACTCTAATACCTGCGAACTCTGTGGCACTCAGACACCCCCGGTCCTTCTGTGACCCCGCGGGACCTGGGGTTACACTGACCCCACCTGGGCTTCCCCCCAGTTTAGCCTCTGGAGCGATGTCCCTCTGTGGAGCAGACTTTTAAAAGTCCCAATTTTGTGCTCCGTTGCTCCGCCGATTGCCGGGAGCTGGCTCCTCCCTCCGTGGTCTGTCTTCCCATCGCTTTGATTCACTTCTCCGCAGGTCCTACCTTTCAGAAAGCGATCGATTTTCTGTTTCTAGAATTGTTGCTCTTCTTCTCTTTGATTTCCCATTGGATTTGTAGGTGTTCACAATGGTTAGATAAGCTATCTAGCTGATCTCCTGCTACCCAATGTCATCTCAGGCTGCTACTTCTCCGCCATCTTGATTCCTCCCCCTGGAAATATCTGTTGTTTTAGGATGGAATGGCCTCTCTATATATATCTGTGAAATCCATCCAATCCAGTGTGTCATTCAAAGCCCTTGTTTCCTTGTTGATCTTCTGCTTTAATGATCTATCCATTGCAGGGAGGGAGTGTTAAGTCCCCTACTATTATTGTATTTTTTATATGTGTTTATTGATTTTGTTATTAATTGGATTATATATATTTGGTTGCTCCCATATTAGGGCGATAAATATTTACAATTGTTAGATATTCTTGTTGGATAAGCCCTTTAATTATGATATAGTGTCCTTCCTCATTTCTTATTACAGTCTGTGGTTTAAGCTCTAATTTGTCTCATATAAAGATGGCCATCTCAGCTTTCTTTTGATGTCCATTAGCATGATAAATGGTTTTCTATCCCCTCACTTTAAATCTGAAGGTGTCTCTGGGTCTCAAATGAGTCTCTTGCAGACATTATATCAATGGGTCTTGCTTTTTTATCCAGTTTGATACCTTGTGTCTTTTGATTGGGGCATTTAGCCCATTTACATTCAGAGTAACTGTTGAAAGATATGAATTTAGTTTCATTATATTACCTGTAAAGTGACTGATACTTTATATTTTCTCTGTTCTTTTCTAGTCTATGTTGCTTTTGGGATTTTTCTTCCCTTAAAAGATCCCTTTTAATATTTCATGTAGGGTTGGTTTGGTGATCACAAATTCTTTAAATTTCTGTTCATCCTGGAAGCTTCTTATCATTCCTTCTATTTTGAATGACATCCTAGCTGGATAAAGTATTCTTGGTTATATATTTTTTTCTCATTTAGCACCCTGAATTTATCATGTCAGTCCTTTCTGGCCTGCCAGATCTCTGTGGTTAAGCTTGCTGCCAATCTAATGTTTCTACCCTTGTAGGATACCAATCTCTTGTCCTGAGCTGGTAGACCTGCTTTCAGAATTTTCTGTTTCTGAGATTTGTAACTTCCACTGTTATATGTTGGGGTGTTGACCTGTTTTTATTGATTTTGAGGGGCGTTGTGTGTGCCTTCTGGACTTTGATGCTTATTCCCTTCCCCGGATTAGGGAAGTTCTATAGAGAAGCTATAATTTGCTCCAATATACCTTGTGCCCCTCTCTCTCTTTCTTCTTCTTCTGGGATCTTAATTATTCTATTATTGTTCTGCTTTATGGTATCACTTGTCTCTTGAACCCTCCCCTCATGATACAGTAGTTGTTGATCTCCATTTTTCTCAGCTTCTTTGTTCTCCATCACTTTGTCTTCCATATCACTAATTCTCTCTTCTGTCTCATTCATACTATCAGAACCTCCATTTTTATTTTATTTATTTATTTAGTTATTTAGTTATGTTATTCACCATACAGTGTACCATTAGATTTTGATGTAATGTTCCATGATTCATTGTTTGCATATAACACCCAGTGTTCAGTTCAATATATAGCTTCCTTAATACACATCACCAGGTTGACCCATTCCCCTACCCTTACCCCCACCCAAAACCCTCAGTTTGATTCCCAGAGTCCATAGTTTCTCATGGTTTGTCTCTCCCTCTGATTTCTCTGCTTTCATTTTTCCCATCCTTCTCCTAATGTCCTCCATGCTATCCTTTATGTTCCACAGATAAGTGAAACCATATGATAATTGACTTTCTTTCATTGACTTATTTCACTTACAGCCTCCATTTTTTATTTCATTTCTTTAATAGTCCTTTTTATTTCAACTTGATTAGATTTTCATTCTTTTCTTTCTCCAGAAAGGGATTATGTAGTCTCTTCTATGTATTTTTCAAGCCTCAGCTAATATCTTTATAATCATTATTCTGAGCATCTGACATCTTACTTATATCCATACTCATTAGGTCCCTGTTTGTCAGTACTGCCTCTTGTTCTCTTTTTTGAGGTGAGTTTTTCCTTCCTGTCATTCCGTCCAGAGGAGGAGAGATGAATGAGAGAACAAAATACTAAAATGGCAACAATGACCCCAGAGAAATATACACTGAATGCAACAGAAGAGATCCAAAGCCAAAACAACAACAACAACAAAATTTTTAAAAGAGAGAGAGAATGGTTGAGTTTCATTCTTCTACATATAGCTGTCCAGTTTTACCAGCACCATTTATTGAAGAGACTGTCTTTTTTTCACTGGATATTTTTTCCTGTTTTATCGAAGATTATTTGACCATAGAGTTGAGGATCCATATCTGGGCTCTCTGCTTTGTTCCACTGGTCTATGTGTCTGTTTTTATGCCAGTACCATGCTGGCTTGGTGATCACAGCTTTGTAGTAAAGCTTGAAATCGGGTAACATGATGCCGCCAGTTTTATTTTTGTTTTTCAACATTTCCTTAGCAATTTGGGGGCTCTTCTGATTCCATACAAATTTTAGGATTATTTGCTCCAGCTCTTTGAAAAATGCCAGTGGAATTTTGATCGGAATGGCATTAAAAGTATAGATTGCTCTGGGCAGTATAGACATTTTAACAATTTTTATTCTTCCAATCCAAGAGCATGGAATGGTCTTCCATCTTTTTGTGTCTTCTTCAATTTCTTTTAGGAGTGTTCTGTAGTTCCTCGAGTATAGATCCTTAACCGTACACAAAGATAAACTCGAAATGGATAAAAGACCTCAACGTGAGACAGGAATCCATCAGAATCCTCGAGGAGAACATAGGCAGTAACCTCTTTGATATCAGCCACAGCAACTTCTTTCGAAATATGCCTCCAAAGGCGAGGAAATAAAAGCGAAAATGAACTTTTGGGACTTCATCAAGATCAAAAGCTTCTGCACAGCAAAAGAAACAGTCAACAAAAAAAAAAAGAGGCAACCCACGGAATGGGAGAAGATATTTGCAAATGACAGTACAGACAAAAGGTTGATATTCAGGATCTATAAAGAACTCCTCAAACTCAACACACACAAAACAGACAATCATATTAAAAAATGGGCAGAAGATATGAACAGACACTTCTCCAATGAAGACATACAAATGGCTACCAGACACATGAAAAAATGTTCATCATCACTAGCCATCAGGCAGATTGAAATCAAAACCACATTGAGATACCACCTTACACCAGTTAGAATGGCCAAAATTAGCAAGACAGGAAATAACGTGTGTTGGAGAGGATATGGAGAAAGGGGAACCCTCTTACACTCTTGGTGGGAATGCAAACTGGTGCAGCCACTTTGGAGAACAGTGTGGAGATTCCTCAGGAAATTAAAAACAGAGCTTCCCTATGACCCTGCAATTGCACTACTGGGTACTTACCCCAAAGATACAGATGGAGTGAAAAGAAGGGCCATCTGTACCCCAATGTTTATAGCAGCTATGGCCACGGTCGCCAAACTGTGGAAAGAACCAAGATGCCCTTCAACGGATGGATGGATAAGGAAGATGTGGTCCATATACACTATGGAGTATTATGCCTCCATCAGAAAGGACGAATACCCAACTTTTGTAGCAACATGGACAGGACTGGAAGAGATTATGCTGAGTGAAATAAGTCAAGCAGAGAGAGTCAAGTATCCTATGGTTTCACTTATTTGTGGAGCATAACAAATAATATAGAGGACAAGGGTAGATGGAGAGAAGGGAGTTGAGGGAAATTGGAAGGGGAGGTGAACCATGAGAGACTACGGACTCTGAAAAACAACCTGAGGGTTTTGAAGGGGTGAGGGGTGGGAGGTTGGGGGAACCAGGTGGTGGGTATTAGGGAGGGCACAGATTGCATGGAGCACTGTGTGTGGTGAAAAAACAATGAGTACTGTTACACTGAAAATAAATAAAAAAATAAAAAAAAGAGAGAGAGAATATATTCAGACAGGTGAACAGAACAGAACAATACAATGGATCCTGTGTATATTTTGATCTGTTTGTTAGAAAACTAGATCCCAAAATTGTAAAGAAAGAAAAATATATATGTTCAAAAATAAAATTAAATACAATGAAAGGATAGAATGTAACTTTAAATATGAAAATTAAGAAAACCAAAAATTTTATAAAATGAGATTGGTCACAAAAGAAAGAGAAAAAAATAAAATTGCAATACTTAAGGGCACCTAGGTGGCTTAGTTGGTTAAGCGAAGGCCTTTGGCTCAAGTCATGATCCTGGAGTCCTGGGATCAAATCCTACATCGCGGTCCCTACTCAGCAAGGTGTCTGCTTCTCACCCTGACCTCTCTCCTCTCATGTGCATGCTCTCTCTCTCAAGTAAATAAATAAAAAATCTTGAAAATAAAAAGAAGGACTTAAGAACCATGAATAAAACAAAACAAAACAAAACATGAATCCCATATACTATTTTCCCCTAGTGCTGGTGTTTTGCAGTTCTTTGTGATTGGTAAACTTGGTCTTAGCTGGATATTATTGCTGATCTTCTGGGGGAGGGGCCTGTTGTGTTATCAGATTATCCTTGCCCCAGGCAGAACTACACTGCCCTTGCCAGCCCAAGCCAAGTAAGGGGCTCTGGATTGCTCCATATGGCTTTTGTTCACTGAAGTCTTTCTTTGCCACTTTAGAGGATGAGAATGAAAATGGTAGCCTCCCAGTTTCCAATCCCAGAGCCAAAACTGGTATCCCCATTCCCCAGTGTGCCTTCAGGGAAAGCAGCCCATCACTCCTATCTTCCCAGTCTCCATGTACACTCTGTGCTCATCCAGCCTTGTGACCAAGAATTTCTATCTCAGGAACACAACCCCACTTTGGGTCTTCAAACCCTGAAGACCCCTGCAGTGCTCATTTATGTTGTTGCTCCTGGGGGATAAAATGGTGTACCCCTGCCCCCCGAGTTCTGCTGCATTTTGGGCCTTTGCTTAGAGAACAGTTGACTGACCATGCCACGGTTCAAGGTTTATGGGAGTACTGAGATGAAAGCCCACTCCTGGGCTTGCTGACTGCAGCTGGCTTCCCCACTCTGATTCCTGGGAGTTCTGCTGCACTCAGGCACCCATATTCTTCTGATCTTGAGACCACATTGTCCCACCTAGGTTTCTGCCCCACTTCACCACCTGAAGGCCTGTCAGGCAGTGATGTCCCTCACTGAAGCAGACTTCTAAAAGTTTTGATTTTGTGCTCCACTGCTATATCACTTTCTGGTAGCCAGTTTACAGAGGTTTCCTCCCCACTGAGGTTTATTTTCTGATATATCACCTTGAATTCACTTCTTCATACCTCCTACCTTGCAAAAAGTGGTTACTTTTCTATTTGTAGAATTGTAGCAATTCTTTTCTTAGATCTCTAGCTGAGTTTGTAGGTGTTCAGAATGATTTTTGGCTACCTATCTGAATTCCTGGGACCAGACAAATCTAAAATCTCCTATTCCTCCATCATCTTGGACTCTCTAGGTTAATTAGATTTTGTAAACAGGTGGGATTGATGTTATTTGGAAACATTCAAATGAAAAAATTCAGTTAAATGGTACAGTAGTAAACACTATCTCCAATGAACATGATAAAAGCTATGAAAGAACACTTATTAAGTACCACACTGTATTTCAGGGCCATGCAAAATGATATACATCCACTGTCTCACCAAATCCTCACAACCACACTTGAGTAGATATTGGCACTACTATTTTATAGATAAGGAAATAAAATCATATGCTTTAAAAATTGTCAATGTCATATATAATATGGATAGAACTAGAATTTCTAGGTCTGACCTACAAACCCATTATTTTCTCTACACTGCAGCATTTGCACTAATGAAATATTTACGGCATAGTATAAACTGCTACAACTAAGAAACCCCAAAATACAGTGGCTTAAATAAGATATTTAAGATATGTATTTCTTTACTTGTTTACTAATTTATTTATTAAATTAGTTTGCCTTTTCTCCCATATAGTGGCCTTGTAGATCTCTACAGGATTTTCAACTCTGTTCTACAGAGTCATTCATGGTCACAAATTATTGTGTCTCTCTATTCATCCAGCTTTTAGTTGTTTTCTTCATCTACATCATCAAAGCTGGGTTCCTTTCATGTTCACATTCCAGCATCCAGAAGGAAGCAAAAACCAAAAATCTAGAGAAAATATTGTGGCTTTCAAGTGAAGATGGCCCAGTTGTGCACCTATTTACTTCCATTTACATCCCTTTGGCCTAAATTCTTTATCTAGTGGTAAGGTAAAGTGGGAAAGGTAGTCCCACGCTTGGTGATTATGTGCCTATAAAATAAATGGAGAATAGATTTGGAGGAAAAACGAGTAGACTGTCATTATTAAAGATTGTATATAGGAGTCAGGCTTATGCAGTATGTGGTGAAGGGATTCCATGAGAGAAATAAGAAGCCAGATTAAGCATAGAAAGCACTTGGATAGCGATATGATGAGAGGAATACGTTGTGTCCCAACAATGAATACTATGTGACAAAAGGACATTTACGTTTTGAGGTATATTTTAGCAAAATTACTTCTTAAATGAGAATAAATCATTATTTAGAATATTTATCATGATATAAATTGTGCAGAAAGTATTATTTAACGTATGGACTACTATATATATGTGTGTGTATATATATGTACATATATGTAATGTAATAAAATATTTGTTACATTCTAACTTTAATCTACTCCCAATAAAACTTTAAGACCATTTATTACAAAAGGCAAAAAGGACTAGATAAAGGAGTTTGACAAAATTTGGATATCATCAATTCTGGGTATTGAGTATATGGATCTTCACTGTGCAATGCTTTCTATTTTTATGTTTGAAAGTTTTCATCATAAAATTTTTAAAACATATTAGTAAAGAAACATTAATTTAAAACATATTATTAACAATTTAAAACATATTATTAGGAAGAGGAGACAAGATGGTGGAGAAGTAGGAGGAGCTGTTTCAACCTGTTCCCTAAAGTGAGCTGATTACCTACCAAAGAACTCTGATCACCCATGAAATAAGACCGAGATTAGAATTATACACTTCTGGATCTCTACAGGGGCAGAAGACGCCAATAGACAGTTAAAGAAGAATGAGAACATCAGACTGATATCGGAAGATAAACAAAAGGGGGAGGGAGCCACCAGAAGCAACCCATTGGAAAGTAATACCCCAATATGAGAGTGCCCTGTGATTGGGGACCAGAATTAACTTGGAGTCTGGTTGAAAGCACTCAAAAAGAGCAAAAGATCTTAAGGGGAAATTGGTGGAATTGGGCGGTTAGGGACAGGGACTTAAGCCCACGGACCCAGGATAGCCACTGCCAGCAGGGAACCAGAGAGTGCAACAAAGAAGCTAAGTCTTGGTCCCTGAGCCACCAGTGGTCCTGAGAGCATCTGGGTGGCAGCACCTGTGAGGGTGAAGGAGCCTGCTGTGGATGCCAGCCGGCAGATCCACAGCCTTTTGTACTCTGCACACATGCTGTGGGACCAGAGTCTGAGTCCCGCCCCACACCCTCCCCTGAGAGAGGTTGGGGCAGGCCCCAGCCAGCGCTCTCTAGGACTCAGAGAGTCTGAGCACTCTCAGCTGGAGCCAGCGTGAAAATCTCAGCACGCCGTCTCTGCTTGGGACCTCTCTGGCAGTCTGGACCTATCCAGACATCTGTGGCTAGTATTTCTCGTGGTTTTGGGTACAAGCTAGAGTTCCTGTGACCCCAGAGACCATGACTGGGGATGTGCTCTGCCAGTGGCAGAGGGGGAATTTATGTGCTCTGGAGCACCCAAAGGAAAACAGACTGAGGCTTCTCTCTGAGATGGAGGTCTGGGTGCAGTTTGCTTTCCTCTAAACCTCCAAAGATCCACCAAAAGCTGCCATAGGGAGAAAAAACAAACAAACAAACAAACCTTCAGAGAACAAAAGCCAGAAAAACTGGTTTCCTCAGAGCCCAACCCCTTGATGGGGGCAGGATGACTCAAGTCTAGCAAGACTCCCTGAAATCCACGTGGCAGGCCCATCCCCAGAAAGCCAGCCAAAAACAAACAAACAAACAAACAAAAAACCAAGAGGACAACCACCACTACTTCATAGATACAAATTTTATTTTTAATTCCTTCCCACTACTCTGGTTCTTTTCATTTTTTTTTTTTTATATAACTTTTTAACCTACTTACCATCACAATGAGATGTTCACTACATCAAATTCCATAATAACCTTTTAACCTGGACTTCTTTTGATACATATACCTGTTTTTCTTTTGCTTTTCTATTTTTCTAATTTATTTTATTTTAATTTTTTTATATTCGTATAGAGATAAGCTTCAAGGTAATCATCTTTCCCCAATCAATGTTACCTATATATGTAAACTAGTTTTAATCGGCCTTTATCTCAGGAAAGTTGAGTCCTTTAACAAAGATATCAAGTACATCCAGGAAGAATCAAAATAAACTACTTCAATCACACTGAGAATTTATAACCACCCTCCCATTTTTTTCTTCTGCCAGTGTTTCTGTGTATTTGTTTTTGTTCTGGTAGTATATAAATCCTATACTTGGGGTTCATTTTGACGGTGTTCTTTTTATTTATTTTATTTTATTTATTTATTTTTTTGGTCATCTACTTTTGCCACTCTTTTTGTTTGTTTTTGTTTTTATGATTCATAAATGTTACATGTGGGGCCCATTTGGGCTGGAACTTCTCTTTTATTTTCTCTTTTTTTCTTCTTCTTTTTTTTTTCTGTCTCTCTCTCTCTTTTATTTTTTTTTTCTTTCATTTTGGTGGAGACTCTTGATTGCTCAGAAACATTCCAGGGTGCACCTTGCCTGCACCAAGGTTGATACATTCAGCTACACATCTGTTCAGTCATCGCTCACCAAAATGACTAGAAGGAGGAATGCCCAACAGAAGAAAAATTCAGAGACTGGACCCTCTCCATCAGAGCTATTGGATATGGACGTAAACAGTATGTTGGAAAGGGAATTCAGGCTAACAATTATGCAGGCAATAGCTAGGTTGGAGAAAGCCTTTGATGACAAAAAGGAATTGATTAGGGCATAAGTGAAAGCCACCAGAGATAATGTTAACAATGCTCTCAATGAGTTCCAATCTAATCTAAATTCTCTAAAAGCTAGGGTAACTGTGGCAGAAGATAGAATTAGTGATCTGGAGGACAAACAGATAGAGAGAAAGAATCAGGAGGAAGTCTGGAACAAACAGCTTAGAAACCATGAAAACAGAAATAGGGAAATAAATGACGCCATGAAATGTTTCAATGCCAGAATTATTGGAATCCCTGAGGGGGAGGAGAAAGAAAGACTAGAAGATATAGTTGAACAAATTCTCCATGAAAAATTTCCCAATCTGGTGAATGGAACCAGCGTTCATGTGCCAGAGGCAAAATGTTCCCCCCAAGATCATAGCATGTAGAAAGACCTTGAGACACCTGATTGTGAAACTGATGAATCATAATTTTAGACAGGAGCTCTTGAAAACAGCTAGGGGGAAGAGATTCCACACGTACAGAGGAAAGCCCATTAGAATAACCTCAGACCTGTCCACAGAAACCTGGCAAGCCAGAAAGGGCTGGAAAGATGTATTCGGGGCACTAAATGAGAAGAATATGCAGCCAAGAATAATTTATACAGCAAGACTGACATTCAAAATGGATGGAGAGATAAAGAGCTTCCAAGACTGGTAAGGTATAAAAGAGTATGTGATCACCAAGCCAGCACTGCAAGAAATATTCAGGGAAGTTCTATAAAAGAGGGAAAAAAACCCAAGAATATAATTGGACAAAAATCTATGGAGACAATCTATGGAAACAAAGACTTCATAGGTAACACAATGTCCAAAAATGGGCAACTTTCAATGACCACTCTCAATGTGAATGGTATAAATGTGCCCATAAACAACACAGGGTTGCAGATTGGATAAAATGACAGGACCCATCCATATGTTGTCTACAAGAGACCCATCTTGAACCTAAGGATACATTCAGACTGAAAATTAAGGGATGGAGAAGCATCTTTCAAGGCAATGGGCCTCAAATGAAGGCTGGAGTAGCGATTCTCATATCAGATAAATGAGATTTTAAACTAAAGACTGTAGTCAGAGATACAGAAGGACACTACATAATTCTTAAAGGGACTATCCACCAAGAAGATCTAACAATTGCAAATAGTTATGCCCCCAATATGAAAGCAGCCAATTACATAAAAAAAAAAAAACTGTTAATCAAGATAAAGAGTCATATTGATATGAATACATTAATAGTCAGAGATCTTAACATACCACTCTCAGTAATAGACAGATCATCCAAGCAGAAAATCAATGAAGAAACAAGAGCATTGAATGACACATTGAACCAGATGGACCTCATAGATATATACAGAACATTCCACCCTCAAACAACAGAATACTCGTTCTTCTCAAGTGCACATGGAATTTCTCCAGAATAGACCACTTACTGGGTCAGAAATCAGTGCTCAACAGATACCAAAAGATTGAGATGTTTCTCTGCATATTCTCAGATCACAATGCTTTGATACTGGAGCTCAACCACAAGGAAAAGTTTGAAAGAAATTCAAACACCTGAAAGCTAAAGACCATCTTGCTTAAGAATGCTTGGATCAACCAGGAGATCAAAGAACTTAAGCAATTCATGGAAACCAATGGGAATGAAGACACTTCGGTCCAAAACCTATGGCATACAGCACAAGAGGTCCTAAGGGGGAAATACATAGCCATCCAAGCCTCCCTCAAAAAAATTGAAAAATCCAGACTACATGAGCTGTCTCTACACCCTAAAGAACTGGAAAATCAAGGGGGAGGAGTCAAGATGGCAAAGAAGTAGCAGGCTCTGAAGACATCAGGTAGCAGGAGATCAGCTACATAGCTTATCAAACCATTGCAAACACTTACAAATCCAACAGGAGATCGAAGAGAACAAGAGCAACAAATCTAGAAATGGAAAATCAACCACTTTCTGAAAGGTAGGACCGGCGAAGAAGTGAATCCAAAGCGATGGGAAGATAGACTGCGGGGAGAAAGGCCAGCTCCCAGCAAGCAGCAGAACAACAGAGCACAAAATCAGGACTTTTAAAAGTCTGCTCCACTGAGGGACATCGCTCCAGAGGCTAAACTGGGGAGAAGCCCAGGCGGGGTCAGCGTGGTCCGAAGTCTGGCAGGGTTGCAGAAGGATAGGGGGTGTCTGAGTGTCGCAGAGCTCACAGGTATTAGAGCGGGGAAGCCGGCTACAGAGACGGATCTGAGGAGTGAGTTCTCAACTCGGGGTTACATTGAACCAGGCACAGTGTGGGTGAGCTTGGAGCGCAGCCAGAGGCCAGGAAGACGAGAGTGATTGAGCACTTTTCTCTGAGGGTGCACTGAGGAGTGGGGCCCCTAGCTCTCAGCTCCTCAGGGCCAGAGATTGGGAGGCCGCCATTTTCATTCCCATCCTCCGGAACTCTACAGAAAGCATTCAGGGAACAAAACCTCCCAAAAGCGACCCCGAGAGGATTACTTAGACTGGCCCTTGGTAAGGGCCATGCAATTCTGTCTCAAGAAAAGACACTTGAGAATCACTACAACAGGCCCCTCCCCCAGAAGATCAACAAGAAATCCAACCAAGACCAAGTTCACTTGCCAAGGAGAACAACGGAATTCCGGAGGAGGAAAAAGCAAAGCATGGAATTCATGGCTTTTTGCCCATGATTCTTTAGTCTTGCAGTTAATTTTTTTTTTAATTTTACTTTTTTCTTCTGCTAAATATTTTTAAACTTTTACTCTATCCTCCCTTAACATTTTTTAACTAGTTTATCTTAACAATAACTTTCATAAAAAATAATAATCTTTTTTGAATGTTCATTATTATAGTCATATTTTATCCTTCATTGTATTTAACTTTATTTTTTGTATACACATAGGGTTTTTTCTTCTAAAAAATTTGGGATGCAACTTCTTCTAATAGATGAAAATATACCCTAAATCTAGCTCCAGGCTTGTTCTTGTCTCCAACCCAAGCAAATTCTCTCCACCTTTTTTTTCTTTATTCTTCCAACCAACTTACTTTATCAACTCCTTTTTTAGAAATTTAATTTTGTTTCATCTTTATAGGCATATTCCATCCATTCATTGTGTTTACCCTTATATATGTTTTTCATTTTTTAAAATTTTGGGAGGTAGTTTCTTCTAAGAGACCAAAATACTCCAAAAATTAAGTGGGTGACCCTGTTCTAGTCACCAGTCTAATATAGATATAGATATAGATATAGATATATATATATATATGTTTTTCCTTTTATATATATTTTCTTTTTTATATTTTTTTCTCTATTTGTTTTCTTTTTTAATTTTTTTTTTCTGAACTTCTTTTTATCCCCTTTCTCCCTCCCATGATTTGGGGTCTCTTCTGATTTGGTTAAAGCACATTTTCCTGGGATCTTTGTCACCTTATTAGTATTTTATTTGTTCCTTCATATATTATCTGGACAAAACGACAAGGCAGAAAAACTCACCACAAAAAAAAAAAAAAAAAGAACAAGAGGCAGTACCAAAGGCTAGGGACCTAATCAATATGGACATAGGTAATATGTCAGATCTAGAGTTCAGAATGACGATTCTCAAGGTTCTAGCCGGGCTCAAAAAAGGTATGGAATATATTAGAGAAACCCTCTCCAGAGAGATAAAAGCCCTTTCTGAAGAAATTAAAGATGAAAATCTAACCACGTTGAAATAAAAAAAGCCATTAATGAGGTGCAATAAAAAATGGAGGCTCTTACTGCTAGAATAAATGAGGCAGAAGAAAGAATTACGGATATAGAAGACCAAATGACAGAGAATAAAGAAGCTGAGCAAAAGCGGGACAAACAAATACTGGACCACGAGGGGAGAATTCGAGAGATAAGTGACACCATAAGACGACACAACGTTAGAATAATTGGGATTCCAGAAGAAGAAGAAAGAGAGAGGGGAGAAGAAAGTATGTTGGAAAGAATTATTGTAAAGAATTTCCCTAATATGGCAAAGGAAACAAGCATCAAAATCCAGGAGGTGCACAGAAACCTCTCAAAATCAACAAGAATAGGTCCACACCCCGTCACCTAATAGTAAAATTTACAAGTCTTAGCAACAAAGAGAAAATCCTGAAAGCAGCCCGGGAAAAGAGGTCTGTAACATACAAGGGTAAAAATATTAGATTGGCAGCAGACTTATCCACAGAGACCTGGCAGACCAGAAAGAACTGGCATGATAGAGCACTAAACGAGAAAAACATGCAGCCAAGAATACTATATCCAGCTAGGCTATCATTGAAAATAGAAGGAGAGATAAGAAGCTTCCAGGACAAACAAGAACTGAAAGAATTTGCAAACACCAAACCAGCTCTACAGGAAATATTGAAAGGGGTCCTCTAAGCAACGAGAGACCCTAAAAGTAGTAGATCAGAAAGGAACAGAGACAATATACAGTAACAGTCACCTTACAGGCAATACAATGGCACTAAATTCATATCTCTCAATAGTTACCCTGAATGTAAATGGGCTCAATGCCCCAATCAAAAGACACAGGTTATCAGAATGGATAAAACAACAAAACCCATCACTATGCTGCCTACAAGAAACTCATTTTAGACCCGAAGACACCTCCAGATTGAAAGTGATTAGGTGGAAAACAATGTACCATGCTAAGGGGCATCAGAAGAAAGCTGGGGTGGCAATCCTTATATCAGATCAATTAGATTTTAAGCCAAAGACTATATTAAGAGATGAGGAAGGACACTATATCATACTCAAAAGGTCTGTCCAACAAGAAGATCTAACAATTTTAAATATCTATGTCCCCAACATGGGAGCAGCCAACTATATAAACCAATTAATAACAAAATCAAAGAAACACATCAACAATAATACAATAATAGCAGGGGACTTTAACACTCCCCTCACTGAAATGGACAGATCATTGAAGCAAAAGCTCAACAAGGAAATAAAGGCCTTAAATGACACACTGGACCAGATGGACATCACAGATATATTCAGAACATTCCATCCCAAAGCAACAGAATACACATTCTTCTCCAGTGCACATGGAACATTCTCCAGAATAGATCTCATCCTGGGTCATAAATCAGGTCTCAACTGGTATCAAAAGATTGGTATCATTCCCTGCATATTTTCAGACCACAATGCTCTGAAGCTAGAACTCAATCACAAGAGGAAATTTGGAAAGAACCCAAATACATGGAAACTAAACAGCATTCTTCTAAAGAATGAATGGTTCATCCATAAAATTAAAGAAGAATTGAAAAAAATCATGGAAACATATGATAATGAAATCACAATATTTCAAAATCTGTGGGACACAGCAGAGGCTGTCCTGAGGGGAAAATATATAGTGATAGAAGCCTTTCTCATGAAACAAGAAAGTTCTCAAATACACAACCTAACCCTACACCTAAAGGAGCTGGAGAAAGAACAAAGAAAGCCTAAACGCAGCAGGAGAAGAGAAATCATAAAGATCAGAGTAGAAATCAATGAAATAGAAACAACAACAACAACAACAAAATTAGAACAAATCAACGAAACTAGGAGCTGGTTCTTTGAAAGAATTAATAAGATTGATAAACCCCTGGCCAGACTTATCAAAAAGAAAAGAGAAAGGACACAAATAAATAAAATCATGAATGAAAGAGAAGAGATCACAACCACCACCAAAGAAATACAAACAATTATAAGAACATACTATGAGCAACACTACGACAAAAAATTTGACAATATAGAAGAAACGGATGCATTCCTAGAGACATATAAACTACCACAACTGAACGAAGAAGAAACAGAAAACCTGAACAGAAACATAAGAAGTAAGGAAATTGAAACAATCATCAAAAATCTCCAAACAAACAAAAGCCCAGGGCCAGATGGCTTCCCAGGAGAATTCTACCAAACATTTAAAGAAGAATTAATTCCTATTCTCCCAAAACTATTCCAAAAAAATAGAAATGGAAGGAAAACTTCCAAACTCATTTTATGAGGTCAGCACTACCTTGATCCCAAAGCCAGACAAGGATCCCATCAAAAAAGAGAGTTACAGACCAATATCCTTGATGAACACAGATGCGAAAATTCTCATCAAAATACTAGCCAATAGCATCCAACAGTCCATTAAAAGGATTATTCACCACGACCAAGTGGGATTTATTCAGGGACTGCAAGGTTGGTTCAACATCTGCAAATCCATCAGTGTGATACAATACATTAATGAAAGAAAGAACAAGAACCATATGATACTCTCAATAGATGCCGAAAAAGTATTTGACAAAGTACAGCATCCCTTCCTGATCAAAACTCTTCAAAGTGTAGGGATAGAGGGCACATACCTCAATATTATCAAAGCCATCTATGAAAAACTCACCGCAAATTTCATTCTCAGTGGAAAAAAAAACTGAAAGCTTTTCCACTAAGGTCAGGAACACGGCAGGGATATCAATTATCACCACTGCTATTCAATGTAGTACTAGAAGTCCTAGCCTCAGCAATTAGACAACAAAAAGAAATTAAAGGCATCCAAATTGGCAAGGAAGAAGTCAAACTATCACTCTTTGCAGCTGATATGATACTATATGCGGAAAACCCAAAAGACTCCACTCCAAAACTGCTAGAATTTGTACAGGAATTTAGTAAAGTGTCAGGATATAAAATCAATGCACAGAAATCAGTTGCATTTCTCTACACCAACAACAAGACAGAAGAAAGAGAAATTAAGGATTCAATCCCATTTACAATTGCACCCAAAACTATAAGATACCTAGGAATAAACCTAACCAAAGAGGCAAAGAATTTATACTCAGAAAACTATAAAGTACTCATGAAAGAAATTGAGGAAGACACAAAGAAATGGAAAAATGTTCTATGCTCATGAACTGGCAGAACAAATATTGTGAAAATGTCTATGCTACCTAAAGCAATCTACACATTTAATGCAATCCCTATCAAAATCCTATCCATTTTTTTTTCAAAGAAATTGAACAAATAACCCTAAAATTTATATGGAACCAGAAAAGACCTCAAATAGCCAAAGGAATATTGAAAAAGAAAGCCAGAGTTGGTGGCATCACAATCCCGGACTTCAAGCTCTATTACAAAGCTGTCATCATCAAGACAGTATGGTACAGGCACAAAAACAGGCACATAGATAAATGGAACAGAATAGAGAGCCCAGAAATAGACCCTCAACTCTATGGTCAACTAATCTTCGACAAAGCAGGAAGGAATTTCCAGTGGAAAAAAGATAGCCTTTTCAACAAATGGTGCTGGGAAGATTGGACAGCTGCATGCAGAAAAATGAAATTGGAACATTTCCTTACACCACACACGAAAATAGACTCAAGATGGATGAAGGACCTCAATGCGAGAAAGGAATCCATCAAAATCCTGGAGGAGAAAACAAGCAGCAACCTTTTCGACCTCAGCTGCAGCAACTTCTTCCTAGGAGTATCACCAAAGGAAAGGTAAGCAAGGGCAAAAATGAATTATTGGGATTTCATCATGATGAAAAGCTTTTGCACAGCAAAGGAAACAGTTGACGAAACCAAAAGGCAACTGACCGAATGGGAGAAGATATTTGCAAAAGACATATCAAGATAAAGGGCTAGTGTCCAAAATCTATAAAGAGCTTATCAAACTCAACACCCAAAGAGCAAATAATCCAATCAAGAAATGGGCAGAAGACATGAACAGACATTTCTGCAAAGAAGACATCCACATGGCCAACAGACACATGAAAAAATGCTCCACATCACTCAGCATCAGGCAAATACAAATCAAAACCACAATGAGATATCACCTCACACAAGTTAGAATGGCTAAAATTAACAAGTCAGGAAATGACAGATGCTGGCGAGGATACAGAGAAAGGGGAATTCTCCTACACTGTTGGTAGGAATGCAAGCTGGTGCAACCACTCTGGAAAACAGCATGGAGGTTCCTCAAAAAGTTGAAAATAGAGCTACCCTATGACCTAGCAATTGCACTACTGGGTATTTACCCTAAAGATCAAATGTAGTAATCTGAAGGGGCACATGCACTCAAATGTTTATAGCAGCAATGTCCACAATAGCCAAAGTATGGAAAGAACCTCGTTGTCAATCAACAGATGGATGGATAATGAAGAGGTGGTATATATACACCATGGAATACTATGCAGCCATCAAAAGAAATTAAATCTTGTCTTTTGCAATGACATGGATGGAACTAAAGTGTATTATGCTTAGTGAAATAAGTCAATCAGAGCAAGACAACTATCATATGATCTCCCTGATATGAGGAAGTGGAGAAGCAATGTGGGGGGGCTTGGGAGGTAGGAAAAGAATAAATGAAACAAGATGGGATTGGGAGGGAGACAACCATAAGAAACTCTTAATCTCACAAAACAAACTGAGGGTTGCTGAGGGGAGCGGGGGAGGGAGAGGCTAGGGGTTATGCATATTGGGGCCACTATGTGCTATGGTGAGTGCTGTGAAGTGTATAAACTTGGCAATTCACAGACCTGTGCCCCTGGGGTTAAAAATACATTATATGTCTATTAAAAAATAAAAAAAAAAGAATTAAAAAAAAAGAACTGGAGAATCAACAACAAATTAAGCCAACGCCAAACACAAGAAGAGAAATAATCAAGATTAGAGCAGAGGTCAATGATAGAAACTAGACATACAGTAGAACGCATCAATGAAACTAGAAGTGGGTTTTTTGAAAGAATCAATAAGATCGAAAAACCATTGGCCAAACTCATCCAAAAGAAATGAGAGAAGGCCCAAATTAATAAAATTATGAATGAGAAGGGAGAGATCATGATTAACACCAAGGAAATAGGAATAATCATTAGAAATTATTATCAACAGTTGTATGCCAGTAAGTTAAGCAACCTGGATGAAATGGATGCATTCCTTAAAAACTACAATCTTCCAAAATTGACCCAGGAAGAAATTGACAACCTGAATACACAGATATCTAGTAACGAGATTCAAGGAGTGATCAAAAACCTCTGAAAAAACAAGATCCCAGCACCTGACGGATTCCCTGGGGAATTCTACCAAACTTCCAAAGAAGAAATAATACCTGTTCTCCTGAAGCTGTTCCAAAAATTGAAGCAGAAGGAAAACTTCCAGACTCTTTTTATGAAGCCAGCATTACCCTGATCCCCAAACCAGGCAAAGACCACACCAAAAAGGAAAATTTCAGACTAATATCCCTGATGAATATGGATGCTAAGATTCTCAACAAGGTCCTAGCTAATAGGATCCTACAGCACATTAAAAAGATTATCCTCCAAAACCAGGTGGGATTCATCCGTGGGTTTCAAGGATGGTTCAACATTCCCAAATAATTGTGATAGAACAGATTAATAAGAGAAGAGAGAACAACCACATGGTCCTCTCAATTGATGCAGAAAAAGCATTTGACAAAATCCAGCATCTGTTCCTGATTAAAATGTTTCAAAGTATAGGGATAGAGGGAACATTTCTCAACTTCATAAAGTCTATCTGAAAAACCCACAGCAAATATCATCCTCATTGGGAAAAAGCTCACAGCCTTTCCACTGAGATCAGGAACACGACAAGGATGCCCACTCTCACCACTCTTGTTCAACATAGTATTAGAAGTCCGAGCAACAGCAATCAGACAACAAAGAGAACTAAAAGGTATCCAAATTGGCAAAGAAGAAGTCAAACTCTCTCTCTTCACAGATGACATGATACTTTATATGGAAAACCCAAAAGACTCCACCCCCAAACTACTAGAACTCATGCAGCAATTCAGTAATGTGGCAGGATACAAAGTCAATGTACAGAAATCAGTGGCTTTCTTCTACTCTAACAATGAAAATACAGAAAAGGAAATTAGAGAATCGATTCCATTTACTATATTACCAAGAACCATGAGATACCTGGGAACAAACCTAACAAAAGAAGTAGAGGATCTGTACTCGAGGAACTACAGAACACTCATGAAAGAAATCAAGAAGACACAAAAAGATGGAAGACCATTCCATGCTCTTGGATCGGAAGAATAAACATTGTTAAAATGTCTATACTGCCTAGAGCAATCTATACTTTTAATGCCATTCCAATCAAAATCCTACTGATATTTTTCAAAGAGCTGGAGCAAATTATCCTTAAATTTGTATGGAGTCAGAAGAGAACCCAAATTGCTAAGGAAATGTTGAAAAAGAATAACAAAACTGGTGGCATCACGTTGCCTGATTTCAAGCTTTACTACAAAGCTGTGATCACCAAGACAGCATGGTACTGGCATGAAAACTGACACATAGACCAGTGGAACAGAGCAGAGAGCTCATATATGGACCCTCAACTCTATGGTCAAATAATCTTCGACAAAGCAGGAAAAATATACTGTGGAAAAAAGAAAGTCACTTCAATAAATGGTGCTGGGAAAATTGGAGAGCTATAAATAGAAGAATGAAACTCGACCATTCTCTTACACTGTACACAAAGATAAACTCGAAATGAATAAAAGACCTGGACGTGAGACAGGAATCCATCAGAATCCTGAAGGAGAACATAGGTAGTAACCTCTTTGATATCAGCCACAGCAACTTCTTCCAAGATATATCTCCAAAGGCAAAGGAAACAAAAGCGAAAATGAACTTTTGGGACTTCATCAAGATCAAAACCTTCTGCAGAGCAAAGGAAACAGTCAACAAAGAAAAAGAGGCAACCCACGGAATGGGAGAAGATATTTGCAAATGACAGTACAGACAAAAGGTTGATATCCAGGATCTATAAAGAGCTTCTCAAATTCAACACACACAAAACAAATAATCATGTCAAAAAATGGGCAGAAGACATGAACAGACACATCTCCAATGAAGGCATACAAAAGGCTATCAGACACATGAAAAAATGTTCATCATCACTAGCCATCAGGGAGATTCAAATCAAAACCACATTGAGATACCACCTTACACCAGTTAGAATGACCAGAATTAACAAGACATTAATCAAGGTGTGTTAGAGCAGATGTGGAGAAAGGCGAACCTTCTTACACTGTGGTGGGGATGCAAGTTGGTGCAGCCACTTTGGAAAACAGTGTGGAGATTCCTTAAGAAATTAAAAATAGAGCTTCCCTATGACCCTGCAATTGCACTGCTGGGTATTTACCCCAAAGATACAGATGTAGTGAAAAGAAGGGCCATCTGTACCCCAATGTTTATAGCAGCAATGGCCACGGTCGCCAAACTGTGGAAAGAACCAAGATGCCCTTCAACGGATGAATGGATAAGGAAGATGTGGTCCATATACACTATGGAGTATTATGCCTCCATCAGAAAGGACGAATACCCAACTTTTGTAGCAACATGGACAGGACTGGAAGAGATTATGCTGAGTGAAATAAGTCAAGCAGATAGAGTCAATTATCATATGGTTTCACTTATTTGTGGAGCATAAGGAATAATGCGGAGGACATGAGGAGATGGAGAAGAGAAGGGAGTTGGGGGAAATTGGAGGGGAGTAAAACCATGAGAGATAGTGGACTCAGAAAAACAATCAGAGCGTTCTGGAGTGTTTCTCATTCTCAATGGAGAAAAACTGAGAGCTTTTCTGTTAAGGTCAGGAACATGGCAAGGATGTCTGTTATCACCACTGCTGTTCAACATAGTACTTGAAGTCAGCAATCAGACAACAAAAAGAAATTAAAGGCATCCAAATTGGCAAAGAAGTCAAACTATCACTCTTTGCAGATGATATGATACTATATGTGCAAAACCCAAAAGACTCCACTCCAAAACTGCTAGAACTTGTACAGGAATTCAGTAAAGTGTCAGGATATAAAGTCAATGCACAGAAATCAGTTGCATTTCTTTACACTACCAACAAGAGAGAAGAAAGAGAAATTAAGGAGTCAATCCCATTTACAATTGCACCCAAAACCATAAGATACCTAGGAATAAATCTAACCGAAGAGACAAGGAATCTATACTCAGAAAACTATAAAGTACCCATGAAAGAAATTGAGGAAGACACAAAGAAATGGAAAAATGTTCCATGCTCCTGGATTGAAAGAACAAATATCATGAAAATGTCTATTCTACCTAAAGCAATCTACACATTTAATGCAATCCTTATCAAAATCCCATCCATTTTTTAAAAGAAATAGAACAAATAATCCTAAAATTTGTATGGAACCAGAAAAGACCTTGAATAACCAAAGGAATATTGAAAAAGAAAGCCAGAGTTGGTGGCATCGCAATCCCGGACTTCAAGCTCTATTATAAAGCTGTCATCATCACGACAGTATGATACTGGCACAAAAATAGACATATAGATCAATGGAACAGAATAGAGAGCCCAGAAATAGACCCTCAACTCTATGGTCAACTAATCTTCGACAAAGCAGGAAAGAATATCCAATGGAAAAAAGACAGCGTCTTCAACAAATGGTGCTGGGAAAATGGGACAGCCACATGCAGAGAAATGAAATTGGACTATTTCCTTACACCACACATGAAAATAGACTCAAAATGGATGAAGGAACTCAATGTGAGAAAGGAATCGATCAAAATCCTTGAGGAGAACACAGGCAGCAATCTCTTTGACTTCATCTGCAGCAACTTCTTCCTAGGAACATCAACAAAGGCAACACAAACAAGGGCAAAATGAACTATTGGGATTTCATCAAGATCAAAAGCTTTTGCACAGCAAAGGAAACAGTTAACAAAACCAAAAGGCAACTGACAGAATGAGAGACGATATTTGCAAACGACAAAGCAGATAAAGGGCTAGTATCCAAAATCTATAAAGAGTTTAGCAAACTCAACACCCAAAGAGCAAATAATCCAATCGAGAAATGGGCAGAGGACATGAACAGACATTTCTGCAAAGAAGACATCCAGATGGCCAACAGACACATGAAAAAGTGCTCCACATCACTCAGCATCAGGGAAATACAAATCAAAACCACAATGAGATACCACCTCACACCAGTCAGAATGGCTAAAATGAACAAGTCAAGAAATGACAGAAGATGGTGAGGATGTGGAGAGAGGGGAACCCTCCTACAGTGCTGGTGGTAATGCAAGCTGCTGCAACCACTCTGGAAAACAGTGTGGAAGTTCCTCAAAAAAGTGAAAATAGAGCTACCTTATGACCCAGCAATTGCACTACTGGGTATATATCCTAAAGATACAAACGTGGTGCTCTGAAGGGGCACGTGCACCTGAATGTTTATAGCAGCAATGTCCACAATAGCCAAACTGTGGAAAGAACCTAGATGTCCATCAACAGATGAATGGATAAAGAAGAAGTGGTATATATATACAATAGAATACTATGCAGCCATCAAAAGAAATGAAATCTTGCCTTTTGTGATGACGTGGATGGAACTAGAGGGTATTGTGCTTAGTGAAATAAATCAATTGGAGAAAGACAACTATCATATGATCTCCCTGATATGAGGAAGTGGAGATGCAATGTGGGGTATTGGAGGTAGGAAAAGAAAAAATGAAAAAAGATGGGATCGGGAGAGAGACAAACCATGAAAGACTCAATCTCAAAAAACAGACTGAGGGTTGCTGGGGGTAGGGGAAATGGGAGAGGGTGGTGGGGATATGGACATTGGGGACGGTGTGTGCTATGATGAGTGCTGTGAAATGTGTAAACCTGGCGATTCACAGACCTGTATCCCTGGGGCTAAAAATACATTATATGTTTATTAAAAAATATTTTAAAAAAAGAAAGAAATAGGCAGAAGACATGAATGGACATTTTTCCAAAGAAGACATCCAGATGGCCAGCAAACATATGAAAAGATGCTCAGCATCACTCATCGTCATGGAAATACAAATCAAAACCTCAGTGGGATATCAACACACAGATGTCAAGATGGTAAAATTAACAACACAGTAAACAGATGTTGATGAGAATGCAGAGAAAGGGGAACCCTTGGGTTTCATTAAACATGGGGCCTTATCTCCAGACAGCTGTTTTCTTCTGAAGCTGAGCCAGGCCAACACAGAATCAACCATGTCTAAAGGACCTGCAGTTGGCATTGATCTCATCATCACCTACTCTTGAGTGGGTTTCTTCCAGCACGGGAAAGTGGAAATAATTGCCACTGATCAGGGAAATGGAACCACCCCAAGTTATGTTGCTTTCACCAGCACCAAACGATTGATCAGTGGTGTTCCAAAGAATGAAGTTGTGATGAGCCCCACCAACATAGTTTTTGATGTCAAACTCCTGATTGGACGTAGATTTGATGATGCTATTCTCTAGTCTGATATGAAGCATTGTCCCTTCATGGTGGTGAATGATGTTGGCAGGCCCAAGGTTCAACTAGAATACAAGGGAGAGAAAAAAGCTTCTATGTAGAGAAGGTGTCCTCTATGGTTTTTACAAAAATGAAGGAGGTCGCAGAGGCTTACCTTGGGAAGATGGTTACCAATGCAGTTGACACAGTACCTGTATACTTCAATGACTCTCAGCATCAGGCTAAAAAAGATGCTGGAACTATTGTTGTTCTCAATGTATTTTGAATCATCAATGAGCCAACTGGTGCTACTATTGCTTATGGTTTAGATGAAAAGGTTGGAGCTGGAAGGACTGTGCTTATCTTTGACTTAGGAGGTGGCACTTTTGATGTGTCAAGTCTTACTAGAAGATGTGATCTTTGAGGTTAAGTCCACAGCTGGAGTCACCTACTTAGGTGGAGAAGACTTTGACAACCGAATGGCCAACCATTTTATTGCAGAGTTTAAAAGCAAACATAAGAAGCACATCAGTGAAAACAAGAAGGCAGTTCGTTGTCTCAGTACTGCTTGTGAACATACAAGTCTTCCAGCATGCAACCCAGCATTGAGATTGATTCTCTAGACAAAAGAATTGACTTCTATACCTCTACTACTTGTTTCTGGTTTGAAGAATTAAATACTGACCTATTCCGTGTCACCCTGGACCCTGTAAAGAAAGCCATTTGGGATGTCAAGCTAGATAAGTCTCAGATCCACGATATTGTCCTGGTGGGTAGTTCTACCCACATCCCCAAGATTCAGAAACTTCTATAAGATGCCTTCAATGGAAAATAACTGAATAAGGGCATCAAGCCTGATGGGGCTGTTGCTTATGGTGCAGCTGTCTAGGCAGCCATCCTTTCTGGAGGCACATATAAAAATGTTCAAGGTTTGCTTCTGTTGGATGTCACTCCACTTTCTCTTGGCATTGAAACTGCTGGAGGAGTCATGACTATTCTCATCAATCATAATACTACCATTCCTATAAGACACAAACCTTCACTAACTACTCCAACAATCAGTCTGGTATGCTTATTCAGGTGTATGAAGGTGAGCATGCCATGACCAAGGATAACAAACTACTCAGCAAGTTTGAGCTAACAAGTATACCTCCTGCCCTTCATGGTTTCCTCAGATTGAAGTCACTTTTGATACTGATGCTAATGGTATCCTCAATGTCTCTGCTATAGATAAGAGCACAGGAAAAGAGAACAAGATTACCATCACTAATGATAAGGGTTGCTTGAGCAAGGAAGACATTGAGCTCATTCATGGTCCAGGAAGCTGAGAAGTACAAAGCTGAGGAAGAGAAACAGTGAGACAAGGCGTCATCCAAGAATTCACTTGAGTCTTATGCATTGGACGTGAAAGCAACTGTTAAAAATGAAAAACTTCAAGGCAAGATCAATGATGAGGACAAACAGAAGATTCTTGACAAGTGCAATGAAATCATCAACTGACTCGGTAAGAAGCAGACTGCAGAGAAGAAGAATTTGAACACCAAAGTCTGCAACTCCATTATCACCAAGCTGTACCAGAGTGCAGGGGGCATGCCAGGAAGAATGCATGGAGGCTTCCCAAGTGGTGGAGCTCTTCCTTCTGGGGTTGCCTCCTCTGGGCCCACCATCAAAGAGGTTGATTAAGCCAACCTGAGAATAGGTCTAACATTGTTCCACACAAAATATTTGAAGGACCCAAATTTGTAAAAATCCCATGGCAGTTTTAACATTGAAGCAAACAAACTGGGCATTCTTGATACTTGAATATGGAACATGTGCACAGGGAAAGGAAATAAACATTACATTTTGTAAGCATGGTATTGTTACGTGGAAAATGCAATGTCCTAAATAAAACTGTATTTAAAATTGGAAAAAAAAAAAAAAAGAAAGGGGAGCCCTCTTACACTGTTGGTGGGAATGCCACCTGGTGCAGCCACTCTACAAAACAATATGGAGGTTCCTCAAAATTGAAACATAGTACTACCCTGTGACCTGGCAATTGCACTACTAGGTACCTACAAAAATTATACAAAAATACTGATTCAAAGAGGCCCATGCACCCTGATGTATTTATCAGCATTATCAACAATAGATGTATTATGTAAAGAGGCTAAATATGTCCATTGAATGAGTAATAGATAAAGAAGATGTGGTATATATACAGGGAATGGAATATTACTTAACCATCAAAAGAGTAAAATGTTGCTATTTGCAAGGATGTGAATGTAGTTAGAGTGCATTATGCTAAGCAAAATAAGTTAGAGAAAGACAAATACCATATGAAGTTATTCATATGTGCAATTTTGGAAATGAAACAGATGGAACTTTGGGATGTGCAAAAAGAGGGGGGAAGTGAAGATATTTTTAACAATAGAAAACAAACAGAGTTGTTGGAGAGGATGTGTATGGCAGTCACACTAAATGGGTGATGCATATTACTTGTGTGATGAATACTGGGAGTTATACATAAGTGATGAATCACCAAATTCTATTCTTTTTTTTTTAAGATTTTATTTATTTATTTGACAGAGAGAGAGAGAGAACACAAGCAGGGGGAGCAGGAAAAGGAGAAGCAGGCACCCTGCTGGGCAGGCAGCCTGATGCGGGGCTCAATCCCAGGACCCTGGGATCATGACCTGAGCTGAAGGCAGACGCCAAATGACTGAGCCACCCAAGCGTCCCACCAAATTCTATTCTTTTTTTTTTTAAGGTTTTATTTATTTATTAGACAGAGATCACAAGTAGACAGAGAGGCAGACAGAGAGAGAGAGGAGGAAGCAGGCTCCCCGCTGAGCAGAGAACCTGATGTGGGGCTTGATCCCAGGACACTGGGATCATGACCTGAGCCAAAGGCAGAGGCTTTAACCCACTGAGCCACACAGGCGCCCCCAAATTCTATTCTTAAAACCAATATTATGCTTTATGTTAACTAACTACAATTTAAATAAAAACAAAAAAAAAGATAATGTTGAAATTATATAGCCTTTAAGTATATTTGAGATTTTAAAATATTTTTGTTTAATAATAATAATATGCATTTTAGAAAACATTGAAAACATAATTAAAGGATTAAAAAAGGTCAGCAATGTTGCTACTCCATTTAAACCATAATTATTTTTTGAGGTACATATCCTCTGTTTCTTCTATGTGTGTGCATGTGTATGTGTGTGTAATGTTCATTTTCTTTTTTTTTTTAAGATTTTATTTATTTATTTGACAGACAGAGATCACAAGTAGGCAGAGAGGCAGGCAGAGAGAGAGGAGGAAGCAGGCTCTCTGCTGAGCGGAGAACCTGATGCGGAGCTTGATCCCAGGACCCTGGGATCATGACCTGAGCCGAAGGCAGAGGTCTTAACCCACTGAGCCATCCAGGCGCCCCTGTTCATTTTCTTTTTTCAAAAAAACCGAGGTCATACTTCACAATAGTAGAATATTTTCACTTAATTATTTGTCATGGACATTTTCCACATCATTAAATATTCTTCTTTAACATCATATTTAATGATTACTTAGTGAGGTTTTTATTGGTATGGATGTATAATTTTTAATGAGTATTATTGGATATTTAGTCTGTTGCTATTCATTACAAATAAAACTTCAAAGTATTCTTCACAATGGTGTATATCTGAAACTAAGGCAGTAGTATTGTGTGTCAATTACACTCAAATTTTAAAGATTTTTCTAAAAAAATGAAGGAACATATAAAATCAATAACACTAAGGTAGCAGATTAAAAATATTCTTTTTTAAAAGATTTTACTTTTTTTATTTGACAGACGGAGATCACAAGTAGGCAGAGAAGAAGGCAGAGAGAGAGGAGGAAGCAGGCTCCCTGCTGAGCAGAAAGCCCAATGTGGGGCTTGATCCCAGGACCCTGGGATCATGACCTGAGCTGAAGGCAGAGGCTTTAACTCACTGAGCCACCCAGGCACTCCTAAAAAAAATATTCTTGAAATAAGACCTTGATGCCCATACATTATTTCCTTAGTATAAACGTCTCTATTACAAATAAGGGCACACAAAATTCTATAACTTTTGATGAATATTGCCACATTATACTGGAATTTTAAAAATAATATTAAAAAAATAAAAAGAAAGATTACTAACTTATGTTTCCACAAATCATGGATGAAAATGCCCATTTTCTTATACTTTTCCAAGAATATTATTATTTCTTAAAATACTTTGTTAATTAAATGGGTAAAAAAAAATATATTTCAGTGCTGCATCTTTCCTCAGACAGTGGGGCACATTCACTGCCTCCCAGGCTCTACTTCTTAGACCTCTGCTCTGCTTCTTCTTAATGGGAAGAGTGGGAAGGTGTGGTGGAGCCATCAGTCTGCCAAGGGGTTGCCGTTGATGGGAAGAAGTGCCTAATAAGATAAAAAAGGTAGTTTGGTTTTAAAAACAACGTGTGTTGGAGAGGATGTGGAGAAAGGGGAACCCTCTTACACTCTTGGTGGGAAAGCAAGCTGGTGCAGCCACTTTGGAGAACAGTGTGGAGATTCCTCAAGAAATTAAAAATAGAGCTTCCCTATGACCCTGCGATTGCACTACTGGGTATTTACCCCAAAGATACAGATGGAGTGAAAAGAAGGACCATCTGTACCCCAATGTTTATAGCAGCAATGGCCACGGTCGCCAAACTGTGGAAAGAACCAAGATGCCCTTCAACGGACAAATAGATAAGGTAGATGTGGTCCATATACACTATGGAGTATTGTTTCTCCATCAGAAAAGGATGAATACTCAACTTTTGTAGCAACATGGACAGGACTGGAAGAGATTATGCTGAGTGAAATAAGTCAAGCAGAGAGAGTCAATTATCATATGGTTTCACTTATTTGTGGAGCATAACAAATAACATGGAGGACATGGGTAGATGGAGAGGAGAAGGGAGTTGAGGGAAATTGGAAGGGGAGGTGAACCATGAGAGGCTATGGACTCTGAAAAACAACCTGAGGATTTTGAAGGGGCGGAGGTTGGGAGGTTGGGGGAACCAGGTGGTGGGTATTAGGGAGGGCACGGATTGCATGGAGCACTGGGTGTAGTGCAAAAACAATGAATACTGTTATGCCAAAAAGAAATTAAAAAAATTAAAAAAATATATACATATATAACTTTTTTGGGACAAGCTCTGCTAATTTTTTCCCTTATATTTATTTACTGTTTAATTTTCTTTGTTGTCCTTTCCTGACTTCCGTCCACTTTTTTTAGCCTGTTCATCATTATTTTACTGATGTTTAATAACTGTTTCTACATTAAATCAATTAATCTGGGGAATATTCTACATGCAATTTTCCTTTTGTTATTTTGTTTTCAGTTTTGTGGATGTTGTTATATTTAATTATTACCATTTCTGGCCAGCCTGTGTGGCTCAGTCGCTGAAGTATCTGTCTTCAGCTCAAGTCATGATCTCGGGGTCCTAGGATTGAGCCCCACATTGTTGAACTCCCTGTTCAGTGGGGATCCTGCTTGTCCCTCTGCCCCTCCCCCATTCATGCTTTCTGTCTCTCTCTCTCTCTCTCAAATAAATGAATAAAATCTTAAAAAATAATAGTTGTTATTACTATTTCATATATTTGAGTTTCTTCATCTACATATTCTCTAAATTGTTTTTAAATTATTAGTCATACCCAGGCAGCATAGAAGGGCTATTATGTTACTTAACATATTGGATTTTTATCTGTATTTTTTTGCAACCCTTTATGCATATACTTTATCGTGGTGTTATTTTTAAGGGATTATCTCCAAATAAATGGAATGTCCAAAACCTAACTATAACAGCATGATTTTCTGTTAAAACTCATCTGTAATTCTGTCAAGCAGTTCCCTATAAAGCAAGGGCTCAATCAGATGCATAGAGTGGAAATAAGAAAACTACAGAGCTGATAAGTAGATTTCTATTGCCCTTTGCTGTGGTTTCCTGAAAACCTTATATCAAATTCATGGCTGTGTCCCTTGTCAGACATTCTTTTCCAAAAATGATATCTAATAACTTTATGAAAGTGTGTGCCAAAGAATAATCACAAATCTTTGAGGGCTTTTGCACCAAGACTTTCAGTACTGAGTGTCTCACTTTCAGATTATAAATCTGCCCCTATAACTTGCAGTTTGGAGGGTTCAACTGAACTGAGAAGCAATGAGAAGGATTAGTGGATTGTTTCCTCTCCCTGTGCAGTAATGGGATATAAGCACTATCCACAGGCCTTTGAATCCTAACTAGCTTGGAACAAATCAGAAATAACACCTTTAAGACTATACAGGTGTATCCATTTGTGGATCCTATGTACAATCATTACTTGCGTACTTATAATAGAGCTCCTGCTGCCATATGGCTTTAAAATGTCAAACTATGTTTAAATAAAGCACACTCAAGAATTTTTAAGTTGGAAGGAATCACCTCATTCAACTATCATAGGAGGAAACAGGCTCAGAGATCTGAAGTGACTTGTCTGAGGTGACCTTGTGAGTTAGTAAGGCTTCAATAATCATGTAGAAGTCAGTAGGTATGGACAGCTGAGGATAAGCCACAGTAGTGTGATTTAGAGGGGCACCATCCTCTGACCCTTTTCTGTTATATAATGCATGAAATTCTGTCAGTATATTCCTCTAAGATGAGGAATATTTCAAGGTGTATCAGCTAAAATATTATACAGGACAACTGAGATTAAAATCTTATATGGAATGAGAAATGATCCAGAAAGGGGCAGGAAATAAATCAGGGAGAATCTGTATTTACTTGATAATACTGCAGAGTACCAGATTGAAGCACGCAGGATTCCTAAATAAAATATCTCAAAAGGGGCATCTGGGTAGCTCAGTTGGTTAAGTGTCCAACTCCTGATTTTGGCTCAGGTCATGATCTCAGGGTCATGGAATCGAGCCCTGTATTGGGCTCCACGCTCAGATGGGAATCTTCTTCTGATTCTCTCCTTCTCCCTCTACCCCTCCCTCTGCTCACACACACCCTCTCCCTCAAGTAAATAAATCTTTTAAAACAAAAGAAAACAAACAAACAAACAAAAACAAGTTGGAAAAGTTGAAACATTGGAGTGAAGCAAAACATCTGTCCATCCTTCTATGAGGAGTCAGTGGTGGAAAGAGCAACTTTGGATTCCAGTTTTATTTTATACACATTTACTCTGTGACAGGTATAAGTATACAATTGGAGTGGTATTCAGTTACAGAGTAACAATTATTTCATAGAAGCTGCATCAGAAACAACTGAAGATGAAACACTTCCATCCCCAAATAGTAGTAATTTGTGCTGTGTACCAAAAAGAATCTTGCTTTAAATTTCCATTCCAATTTGCAACCCTCAAACTGTACCAGGCAAGGGTAGTGGCTATTGAAAATACCGCCAGGACACAGCTAGTTAAAGACACATTCAGTAGTGTTAACTAAGAAAAAAGACACTGTACAGTTTAAAAACAAATCTTATACAGCCTTACATTTCAATATTTTTTTTCTTTAAAAGTAGTGATTGTGTACAAGGGGTTAAATCCTTTATAGACCAGCTTATTCATCATCATTTTCTTCTTCATCTTCCTCCTCAACGTCCTCTTCATCTCCCTCCTCTTCCTTCTTTTTCTTGCTCTTTTCAGCCTTGACAACTCCCTTTTTTGCCCTATCAGACTTTCCTTTAGCTTCATATGTAGCAATATCCTTTTCATATTTTTTCTTCAGCTTAGCAGCCTTCTTTTCACAAGGCTACTTTTCTTCTGCAGCAGTGTTATTTCACATTTCTCTCAGTTTCTTTGCAACATCACCAATGGATAGGTTGAGATGTTCTCCTTTGATTTTTGGGTGATACTCAGAACAAAACAGGAAAAAGGCCAAAGGAGGCCTCTTGGGTGCACTGACATCCTTGAACTTCTTTTTTTTTTCCCCTTTAAGGAGGAAAACAAATTTTCATTTCTCTTTCACAATGGGCCTTGTCCGCCTTTGCCATGTCTTCAAATTTTCTTTCTCTTTGGAAGACATGGTCTTCCACCTATTTGAGCACTTCTTAGAAAACTCTGAGAAGTTGACTGAAGCATCTGAATGCTTCTTCTTGTACTCCTCTAGTCAAGTTTGCACAAAGAATGCATATGATGACATTTTGTCTTGGCTTTTTAGGATTTCCTTTGCCCATGTTTAATTATTTTCCTTAGCAAGACTCGAAGTTGCCCAGTGCCTGTCTGGCTCTCACTTGCTCCAGTGTGCATCTATGGAGCTCAATGTACTGCAATCTATTTATTAATTTTTGAGAGAGAGAGAAAGAGCATGTGAGTGCAAGGGGGAGGGGCAGAAGGAGAGATAGAGAGAGAGAATATCAAGCAGACTCCCCAGTGAGGGCAGAGCTTGACTTGGGGCTTGATCTCATGACCACAAGATTATGCCCTAAGTCAGACACAACTATCTGAGCCACCCAGGTGCCCCCGCAGAAATAATTCTAAGACTGGCCATGTAAATTAACTTTGTAGGTAACAAACTAAGATTTCTTCTTCAGTAGAGTTAATTTTCTAAGGTTAACATTTTCTGGGGTCTGTTTACTTTTAGCAAATTACTTTCCAGAATGTAGAAACCAATATTACAGAATTATTTGGCCATTGCGTCATGTGTCTAAATTTACAGTTTATGAAGGAGGGACCTGGGGAATCTCAGCTTAAGGAGGAATAGAACAAATACTAGCATCAAAGTTTACCAGTCCAAAGCTTTTCCTTTCTGCTGTGTGCTAATGCTTCCATTCTCTACTATCATGTCTTTTTGTTTATTCAGAGGATGGCTTCCTTGTGATCTTTGATTTTATTGAGAATCAGAGTAATGGCAAGCCAAATTCACTAAGTTGTTTTCTCCTGCCATACATATAACAAAGCAGAATGTTTAAATGAACTATCCTACCATTCTCTTTAAAACCTCTGGTGTCAGAAATAGTCTTCCAACCTTATTTCGTTCAAGATGTGTTAAATTTAAAGAGAAGTGTGTAAGATCACAGGATTGGGTTAAGAAAATCTAAAGGGATATGCACTGACTTTTCTTCAGTTCACATGGAGAGTAATACCAGTTATCCAGACTTGAATAAAAATAGCACTGTAATTAATGAAAAGAAGTATTTTGCTTAGGATCTAGAATTGACTATGTTCTCCATCTTGTGAGTGTTTGACTTGTCAGAATTTAAAACAAAAGTGTGTAGAAAGGGACAACTGGGTGACTCAGTTGGTTAAGCGTCTGCCCTCCACTCTGGTCATGGTCCCAGGATCCTGGGATTGAGTCCTGCATTGGGCTACTTGCTCAGCAGGAAACTTGCTTCTCCCTCTGCCTGTTTCTCCCTCTGCTTATGCTCTCTCTGACAAGTAATAAAGAAAAATCTTTAAAAAGTTGTGTTACAAAAAGTCAAGTGCCTAAGTTTATGAGTAGAATAAAAATTTCATCTTTTATTTGTATTGTACTCTACAGTTTTTAAAAGCAGTTCCAAAATCTTCATTATATTTTTGGAACCTCATAACAGCCATGTGAGATAGGCAGTGCAGGTATGTTTTTTTATAGGTAATGCTAGTTTTGTTTGTTTGTTTGTTTGTTGTTGTTGTTGTTTTAAAGGTAGTACAGCTAAAGCCCAGGGAACACTAAAGGAATTTGGTAGTAAGTGGCTGTAATAAGACTAGAAAGTAATTCTTCTGACTTGTGATTCAGTATGCTTCCTAATATTATTTATATTTTTTAATTAAAGTAAATAATCTCCATTACCAATATTTTCATGTTTCAACTACACAGATTTCTATAGATAACTGCATTAATAGGAATGGTACATAAAACTCTGTAATTCAAAACTGAGTGTAGATGACCTATTATGTAGAAGCTACAACATTTTTTTTAAAGATTGATGGATTGCTGAGAGAGAGAGAGCATGTACTCATGGGCAAGGGGAGGGTCAGAGAGAGGAAGAGGGGGAGAATCTAAAACAGATCCCTGCTGAGCATGGAGCCCAACATGGGGCTCCATCTCATGACCCTGAGGTTGTGACCTGAGCCTAAATCAAGAGCTGGATGCTTAATTGACTGAGCCACCCAAGTGCCCCAGAACCTACTAGTTTTACTGAAGAGCTATCATCCAAATGTTTTCTTTTATGGGACCCAAAATGCCAAGTAATCTTGAATAATCGTTATACGGTTTCCCATGTTAGATCCAACATATACAGAGATTTGGATCACTAGGGTGAAGTTGATTTTGAAAATGAAAGGAGAGAGAAAATGAAAAATGGAATTTTAATAACCTATGGTGTAGCAAAAACTGCAGCAATGACTTAACAGTTCTCTCCAAGAAGACAACAGGTAGAAACCAAAGTAAACAAGCCCACAGATCCTCTACTTCACTTAGGAATACCCACTTGAGATTCAGCAAGAGTTATCTAGAGATTGTGCTGTTTAATGTAAGTGGCCTAGTTGATTAAAAAGAAAAGGTGCTACTCTCCTTTGGTTTTTAGGAGGCTAGTGAAAATTAAACATTTCCATGCTAGGTACCAGGGAATTGAACTATAACATGGGGGTGGACACCTGGTATAAAGGGGGAAGTGAGAAGAGGACTTTGAGCTATTATTGTTAGAAAGGCATAAGCAAATATGATACAGAGTGTAAGATTTAAAGAACAAAAGGTTCACTTTGGGCTCAATAAATAAGATCAATGACAAGAAAAAGGAGAAATTCACCTCCTATGTGATCTCATAGCATAATGGATTTCCCATTACCTCTTCATACTTTATCTTCTTATTTGTCTGCCATTCTGAACATATTGAAAATCTGTGAGGTCATGAACATGCCCATATTGTTCTCTGCTCTATCTTTAATGTTTTGTATGGTGTCACACATACAGTAAGATTTCAAATGTATCTGTTAATGGAAAGAAGGGAGGGGGAAAAATAGATACAGGGCAGAGTGGTATAAAAGGGGAGAAAAGAATGGATTGTGAGAGAGACCTAGAAAAGAAATAAATTTACCTGAGACTGGTATTGCTATACTTAATTGTATTTATGCAATATATCTGCATAAGTGCTTACTCTTTCTGATTGGAATGTAGACCAAACAACATTAAAATATTGTGCCATGTGTACTTGTATGCATGTATGATTCAATAAAGAGTAAAAATGTGCCTTTGAAAAAAATCCTATAAAATATATTGAAATTACAGACTCATAGTAGGCACCATTTCTTTTAATGAATTTTCCTTGCAGTAATTTAAAATTGAAGTTTTTTTCCTATAATAATATGTTAATACCTGCTCTAAGAATATGCCACAAGTTTCCTATAGACTTCTCATTTTATATTCAGAAATAAGCTTAACATTCCAAAATATAAAGCCAGTTCTGCTCTTCTGTCTGCCAATGACTACAGAGAACTTTCTAGGGTCTTTCACTTTTTTCTCCCTCATGTGCTTCAGATACACTGAAACCTAAATGGAAATAGTGTGCCTAATCTATTTCTCTTTGCTTCTGTAGTTCCATTGGTAAGGTTGTTTTCATCTATCAGTATTTCACAACTTTTACTTTGAAACTGAGAAGCTTCTTGTGTATATAAGATAGGAGATCAAAAGTAAAGTTTGAAGTAAGTAGCTAGTGCTTTGAAATCATAGCAACACCCAGCAGAACTAGGAAGTCAAGACATGTTGGTTTCCCAGCTCCTTGGTCCAAGGAAAACATTGATTTGACTTATAGGGACCTAAGCTGAACAACACTGGAAGTGATTCTTTTTCCTCCTTCTGTGATATTGAGATTAAAATGTGCTCATTTCCAGAAGCCATTTCATACAATGTATGCTAAGTTATCATATCAAATTCCAACATTTACTAATTCAGATTCTTTCACTAGTCCTTTTAAAGCTTGTTATTTCCTCATGGGATTTAATGATTGTGTTTTAAAAAACACCAGCTATAAATAGAGTTAGTTTCATGAGTATACTCAAACTTTAAGCATTTAAAAAACTGTTGTTACAGAGTGTCATATTTTTAAAAGATATTATTTATTTATTTGAGATAGTGAGATAGAGAGGGAGAGAAAATGAGCAGGGGAGGAAGGACAGAAGGAGAAGCAGACTCCCCACTGAGCAGGGAGCCTGATGCAGGGCTGGATTCCAGGACCTGAGACCAGAACCTGAGCCAAAAGCAGCCACTCAACTGACTGAGCCACCCAGACGCCCCCTTCTCAACGTTATAGTTTGTTTTCTTTAGAAAATACCAAACATATGCAAAAGTAGAGGGAATAGTGTTCCAGTCACCTAAACCCCCAAAACTTCAATAGCCCTCTTGGTTCACCTATACTTCCACTCACTCCACTTCATTTTGCCCTGGGATCATCAAAACGTTAAATAAAGGGGCGCCTGGGTGGCTCAGTGGGTTAAGCCTCTGCCTTCGGCTCAGGTCATGGTCTCAGAGTCCTGGGATCGAGCCCCGCATCGGGCTCTCTGCTCAGCGGGGAGCCTGCTTCCTCCTCTCTCTCTGTCTGCCTGCCTCTCTGCCTCCTTGTGATCTCTGTCAAATAAATAAATAAAATCTTAAAAAAAAAAAAAGTTAAATAAAGTGTGCTCAACTACTTGGAAATTATATTCCCCAAAGATGATTCTTTAAAACCATGGTAACAAAATATATAATGTAACAAATTACATGTACCTATACCATAGATGAATATTAAGGTGATTACATTGCAGCAATAAGTTATAGATTTTAATGTAGCATTTGTTTCAATATGATAAAATTGACATATGGAAATATTACATATACAAATTCATGAGCAAGTAATACTGTTTTTAGGTCTCAACTTTTTCTTTAAGTTCAACTGATTCTCAACACCTTCTTTTGATGTAAACATAATTAAGCCTTTCAAAATTATGTCTTATGAGACTGATGCGCTGCCTACTGCACCGAGGCGGCACCTTATGTCTTTTAAAATATATTAAATAGCTTACTGAAAGACATGGACATAGTCAAAAACAGAAACATAATTGATATTAAAGAACTTCCAAACTCTAATACTCGAGTCAGACCATTGTAATAGCTCCTTTGTCACTACAGTTATCAGGAAATGTGTCTGATGAATTTCTGTTTTGATATTCCAAGGACTAACTTATTATTTACTCTATAGACATATCAGGTGAGAATACTATTTTTAGCAATATCTCATCAATTATTTGGAAATAAGAAGCAGAAACTATAAGAGAAATTTGTAAAAAAAAAATATTTGTAGAAACCAATTATAGAAGAAGGAAAACAACATTGTTTCATTATGCAGTTATGTTAAAGCACTCTAGTAAAATTCACTGGATATATAATATATTTTAATTAGGTTCTATGATAAATACTCTAGAAAGTTTAAGAGGTATTTTTTGTAAAGTTAATGACAGATTAGCTAAGTTCCCAATCAAAGAAAGAACAATTTAAAAGTACATGGAGTATTTAAGGCCAATGAGAAGATTTTATCTCTACAATCTTTTATTGTAAATCATGGTGAAGATTTCCTCGTAATGGTATTAACTGCTAAGGACATATATACACTGACTTAAAATGGAAGTAAATCTTTTTGTTTGAGTTATATTTTAAAGTATTAATAACATGTATTTATTTATATTTCATTTCCAAATTGCAAGAAAGCACTTTAGCTAAAGTATTACATAAAATCATATGGACCACTTTGCTACTAAAAGGCACAATTAAACATCTTTTATAAAAGAAAGAAAAGTAAAAAAAAAAGTGGATTTAGAAGTACAGTAAAGACATGCAAAGATATTGAGAGTGTTGCTTAGTAAACACTTCAGTTTAAAATAAGTTCTATAGGAGCATTATCAATAATAACCAAATTATGCAAAGAGCCCAAATGTTCATCAGCAGATGAATGGATAAAAAAGATGTGGTATATATATATATATATATATACAATGGAATATTACTTAGCCATAAAAAATGAAATCTTGTTATTTGCAATGACATGGATGGAACTAGAAAGAATTATGCTAAGCAAAATAAGTTAGTCATAAAAACAAATACTGTATGATTTCACTCATATGTGTAATTTAATAAAACAAATGATCATAGGGGGAAAAGGAGAGGCAAGCCAAGAAATAGACTCCTAACTATAGAGAACAAACTGGTGGTTACCAGAGTGGTGGTAGGTGGGGGGATGGATTAAATAGGTGATGAGTATTAAGGAGAGCACTTGTGATGAGCACTGAGTGTTGCATGTAAGTGTTGAATCACTAAATAGTACAACTGAAACTAATATTACACAGTATGTTAACTAAGTGGAATATAAATAAAAACTTTAAAAAAATAAGTGTTCTAGTTAAGATAGAAATGTAGCATCAGGATCTCAGCCAAGGTATAAAGATGGACTTTCCTTCTGAAATTTCTTGATGTATCCTCTCTCTTATTACCAACCTTCTGTACCTGCTTGCTGCCCTGAGATCCTTCTATCAGAGAAAAATGCCACTAATGTGATATTGATTTAATAGTTTAACCCTCCAGGGGCATTTGCATTTCAAAGGCCACCATAGAAAGGCCATATTTAACCCAAAGGAGCTCTGGCAAATATGCTCAAGTTTAGTATATATTCCTGTCAGTGAAAGATTTACTATAATTTTCTGTTTTGTGCTTTTAAAGTATAGGAATTATCATTTTGTTTTCACTTTAGTTTCTCAGGGCCACACACTGTGAGCACCACACTTACATGAGGGTTACAGATCATTAATTTAAAACTACCACTTCCACATGACATTCTTTGAAATATCTTCTGCATTTGCTGGTCTGTGAGCTCCTTGAGATATGAGACTCTGCCTTATTCATTTTGGCCTTAGTAGTATGTGGCACAGCCTGTCAAATAAGAAATAATAAATGCTTATGAAATGAACAAATGCATAAACAAGTAGAAACTTGTCTATTTACCATATAGATCCTCAATATGATCTCACACAAAACAGTTTAACATAAATCATAAAAATACCTAACATATATCAATATTATGTATTAACTATCAAGCCTGTTACAATTAATTCTGTGTGTGTGTGACTTGCATATGTGGACATCTCCCTGTGGAATAACAGGACATACATATATATTGGTCTTTGTTCCTGGTTCCTGGCACAGAGCACCTAAAACATTTATGACTTTCGAAGTGACAAGAGCACTAGGAACATCTCTTGTTCTAATCTGGCCACTGACCCCAGTTCTTGACACAGAGCTAACTTCCTAGGAATTTCCTGGGTAACAGCAGTTTTCTTTTGTTCTAATGAAATAACTCTTGGTGGGCTCCCAGATAGGATCTTGCCACCAAAAAGACCAAGCCATGCGTCTAAGTAGATAATATCAGAACTGAATTGAATTGTAGGATACCCAGCTGGTATCAGAGAATTTGTCTGTGTAGAAGTAAACCCAGAAACTTGCTGTCAAAAATGTTGTAAGTGTGGTAGTACTGTGAGAATAAGGGAAAACAGGAATTTTTCCTAGACATTACCCCACTAGTGAATATGTTCTTTTAGAACAGAGAACATGTCATGTTCATCTTTATAATTCACAAGCATGAGACATGACACATAGTATGTATTCAATTAATTTTTCCCAAATAAATGGTTATGGACCATATAGATAAATTAAAAGCTGGGGTATAATTTATATTTAATTCATAAAGATTTCTTGTTCTGTTTCAGATAACATTTTCTTCATAACCTTAGAAAGCTACTACTGTTAAGGACTATTAGTTGATTTGAAAATTTATATTCAAATGATAGTAATCAAAAGTCTTGTGTAAACCATAGATGTGAAGGAAAGGGAACAAGGCAGAGGTGGTATTTCTCCCACCCCTTAAAATCTTTTATTTAACTTAGTTTAATATTCTCACCAATTATTCAGATGTAATAGAATTATGTGGGGTTAATGATACTTTAAAAATGCAAAATACAAAGTGAAATATACACCTAAGAGGCAAAAACCACTAGTAGGTATCCTATTATTTCATAAAAAGAATATGAACTAATAATGCAATTCCATGTGATAAAAAATGTGGTGATCCTGATATGCATTAACAGAAGCCAAAAATATTATTTCTATATTTATGTCTGCTTATGTCTATTTACCTATAACTTCTAATCACTTCCAACCATCTTGTGATCTATATTATAATATTACTGTCATTTCATTGGTAAGCAAAGTAAGACTAATCATGTTAGGGTGCCTGGGTGGCTCAATGGGTTAAAACTCTGCCTTTGGCTCAGGTCATGGTCTCAGGGTCCTGGGATCGAGCCCCACATTGGGCTTTCTGCTCAGCAGGGAGCCTGCTTCCCCCTCTCTCACTGCGTGCCTCTCTGCCTAATTGTGATCTCTCTCTCTGTTAAATAAATAAATAAAATCTTAAAAAAAAAACTAATCATGTTAAAGCAACTTGCTCAAGTCACACAGGTATAAAGTTCATTTTTTGCTAGATCATGCTGCCTCTGGAATAGCCCATGAGTCTACACAATGTTCTCCTGTACAAAACCTACTCATTGTCTAAATCTTTCTGCTTTAGTTCATGCTGTTTCTCCTGCTTAGAATGACATTCCTACTCCATCTTCATATGTCCAACCTGTATGTTTTACAAAGATGAGACCATGTGCATTTTAACCTTAGAGATTTTCCAATAATTCTCACTATGTCCCTTAGTTTAGTAGGCAGCATTCTAAATATGGAGACCCCAGATTCCTATTCCCTGGTTATTCAATCAAACATTAATCTACATCATTTTCTGAGTGGATTTTACAGATGTAATTAAAATTCCAAGTAAATTGATTTTAAGATAAGAAGATTAACTCTGTGGGCCTGACCCAATCTGATAAACCCTTTAGAAGCAGATAATTTTCACAGAAAACGGATTCAAAGCACAAGGGGATTTGGTGTATCATTCCTGGCTCGAAGCTGGATGAACCCCCCAAAAATGCTGACAACATTGAGGGGCTGAGAGCAGTTTCCAGTTGATAACCAGCAAGGAAAAAGAGACCTCTGTCTTATAACCAAAAGGAGCTGAATTCATACAACAACATAAATAAGATTGGAAGCAGATTCTTCCCTGGAGCCTCCAGATAACAGCCCAAGCTAACTGACACATTCATTTCTGCTTTGTAAGACCAAGAACAGAGAAGCCAGGTGAGTCTACCCGTGCTTTTGACTTACAGTACTACTAAATAGTAAATTTGTGTCATTTTAAGCCATTGTATTTGTGGCATTTTGTTACACAGTAATACTATAGGTTGGTGTTTGATTCAAATTAACACCTGAGTATATTACATTATTTACACAATATATGTGAAAATATTTAAATATTGGTAATCTTGAATCTTTTTCTACATGGCTGTCTTATCTCCTAAATATGGTTTAAGCTGTTTTATAGCACAGACCACACATTATAATGAAAAAAAATTAGAACCTTTACCACTGAGATAAGCAGATCATTGACACTCCATAAATAATTGATAAAGTGAACATAATATGAACAGACTGTCCAACTCATCAGCCTTGGTTTTCATTCTTGAAATAGCATAAAAGAAGCTGCTGGGATTCTTAGCTCTTTGTCATGAAACTATTTTTGTAAAGATGCAGGCAGTTTAATTTGAAAGGCCATGTTTCAATAGCTAATATTCTCCATAGTAAGAAATACATGTGCTTTGCTAAAGCATTAACATGTGCTAGTTTAACATAATGCTATAATTAAGGTTCACATGGATGCTGTAGATGTTATTATAGTGCTTGTTGCCAAGGCAACCGTATGTACTATGTTCAAAAAGGTTGACTTTTTTTTCTTCTCCTAAGTGAGAAAGAAAAAAAACAAAAGCTTACTTAAAACCTATTTAGAAAGGAACAATCTGGCATTTTTAAAAGCTGGTATTTCACTTCATCTTATCAAAAGTCATTCCCCCAAAAAATGTCAAGTCTAAAAGCACCAGGTTTTTTAATCAATCCATTTATTTATTTTTCAAGGATCACTTTTTTTGTGTGTGTGTGAGCTTTAGGACTCCGATTTTATTCCTTTACCTCATCCTCCACACTAGAGCAAACACCACATTCATACACATACCCATCTGAATATGCAACAGGCATTTCCATATTATGTCATTGTTGTTACACAATCATATTCTAAGAATGAACTTTCTATATTCCAGTGACTATATTTACTACTTTCAATAAATCAAATAAAACATTGTTTGGAAATTTGGGAATTTTTTCACATTGCTATAGTTATCTTGAGTCATTGACAAATAATGTGGTTTATTCCCATTATCAAACACTTAAGCAAAGAATGTATTAGGGAGAAGGCAACAGGCTTGTATAAGGAGAAATCACGCATGACTCAACTACTGTAATTACTCTAGGAGGAAAATATGCATGCAGATAAAAGGAGTCTGGTAGCTATAATCTATTTAGATTCCCCCCAAAAATCTTTAGACTAGATTCTACATCTTCAAAGACTGTTGAAAAATAAAGTGAGGGGCACCTGGGTGGCTCAGTGGGTTAAGCCGCTGCCTTCGGCTCAGGTCGTGATCTCAGGGTCCTGGGATCGAGTCCCGCATCGGGCTCTCTGCTCCGCAGGGAGCCTGCTTCCCTCTCTCTCTCTCTCTGCCTGCCTCTCTGCCTACTTGTGATCTCTCTCTGTCAAATAAATAAATAAAATCTTTAAAAAAAAAAAAAAAAAGAAAAATAAAGTGAAACAAACAATAAACAAAAGCATACCACTACGAAAAATCATCAAATCACAAAGGAAGAGAGCAAGAGAAGAAGAAAGGAACAAAATAATTACAAAATAGCCAAAAGACAATGAATACAATGACAGTAAATTCATAAACAAAAACAACAACAAACAAACAACCTTCATCCCCAAATAGAAAATTGGGTTTGATTTAAGAAACAAATAGGCATTTCTAAAATAGAAAAACAGCAGTGTTCCCTTGGATCTGGGTAGTTAACATTTTACAAATGATCCTGAGGTAGGACATAGTAAAGTCTTCAAGCTGGCAGATTTCTTCAAGCACTTTTGGGCAGTTAAATGGTCAAGGAATGTAGGAAGACCTAGGAAGGGGTTGTGGATGTGCAAAGTGGCAATGTGGGAATATGTTTAGGGAAATAGTATCTAAATTGTACCCAAAGAAAACTCAAGAAAGCATCTTGGAGTCAACAGAAACTGTTTCCCAGCAACATCTTCTCAGTGTGCTGTGGAGGGGAGAAAGAGAGAGAGAGAAAGAGAGAGGAGGAGGAGGAGGAGGAGGAGGAGGAGGAGGAGAAAGAGGAAGAGGACGGGAGGAAGTAGAGGGGGGAAGAGGAGGAAAAGGAAAAGAGGAAGAAGGAGAAGGAAAGGCAAAAAAATAATAATTGGTGTATTTCATTAGAAGAGGAATGAGATAAAAAATGGCAAACATTCTCCCTTTGGAGATTATTGTTGCAATTCTGATCAGTAAACTAAAGCTTGTAAGCAAAGGAATAAAAGAAACAGATAAAAAATATGGGCAGATTTTTTCCAAAAATGAAGATTGATGGGAGATAATGACTAAGATGAGGACATAATCCACTTTATTTACTTTTTTTAATTTTAATTTAATGAATCCCTGAATACCAGAAGGAAACAGATAAAATTTGAGAAAAATTCAACAACAACAACAAAAACACTGAAGACCTACATCGTGCAGTGAAGAATAGATCTACAGAAAGTCTTACTGACAGACTTTTTTAAAAAATTTCATCTCTTTCTCAAGTAATAGACTTTTATTTCTAACTACTTACTTGATACCTCTGTTCAATTCTTACACAGACACATTAAAGTTAACGTCTATAAAACCAAATCCTTTTCTGCCCCCATGCTTGCTTTTCTCCCCTTGTGTGCCCTTCTTACTGAGTAACATCTCATGGTCCTTTTCAGTACCTTCTTTTCCCAAAACCCCTCTGCTTTTGGTACAGCCAAGCATTTTCAAATCCTGAAAGTTTGATAGCCGAAATATTCCCCAAATCTAAGCCCACTTCTCCATTCTTATTGCCACCACCTTGGCCCAACCCCTAATCATAGTTTGCCTGGACTATGTTAGGAACTTCCTAAACTGTTCTAATCTGTTTCTACTCTTTCATTTCTCCTCTTTCCAAATCAGCCGGCATCTAGTTTTGAGACTTATCTTCAAAATTCATGTTTGGTATGTGATTCTCTTACAAAATAATTTTCAAAGGCCTTCTACTACACTTAGAATAACTTCCAAACTACTTACTCTGCCATTTAAGCTCTAACAATCTGGTCCCAATCACTTCATCTTCTATCTAACCACTGTTTTCCATTCCAGGGTCCCTAAGCTCCAGGTACAGACTACTTGCAATTTCCAGCATATTCCATGAACTTGCATGTTCAATTTTCTATTATAGCTTTCTACCCCTTCTTATTATAGTTAATTGTTCCTCAAAAGCTTATGTGTACCCTGAGAGCGAATATCTTCTGTTATATAGTTATAAAGGGAAAAAAAGTAACTACATAAACATTGAATTAATGAATGAATGATTGAACAAACAAATGATCAGAGACCATGCAGGTTTGAAATATGAATAGTTTTCATATTTTTTGACAAGTTCATAAGTGACAGAGCCATAAAAAGACCAAAGATAATATCTTATTAAAAAAATAAAATGTATTACTAGTCCAATAGAAGGTGTACCCTTACTATGTTATAGAAACAGTGAAAGAATCTGTATCAGTTTGTACTGGTTCATAGCAGTAATTTAAAAATACAACTTTCTTTGAAGTTTCTAGGTTCATGTTTTTTTTTTTTAACATAAAATGATTATTAAAGCTATTTCTGATGCTTTTGGGGTGGATTCCTGATTTGAAGTGTCATGCAGTTTCTGGTCATTTTCTACGCTCCTAACACAGATTGCCATCAGCCATAAAACTGTACGTTCTTCCTTGAAGAACACAAATAGAAAGTGATCTGTCAAATATTACAAACGGAAATACCTAGTTTGGAATTACACAGGGCAGTTCAAGTTGGGAAGTAGATTCCCAAACCTTAAAGCATTTGCAAACATTCACAGATGTAGTGACAACACAACCACAAAAATAAGCTTGAGTTTTAAAAAAATCCATTTGATACTTACAGTAAAGGTGCTGAAGTTTCATTTAGAGAAATTGCAAATAACTCTCCTTTATTCAAATGTAATTAGGCAGTGATTACAAACTCTGATATTTTGGATTTGTGTATTTTGTAAATAAGGAACACCTTGATATGCTAATTACCTAGTTCTATCCCTATGTGTCCGTCCCACCCACCAGTAAGCTTTACTTTCTATATTTATGTTGTTTTCTTATTTTTTTATTTTATTTTAATAAACATATAATGTATTTTTATCCCCAGGGGTACAGGTCTGTGAATCGCTAGGTTTACACATTTCTCAGCAGTCATCATAGCACATACCTTCCCCAAAGTCCATATCCCCACCACCCTCTCTTGTCCCCCCTCCCCCCAGCAACCCTCAGTCTGTTTTTTGAAATTGAGTCTTTTATGGTTTGTCTCCCTCCCAATCCCATCTTTTCATTTTTTCTTTTCCTACCTCCCCCCAACCCCCCCACATTGCATCTCCACTTCCTCATATCAAAGAGATCATATGATAGTTGTCTTTCTCTGATTGACTTATTTCGCTAAGCATAATACCCTCTAGTTCCATCCACGTCATCGCAAATGGCAAGATTTCATTTCTTTTGATGGCTGCATAGTATTCCATTGTGTATATATACCACATCTTCCTTATCCATTCATCTGTTGATGGACATCTAGGTTCTTTCCACAGTTTGGCTATTGTGGACATTGCTGCTATAAACATTCGGGTGCACGTGTCCCTTCGGAGCACCACGTTTGTATCTTTAGGATATATACCCAGTAGTGCAATCGCTGGGTCATAGGGTAGCTCTATTTTCAGTTTTCTGAGGAACCTCCACACTGTTTTCCAGAGTGTTTGCACCAGCTTGCATTCCCACCAGCAGTGTAGGAGGGTTCCCCTCTCTCCGCATCCTCGCCAGCATCTGTCATTTCTTGACTTGTTACTTTTAGCCCTTCTGACTGGTGTGAGGTGGTATCTCATTGTGGTTTTGATTTGTATTTCCCTGATGCCGAGTGATGTGGAGCACTTTTTCATGTGTCTGTTGGCCATCTGGATGTCTTCTTTGCAGAAATGTCTGTTCATGTCCTCTGCCCATTTCTTGATTGGATTATTTGTTCTTTGGGTGTTGAGTTTGCTAAGCTCTTTATAGATTTTGGATACTAGCCCTTTATCTGCTTTGTCGTTTGCAAAAATCTTCTCCCATTCTGTCAGTTGTCTTTTGGTTTTGTTAACTGCTTCCTTTGCTGTGCAAAAGCTTTTGATCTTGATGAAATCCCAATAGTTCATTTTTGACCTTGCTTCTGTTGTCTTTGGTGATGTTGCTAGGAAGAAGTTGCTGCGGTTGAGGTCAAAGAGGTTGCTGCCTGCGTTCTCCTCAAGGATTTTGATGGATTCCTTTCTCACATTGAGATCCTTCATCCATTTTGAGTCTATTTTCATGTGTGGTGTAAGGAAATAGTCCACTTTCATTTTTTTGCATGTGGCTGTCCCATTTTCCCAGCACCATTTGTTGAAGACGCTGTCTTTTTTCCATTGGATATTCTTTCCTGCTTTGTCAAAGATTAGTTGACCATAGAGTTGAGGGTCTATTTCTGGGCTCTCTATTCTGTTTCATTGATCTGTAGGTCTGTTTTTGTGCCAGTACCATCTGTCTTGATGATGACAGCTTTGTAATAGAGCTTGAAGTCTGGAATTGTGATGCCACCGACTTTGGCTTTCTTTTTCAATATTCCTTTGGCTATTCGAGGTCTTTTCTGGTTCCATATAAATTTTAGGATTATTTGTTCTATTTCTTTAAAAAAAGTGGATGGGATTTTGATAGGGATTGCATTAAATATGTAGATTGCTTTAGGTAGAATAGACATTTTCACAATATGTGTTCTTCCAATCCATGAGCATGGAATATTTTTCCATTTCTTTGTGTCTTCCTCAATTTCTTTCATGAGGACTTTATAGTTTTCTGAGTACAGATTATTTGCCTCTTTGGTTAGATTTATTCCTAGGTATCTTATGGTTTTGGGTGCGATTGTAAATGGGACTGACTCCTCAATTTCTCTTTCTTCTGTCTTGTTGTTAGTGTAAAGAAATGCAACTGATTTCTGTGCATTGACTTTATATCCTGACACTTTACTGAATTCCTGTACAAGTTCTAGCAGTTTTGGAGTGGAGCCTTTTGGGTTTTCCACATATAGTATCATATCATCTGCAAAGAATGATAGTTTGACTTCTTCTTTGCCAAATTGGATGTCTTTAATTTCTTTTTGTTGTCTGATTGGTGAGGCTAGGACTTCTAGTACAATGTTGAACAGCAGTGGTGATAACGGACATCCTTGCCGTGTTCCTGACCTTAGCGGAAACACTTTCAGTTTTTCTCCATTGAGAATGATATTTGCAGTGGGTTTTTCATAGATGGCTTTGATGATATTGAGGTATGTGCCTTCTATCCCTACACTTTGAAGAGTTTTCATCAGGAAGGGATGCTGTACTTTGTCAAATGCTTTTTCAGCATCTATTCAGAGTATCATATGTTACTTGTTCTTTCTTTTATTAATGTATTGTATCACATTGATGGATTTGCAGATGTTGAAGCAACCTTGCAGCTCTGGAATAAATCCCACTTGGTCGTGGTGAATAATCCTTTTAATGTAATGTTGGATCCTATTGACCAGTATTTTGGTGAGAATTTTCACATCTGTGTTCATCAAGGATATTGGTCTGTAATTCTCTTTTTTGATGGGATCCTTGTCTGGTTTTGGGATCAAGGTGATGTTGGCCTCATAAAATGAGTTTGGAAGTTTTCCTTCCATTTCTTTTTTTGGAACAGTTTTGGGAGAATAGGAATTAATTCTTTAAATGTTTGGTAGAATTCCCCTGGGAAGCCATCTGGCCCTGGGCTTTTGTTTGTTTGGAGATTTTTGATGACTGTTTCAATCTCCTTACTGGTTATGGGTCTGTTCAAGTTTCCTATTTCTTCCTGGTTCAGTCATGGAAGTTTATATGTCTCTAGAAATGTATCCATTTCTTCCAGATTGTCGAATTTGTTGGCATAGAGTTGCTCATAGTATGTTCTTATAATAGTTTGTATTTCTTTGGTGTTGGTTGTGAACTCTCCTCTTTCATTCATGATTTTATTTATTTGCATCCTTTCTCTTTTCTTTTTGATAAGTCGGGCCAGGGGGTTGTCAATCTTATTAATTCTTTCAAAGAACAGTTCCTAGTTTCGTTGATTTGTTCTATTTTTTTTTTTTTTTGTTTCTATTTCTTTGATTTCTGCTCCGATCTTTATGATTTCTCTTCTCCTGCTGGGTTTAGGCTTTCTTTGTTGTTCTTTCTCCAGCTCCTTTAGGTGTAGTGTTAGGTTGTGTTATTGAAACCTTTCTTGTTTCTTGAGAAAGGCTTGTACTGCTATATATTTTCCTCTCAGGACTGCCTTTGTTGTGTCCCACAGATTTTAAACCGGTGTGTTTTCATTATCATTTGTTTCCATGAATTTTTTCAATTCTTCTTTAATTTCCTGGTTGACCCATTCATTTTTTAGAAGGATGATGTTTAGTCTCCATGTATTTGTGTTCTTTCCAAATTTCCTCTTGTGATTGAGTTCTAGCTTCAGAGCATTGTGGTCTGAAAATAAGCAGGGAATGATCCCAATCTTTTGATACCAGTTGAGACCTGATTTATGAACCAGGATGTAGTCTATTCTGGAGAATGTTCCATGTGCACTAGAGAAGAATGTATATTCTGTTACTTTGGGATGGAATGTTCTGAATATATCTGTGATGTCCATCTGGTCCAGTGTGTCATTTAAGGCCTTTATTTCCTTGTTGAGCTTTTGCTTAGATGATCTGTCCATTTCAGTGAGGGGAGTGTTAAAGTCCCCTGCTATGATTGTATTACTGTCGATGTATTTCTTTGATTTTGTTATTAATTGGTTTATATAGTTGTCTGCTCCCATGTTAGGGGCATAGATATTTAAGATTGTTAGGTCTTCTTGTTGGACAGACCCTTTGAGTATGATATAGTGTCCTTCCTCATCTCTTATTATAGTCTTTGGCTTAAAATCTAATTGATCTGATATAAGGATTGCCACCCCAGCTTTCTTCTGATGTCCATTAGCATGGTACATTGTTTTCCACCCCCTCACTTTAAATCTGGAGGTGTCTTCGGGTCTAAAATGAGTTTCTTGTAGGCAGCATAGTGATGGGTTTTGTTTTTTTATCCCTTCTGATACCCTATGTCTTTTGATTGGGGCATTTAGCCCATTAACATTCAGGGTAACTATTGAGAGATATGAATTTTTTGCCATTGTATTGCCTGTAAGGTGACTGTTACTGTATATTGTCTCTGTTTCTTTCCGATCTACTACTTTTAGGGTCTCTCTTTGCTTAGAGGACCCCTTTCAATATTTCCTGTAGAGCTGGTTTGGTGTTTGCAAATTCTTTCAGTTTTTGTTTGTCCTGGAAGCTCTTTATCTCTCCTTCTATTTTCAGTGATAGCCTAGCTGGATATAGTATTCTTGGCTGCATGTTTTTCTCGTTTAGTGCTCTGAGTCTATCATGCCAGTTCTTTCTGGCCTGCCAGGTCTCTGTGGATAGGTCCGCTGCCAATCTAATATGTTTACCCTTGTATGTTACAGACTTCTTTTCCCGGGCTGCTTTCAGGATTTTCTCTTTGTCACTAAGACTTGTAAATTTTACTATCAGGTGACGAGGTGTGGACCTATTTTTATTGATTTTGAGGGGCGTTCTTAGCATCTCCTGGATTTTGATGTTTGTTCCCTTTGCCATATTAGGGAAATTCTCTCCAATAATTGTCTCCAATATACCTTCTGCTCCCCTCTCTCTTTCTTCTTCTTCTGGAATCCCAATTATTCTAATGTTGTGCCATCTTATGGTGTCGCTTATCTCTCGAGTTCTCTCCTCGTGGTCCAGTATTTGTTTGTCTCTCTTTTGCTCAGCTTCTTTATTCTCTGTCATTTGGTCTTCTATGTCACTAATTCTTTCTTCTGCCTCATTTATCCTTGCAGTGAGAGCTTCCATTTTTGACTGCACCTCATGAATAGCTTTTTTGATTTCAACTTGGTTAGATTTTAGTTCTTTTATTTCTCCAGAAAGGGCTTTTATCTCTCTGGAGAGGGTTCCTCTAATATCTTCTATGTCTTTTTCAAGCCTGGCTAGAACCTTGAGAATCATCATTCTGAACTTGAGATCTGTCATGTTACCAGTGTCCGTATTGATTAGGTCCCCAGCCTTCGGTACTGCCTCTTGTTCTTTTTTTTGTGGTGAGTTTTTTCACCTTGTCATTTTGTCCAGATAAGATTTGCTTTCTCCTCCTATAGAATTCTGCTGTTCTTGGTGAATGAAGTTGGTCTTCGCTGGGTTTCTTGTTGATCTTCTGGGGGAGGAGCCTGTTGTGGTGATTCTCAAGTGTGTTTGCCGCAGGCGGAATTGCACCGCCCTTGCCATGGGCCGGGCTAAGTACTCTGCTCGGGTTTGCTTTCGGGAGCTTTTATTCCCTGGACGCTTTCCGTAGAGTTCTGGAGGAAGGGAATGAAGATGTCGGCCTCCCAATCTCTCAGCCCGGAGGAGCTGAGAGCTTGGGGTCCTGCTCCTCAGTACGCCCTCAGAGAAAAGCGCCCAACCGCCCCCCCCCTTTCCTGGCCTGTTGTCCCGCCAGTAGGAAAGCAGTCAATTGCTGGCACTTGGAGAGAAGTGCCCGGTCGCTTCTGTCTCCATGGCCTCCGGCTGCCCTCCGAGCCCACCCATCCTGTGACCGGCACAAGGTAACCCCAGGCTGAGAGCTCACTCCTCTGCTTTGCCGCTGTAGCCAGCTTCCCTGCTCTAATACCTGTGAGCTCTGCAGCACTCAGACACTCCCGGTCCTTCTGTGACCCCGCGGGACCTGGGGTTATGCTGACCCCTCCTGGTTTTCCCCCCGGTTTAGCCTCTGGAGCAATGTCCCTCCATGGAGCAGACTTTAAAAGTCCCGATCTTTATGCTGTTTTCTAAGACACAGTCCCCAGTGCATAATAGACACATAAGACTCCATTATATGCCTCTATGGAATCAGATTCTTGCAGAAAAGATTCCTTCTTTCTGTTCCTTTTCTTTAAAACAATTATTTGTTTTATTTTTCATTGCAGAAGTAACAACTTTTCTTCAGCAAGGGATATGCCACTTCAGAAATGTAGTACTTTTCATATAGCATTCCATGTAATATTGCTTTGCTGCTGCTCTGTTTTTACTACATAAATTCAGCCCACATCCGCTGAAGAGAAGGTGTGGAAAAACCACACATTTGTCAGTAGAGTCCTGGCATTTGAATTTTAGACATCCCTCAAGCTTGCAAGGCAACATGCTGTCAAATGTGCGAAGCTCGGTACATCTAATACAAAGAGTTCAAGCGCTGACTGCTGAATCTAATCTAAGTGCCAGTTTCCAAAGACTTTTCATACCTGGGCTTTGCTGATGGGCTCTAATCTATAGTTCATGTGTCCTTTTCAATGTATGTGCAGTAGCAGTTGGGGCTGTGAAATTTCCCTTCTCCAAGAAAGGTATTGATTGCTCAGGAGTTATTGTCAGCATTTTAAAATAAAATATCCTTTACTTTTATCATCAGGGGGAGAAGTATATTGTATATTGTAATTTACTGGTGCTAACTCTAGATCTGCAGGTTTGTTGCTTCAGTGATTTAGTGGATTCTCTATAGATAGTTTTTTACATCTCTAATTTGAACGTATATCTGCAGTGTGCGTTTAATATTATGCAGTTTTCAGCAAGGCATGAAGGTTCTGGCACTACAAAGCTCAATATTGAAAGGATTGTGTGGCTCTGAGGACTGTCATGAGGTAACTGAACTAGTTGGAAAATCAAATTCAGAAACACATCATCACAAAGGTCGTAGTGAGAAAGGATAGCTGGGTAGAAATCTCTCAGAGAATACCAGGGGCAAAAGCAAACTTGCAAACAACTTAACAAAATACCCTTCACCAACTTAGTTCTCAAATGTTAATTACATGTTGACAGCCAGGTAAAATTCCATTTTTTTCTTTAATCCTCAGAGTGACCTCCTTAGTGCTGTCAATACACGGCTGTTTCAGGAGAATGTTACCTGTCTGGGATTCTAGAGAAATGCATTTTTCAAGTGGTGATCTGCTAAGGTGGGAAGTCACTATTGGAAAAGATGATATTTAGGAATTCTAATGGGCACCTGAGTGGCTCAGTTGGTTAAGCACAAGACTCTTGATTTTGGCTCAAGTCATGATCTCAGGGTTGTTAGATCAAGCTCCAGGTTGGCTCCACGCTGGGTGTGGAGCCTGCTTAAGTTTCTCTCTCTCTCTTTTTCTCTGCCCCCTAACCATCCTCTCTCTCTGAAATAATAATACTAAGAAGAAGAAGAAGAAGAAGAAGAAGAAGGAATTTACAATGGGAAAAAATAAATTCCCTTAAAAATATTTGAATAGCAGGAGAGATATTAAATGGGTAAATTAAAGAAAGGGAGATAAATATACTAAAAATATAAAAGCAAGGTAAAATCAGACATTTGTGAATGTAAACTAAAAACTTCAGAGTTTGGATATATCCTTTTCTGTCTGATCACTTGTTTTGCCTATCTCTTTACCCGAGGGTTTGGGATGTGCCATTCAAATAGCGGAGCATTTTCTTTCCTTTTATTTGAAATTACTATAATATTTGAAAATAAACTGTTTGCAGCCTCACAGTCTAATAGACTCTTTCTGTTACCAAGGCTGTGCAGGGACTTAATTCCTTCTTCTCCATCTCTGTGTCATTTCTCTCATCCAACTCCGTATATCAGGCAATCTTAGACATCCATTAACCACAAAATATGTCTTATCCAAATGTGAATTGTGTCAAGACATGGTTCATTACTCATTTTGAAAAGCTACTGTAAAATGTACAAAACCTGATTTTGTTGCCATCCAGATTATTATAAATAAATAATTAAATGCTGAGACTAGGGGATAAATGTGCCTTTTGAAGGAAGAAACACCTGTGCTAGATAGGCTGTGACTCACACCAGGATGAGACAATAGCAAGATATTTGCCTGTTGGGAGTTTGCATTATTTGTGTTTTCTGATATTTTCAATAAACTGCATTATACTTCTAATTATTTCTGAGGAATGAAATGAATTTTTGAAATCCCTTTAGCTTTTAAAATCAAACCTGATTTATGAAGCTATTTGTTCAAAATATCTTTTTCAACTCATGTAGCCTTAAAATATTCCAATTCCAAACCACAGAAGATTCAAATAGAACTGTCAAATATCACTTATTCTTTCTTACCAATCCCTATTCTGCTACTCTGTACGCTCTGCAAGCACAGCTTTTGAAGCCAATAAATTAATATTTGAGATGTTTAGCAGTCTGCTGTGTTGCAACTCTTGTATCTTTGAGGACACAACATACAGTAAGATTTTATATGGAGGATAAACAATCTTTGCAGTAGATGATTTCAAAGCTTGAGTGCTTTGCCCTTCACTGAATGCAGTAAATCTGATGTAGATTGTAAGCCCATTCATACTTTGGCTTTTAGAATGCTTAACAACTTTCAGCAACTACAAATCATTATACAAATGTAATAGAATCATAGTTGATGCAATAAAATTCTTATCATTTTCAGTAAAAAATTAAAATATATATCTCTCTATGTAGGTTAATCATAAATACGTATCCACCAACTATTTTTTCACCTAATGGAACACCCCAAATTTTACTGTATTAATTCGTTTGGTACTTAGAATGATCGTGGCTTAATAAAGACTGATTGAAACATCATACAGTCCACTTCAAAAGATTCACTGGCTTCCTTAAAAGCTTTTATAGCATCATCCTACAAGGTGTATTAAAAATAAAAAGTAGGTTTAGAGTAACTGTAAATCAGCCATTTAATAAGATTTGAAAATCCTACATAGAGAGTGATATCAAAATATTTTTCTGAACATTAAGAAGAAAAGGTTTCTAATTAAGTTTATAATGAAATGAACTGCTGGAGAGAATCAGAGCATGGGACTTACTGGGCCAAATTCGTTTAAAGGCATCTTAACCTTCATTTTTGCCTGCTGCGTCACTATTCTGTATTAATGTAGCAGATGAAACCTGTAAGCAAACATTGGGAAACACATTTTATAAGATGAATTATCTTCATTTCTAGGTCAATTCAATAATTAATTTAGAAATCTACTACAAACTTAACAGCACTATGCTTTTGTTTAAATCCATAATGGAAGATATTCCAGTCTTACATGCTCCTTTATATGTCATAGTTTCTGCTCTTGTACTTTACATAATCTAAAATTAAGCTGTGGTGTATAAACAATGAATTTTGGAACAGAAAAGAAATTAAAAAATAAAGGAAGAAAGAAAAAAAGAAAATAAAACATTTTTTGGTTGATTGATTTATATTGAATAATATTTTTGGTTACTTTGCTTGAATTAAGCAACAGGGTAAAATTTGCATACATGAAGATAAGACAATAGGAATTCTGCTCTTGCTAAAAAAATGTTTTTAGGGGCACCTGGGTGGCTCAGTGGGTTAAGCCTCTGCCTTTGGCTCAGGTCATGGTCTCAGGGTCCTGTGATCAAGATCCTTGTCTGGCTCTCTGCTCAGCAGGGGGCCTGCTTCCCCCTCTATCTCTGCCTGCCTCTCTGCCTAGTTGTGCTCTCTCTCTGTGTCAAATAAATAAAATCTTTTAAAAAATGGTTTTAGTTGGTGTTTTTCAGTCAGTGATACTGCAATGATTGCTGGGGTTATAAAATATGTTCTTCATTTTTGTGCATATGCACAAAAGTGGTCATATTTAAGAGTCTTGATGCAAGGTCCTGGCAGAAAGGATTCATGAAGATTTACTCTCCTCTGTTGTATTCATTTACCTTTGTAAATAAAATAAATGTATCCCCAGTCTATCTTCACTAATTTTAATTTGACTCACACTTGATAACCTTTCTGCAAATGCTGCAACATTCCATTAGAATAGTCCAAAATATTAGGCTTTTTACATAAATGTTATTCCTCTTTTATGGGCCATCTTGAAAAGCATTTTAAAATTCAAACTTTAGTGTTTCAGTTATATATTTATATTTTATCAGCGTTTTCTACTTTTATAAATTGTGTAACTACTTGGCCCTACTATATCACTGTGCCTAGAACATAATACTTCATCAAATCTTAATCCTAAAGTTTGTGGAATGCATGGATTTGGCTATTTATTGTGGGCTGCTTTTGAGAGAAAGAATATGTTCTGGGCTTTTTTTTTTTTTTTTTCCCTGTGGCAGTCACAAAACTAAACTCCTCTCACCTTCACCAAGACCTCTCATTGCACTTGACTGGTTGATTTGCTGTTTAAGGTTACTGGATTTAGAGACCATAAGGTTATAAATGGGGACAGCTTGAATCTGTGCACAACAAAAGCACTGGATTTTTCAGATTTGGAGAGAAATTGGAGGGAGGTTTTTGCCACTTAGACCTTCTTAAAATCAAACTGGTTATTTATGTGCAATCTCATATTTGTTTTATGTTCTTCTTATTTCATCATTTATTTGGGGCACATTGAAATTATTTGTACAGGTATGATGTATAATGTAGCATATTAAATGCATAGCTAAAGTTTAATATGTCAGTTTTTAAACAGTGGGATGGATATACAAATATACAGCCTAAATGTATTCCATTTAATTTAATTATGTTTCATGACAGTTTCATAATTTGAGATTTCAAAATTGGTAATTGAAATAATCAAAGTCAATTTTAAGATCACAATGAAGAATGACTATTAAAGTTTATATGACAGATTATTTACAATTATTTCATCTATTTCTATTCAAATTTGTGTATGTATGGGAAGATCCCTATGGCAAGACTATGACAGCTGAGTGAGAAAATAATTATCCTGTCTGTCGTGACTGAGGTGATGTTTCCAGGAAGCATGACAGTGTCATCCACCTCAAAAGGGTGATCAGACATCAGGGTAACTTGACCTTGTCAGCATATCCCATGAAGTAGAAGGAAAATTTAAGTATTAATCTCTAGAAATGTGTCTTATTATATATCCAGAGGTCCCAAGTTTGTTGAAGTAAACAGTATTCACATTATAGGCTTGACATTGTTTCCAAGTGTTCCTATCTACTTTTTGAACTGTTACAACTTCCTCCCTCCTTTCTTTCCACTGTTTCTTCTTCATTTATCCTTTTCTTTTCCTCCCTTTCCTCCTCCTTTCTCTTCTTCCTAATGGTCAAAACCCCCTTATGATTGAAAACATAGAATCTTGGTTCTTTAAAAAGAAAAAGAAAGACAGAAAGAATAAGACCTTAGCAAGTGGGAAAAATTAGAAGAAGAATTCATATGATTGAAGAATCTGTAACAGATAAATCCAGTAAAGTGAGAAATGGTCTATCCTTTTTTTTTCCTCCAGTACCATCTTAGATCCAACAAGAGAGATTCTGCTGAACAGATTCTTAGAGTAGTCTCCATGCCCCACTTCCTGGTATCTACACCCATGTGTAATCCATCCCTTTGAGTATGGGCAGGATTGTGAATTGCTTCTATTGAATAGAATATGACAATGGTAATAGGATGTATGTGATTACATGTACATGGTTATATAAGATTGTAGCACCCATCTTCCTGGAGTTTCTCCTTCATTGGCTTTGAGGAAATAAATGGAAATGTTGGGAAACACAATGAGACAAGAAACTATAAATGACTTCTAGGAGTTAAGGATGACTTCCTGCTGACAGCCTACAAAAAAGGCCTTACATCCAACAGCCAGCAAGAAAATGAGGCCCTCACTCCCACAAACCACAAAAAACTGAATCCCACCAAAAATTGAACTTGGAAGTAGATCCTTTCCCAGTTAACTCCCATATGAAACTGAAACCCCACCTGACACTTTGAATGAAGTCTTGTGAGACCTTGAGGCAGAGAACATTGTTGAATTGTACCTGGGCTCAAGGATTATAAAAATGGTGAGATTAAAAAAAATGTGTTATTTTAAGCTGTTAAGTTCATGGTAATATTATGCAGTAATAGGTAAATAATACAGACTCTTTCCCTGGGCCCCCCACACAAAAGACATATATATACAAACATGCGTACTCAACTATATTACAGAACATGTTTGTGCTCTGTCACTCAGGTTCTGGTGCTCTGTTCTGGCATAACAAGACCTGTAAGTCTTAACTTCTGCTCACATGACTAACTGTTCAGGCTCTAAGGAATTACTCCACATCTTTTTCTTAATGTACTTCAAATAAAAGGCAATTGCATTGGGATCCCATAAGGATTTTTTTGGGTTACCAAAAACAGAGAAGAGCACTACTTCAGGGTTTGGGGAAGATTTAAACAGAAGTGTTTAAGAGAAAAAACAAAACAATTAATTGTCCAATCCTTATTCCTAGATAGCATGAATACAATAGATATTGCTTAATGAAGTATTATTTCCCAGTAGTTCCCAGGAGTGCTAAATATCCATTTTCTTACTTCTTGTGATATTTTGATTCATGTTGTCAGAGGTACTCACAAATTAATATAGTATTCATAAAAGTTGCACCTAAGAGCTGAGGACTATATTGTAATGCTAATTAATTAACATTATTCTTAAATTTGTAAGTAAGCAGTTCTGTACATGATGTGTTATATTGAAAACTATGTAAATATTAATTACTAGAATTGGTGCTGCATCTAAAAAGCCATCACCACAACCAAATTTACCAAGATTTTCTCCTATGATATCTTCTAGGAATGTTATAGTTTTGAGTGTTACATTTTAGGGTTATGATTCATTTTAAGTCAGTTTTTGTGAAAGGTTTAAGATCTGCATCTAGATTCATTTTTAGCATGTGAATATCTAGTTATTCCAGCACGATTTGTTGAAGATTATCCTTTCTTCACTGAATTGTCTTTGCTCCTTTGTCAAAGATCAGTTGACAGTGTTTGCATGAACCTGCACACAAATCTAAACCAACTGTTGTTGCATTTACATGTGTGTAATATTTTTAAAGTTGTGACTATCCTATTACTGATGTGAATGTTAAGCCACCTATCTCTTCCTCATGTGAATGTGGAGGATTCCATTTACTTTAGAAAGTATATAAAAAAGATATGCGACCTGGAAAAGTTAAAATAATTTCCAGCATAACAAGTATTCAGCACAAAAGTGAAGCAACATTTTACCTTTGCAGCTAAAGATGAGGCAACTAGTTAGCTATATGTGATATACAATCATTCACCTTATTTTCGCAGGCAAAAACAAAGACATTTGAAAATAAAGTGATTGTTTAGAATGGTGTGAAATTTACCCTAATGAGATATGAGGCCAACTATCGAAATGTTAATGCTATTAAATGTTTTTTTCTATAATATAAATATATAATTAAATCAATAAACTGTAATTATTGAGGTTAGAGAGTTCACTTCTATTTCTGACCATGATCGCCATCATACCCCTATGTTCTGAGAGTAAACAAGAGTTAATGTAAATGAACAAAAGGATAAATGATAAAAGAGGGTGCAACTTAACAGAGATCTGCTAAATTCTCATGATTTGGGGTTATATTTCATTTAAATAAGGTTTTGTTCTCACAAACTTACAGCACACACTTTATTTTTTTGCTGTGGTTGCAAAATATTGCCTTAAAAACTCAATGAAATTATTTGAAAACCCACTCTTCTTTTTTCGCACATCATTCACCAACTCTCTAGTTAGAGGATAACAGGAGACAGTGGGTTAACATTTATCAGAAACTATGTGCATAGTTATGCTTTTTACACCCTCTCTCCTTTCTCTGCAATTCTTACAGTTTACCTATAAAAGTTGAGGGTTGGTGAACTTAGAAATGTCATCGTGTCTCTCTGGTTTAATGTCAAAAACTACACTAAATGCTAGAGCAAAGCTTGTCAGGCCAGTTTGGCATGCACAATGAAGGACCGTAACACTTTTCATTAAAGGTTTCAGAACAAGTTTACTTGTTCATTTTGGCTCACTGCATCCCCTTTCCATAGGTAAAAATATTGTATATCTTTGTTTCATTTCATAGCATATATTTCTTTTTCTCTGTCATTTACAAAGCCAAAATATTTTGGTGCTATTGAGAAGAAAGTCTGGCTTCACCACAGCTTACAAGAAGCACTCATTGGTAAATGCTCTGTGCCTAATTCCTTGTATTCAAATAGAGTGTATAATAATAATGGACTAATGAGGCAAACACAAAAAGAAGTAGTTAAGATGAGCTATCACTGCATGCAATTCTATATTCCTGACCTGAAGGGAAAGTGAACAACTCATTTCAAGGAGTTAAGCTTGCAGGAAAGATAAAAGCAACACATAAGAAGTACTTAGATGACTTTCACATACATTGGCATCTGTTGGATCCCAATTTAATCCATTGTGCCAGATGTTTATCCTCATAAGGGTTTTATAACCTCAAAAGAAAATTTTTTTAATTTAAAATAACATAGAGGAAATACTTGAAGTTAATATGAAAGAGTATTAACCCCAGAATGAAAAACAAACAAAAAAAATTCTTGCATATACAAGACCACTTGATATTGTTGTTTCTAATACAATAATATTATAAGTAAACTTTGCCTATTGCAATTCAACCTTAGGAGTCTTTTCAATGTAGATATCTCCCATCCCTAAGTGGTCCATGCTCTTTATGGGAGAAGAGCTTTGTACTATATTTAGCATTTTGTTGCCATGGGTTTGGGACATACTGTAATTAAGCACCTATGCAACTGAATTGCTTTTGCAAACTTTCAACCTATTCTTATAGCATAGGTGAGAAGAAACATCCTGCTGATGGTGGTCTCACACACTCTAGGTGAGTGCTTTGTCCATATTATACAACATTCTTTTTTTTTTTTTTTTTGAACTGGAAAGCACATTAGAGTTTGTTAATGCCCCAGTTACCCTAGGTTACCATGGTGAATATGACTTGTTTTAAACTCCAGTAACTGGGACTAATTTTTGTGCTGTACTGTCTGAGGTCATTCAGTCATTTAATTAATAATCAATTATGAATGGAGGCTGTGGTTTCTCTAGGGTGTAGCTGTGATTTAGCTCATCAAGGGGAATTTTTCATTTTTCTTGATTCCTTTTTTTTTAAATTGCCAAAACACATATTTTTGTTAAAAGAAAATACAGAGAATTGGTAGGGATTTTTTCTTTTCCTTTCTCAAGTTTTATTTAAATTCCAATTATTTAACATACAGGTAATGTTGGTTTCAGGTGTAGAATTTAGTGATTCATCACTTACATACAGCACCCAGTGAGCATCACAAGGGCCCTCCTTAATCCTTGTCCCCTATTTAACCCATCCGCCCACCTTACCTCTGATAACCATCAGTTTGTTCTCTATAGTTAAGAGTCTGCTTTTTGGTTTGCCTTCCTCGCTCTCTCTTCTTCTCCCTCTATTCCCCCCTTCGCTCATTTGTTTTGTTTCTTAAATATCACATGAGTAAAATCATATAGCATTTGTCTTCTCTGACCTATTTACCTTAGCATTCTACACTCTAGCTCCACCCATGTTGTTGCAACTGGCAAGATTTCATTATTTTCTATTGCTAAATGTTATATACACATACACACACCACATCTTCTTTATTCTTTCACCTTTTGATGGGCACTTGGGCTGTTTCCATAGCTTGGCTATTCTGAATAATGCTACAATAAACACAGGGTTTGACACATTCCTTTGAATTAATGTTTCTGTATTTCATGGGCAAATACCCAGTAGTGTGACTACTGGACTGTAGGGCAGTTCTATTTTTAACTTTCTGAGGAATCTTCATACTGTTCTCCACAGTGACTGTGTCAGTTTGTATTCCCACCAACAGCACAGGAAGTTTCCTTTTTTCCCATATCCTTGCCAACACCTGTTGTTTCTGGTGTTTTTTATTTTAGACATTCTGAAAGGTGTGGGGAATTACCTCATTGTAGTTTTGAGTTGCACGTCACTGACGATTCATAATGTTGAATATCTTTTCATATGTCTGTTGGTCATTTTGTATGTCTTCTTTGGAGAAATGTCTGTTCATTTCTTCTACCTATTTTTAAATTGGATTATTTGCTTTTTGGATGTTGAGTCATATCAGTTCTTTATATATCTTGGATATTACCCCTTTATCAGATATGTTATTTGCAATTATCTTTTACCATTCAATAGGTTGTCTTTTAGTTTTGTTGATTATTTTCTTCACTATACAGAGGAGTTTTTTGTTTGTTTGTTTGTTTTTGTTTTGATGTGGTTGCAATAGTTTGTGTTTCTTTTTATTTCCCTTGTTTCATGAGATATATCTAGAAGTGTTGCTACAGCTGATGTCAGAAAGATTACTGCTTGTGCTCTCTTCAAGGATTTTTATGGTTTTCAGGTCTCACATTAAGGTCTTTAATCCATTTTGCATTTATTTTTGTATATGGTGAAAAGAAATAGTCCAGTTTCATTCTTTTGCATGTTGCTGTCTAGTTTTCCCAACATCATTTTTTGAAGACACTGTCTTTTTCCTACTGTGTATTCACTCCTTCTTTGTCAAACATTAATTGACCATATAATTATGGGTTTATTTCTGGGTTTTCTGTTTATTTTCCTTGATTCTTGTTATCATAGGTTATGCAAAATTAAAGCATTCAGAGCTTTAATAGGTAAAGGTTATATGCTTTGTATAGCCAGAAGGAGATGCTGGCATATACCCTAAGACTAAAGACTAAAATGAGAAAGTTGGAAGGAATCTTAGGGATCTTCCGGGCTTGGAATAGATCTGATTGTTCTTAGTTCACACTGTCTTTTAAACCTAAACTTACTCTTCTTTTGAATTTTTTAAGGGGTAAGAGTTTCAATTATAATCTATAAAATAAATATTAAATTATATTAGGAAATCATAAATTTTAAGACTTATGCTAGGTTAAGTGAAATTTGCATTATTGCATGATTAGTCAAGATATTTTCCTTGTGTCATATATGTCTGAAAAGTAATGGTGTCAATGAAAATATAGAATCAGTCAACATTTTTTTGATATTTCTCATATAACTTTTCAGAACTTAGAATAAAGTAAGATCAAATTATTTAACTATATTTCTTGCTGAAACTTAATAACTAAAGTTCTACAGTGTACATGCTGTTTCACATATCCTATAGCTACTACTAGGAGTACATTTAAATAATTTAGCTGCACAATTATCAACTAATTTTTGAATCATTAGCTTATAATCTAATTGATATACTTAACAACAAATATATTTCTAATGTTTACTCTAAAATATGTCAGTCCTTAATTGTGTCAGACAACTTCTACACTTCATGCTTAATCAGCAATAAATGGTAAAGAGAATAGACTGTGTCACACTGTTTGACAATATCTAAACTTCATCCTTTCCTACAAAAGCCGAAAATTGTGAATGGCAAACATGTTTTAATGAGTTTTTAAAGAATAATATTTATTTCAAAACATATGTATTACCTTTCCAGAATGTGTTTCCAGAATGTAGCATGATCTAGAAGAATTAACAATAAATTTGGAACAAGTAGATTCAGGTTTGTCATAAGCCTACTAGGTCTATGATTAAGTAATATGCTTAATATCTCTGAATTTCATTTTCTTTATTGGGAAAATGAGGATACCTAGTTCTTAGGATTACTGTTTAGGGAAAGTTAAATTTGTGTAAAGCAAGTAGTATGGAACATGGCAAAGAGTAGGTTTTCAATAGATGTTACTTCTCTCTCTTTCTCATGTTTCTCATTTATTGGAAGTGTAAACATTTCAAATGCATTCTAAATCATTAACTTTAACCTGTATAATGCCAACAACTTTGAGAGCATGCCTAAAAACCATGCTCTAAACTAGATTTCTAACAAAGTCTGCCAAGTTATATTAAACATATTTTAAATCCACTGGCAACTATTTATTAGAGCATAATTAGTGTGACACATCATTCAATTTCCTGAAAATAAAAATATTTTATATTATGACCCTGCATACGTAAGATTCCCAATCTTATAATGGACAACTAACATAGATAGAAGTATTTCTTCTTCCTAAGTAAACAAAACAACTAAATTTTCTTATTTCTGATTGGGAACAGGAAATGCGTGTTGCTATAGTTACCAGTAGAATTACTATGGCTTGACAGAATTTGTATATGGCCAAAATTATTTATGCTAAATGGCTAAAAAGTATACAAAAGGACCCAGGAAAAGCATGTGAAGATTTAATACTGTCAAGGATTAGAAAGAACAACACAAACCCAAGCCTTAATTAGGTAGGCCCAAAAAAGTGTTCATACAGGGTATAGACTGCTGTGAAATGAAAAACCTCATGCCATCCTACAACCTGAGAGCAACTACAAACTCAATCCCAATAAAATCCTATGTGGACAAGTGTCTCTAAAAGCACAAGGGTAAAATAATTAAAAAGATAAATTGAACTGTGCCCACATCAATGATAAGGAGAGATAGCTAAGTGTTGGAACCTTAGAGAAGTAAATCACGAAGGGGAGCTCAAGTTCTGGGATCGCCAAGTTAGGTAGCTATAGGGTAACAATGGTGTAGAGAGACAGTTGTAAAGTAACACTAAAAATGAAATAGTCACAAGCACTTTAATAGCACTTTCCTACTTACAAAGCCTTTTACTTGCATTATCTTATTGAGCATTCACTAGTATTCTGTGAGGCTGACATAGAAGCTAGAAAGATATAATGTCTTCCCCAAGATTCTACATCAAGGATCTCTGAATCCATGCCTCATAGCCTTTCCACTATTATGGCATCATTTGTGATGAATAAGCATAAAGTTTTGTGGCTAATCACTCAAGGTGAAATAAATCAATGTGCTTAGAGAACAGAACTATAGAGTAAGAAATCTGTAAGTATGGACCAATGTTGTATGTCCCAAGCAGAGAAGACAGCCTTTCAGGGAAATTCTGTGACCAGAGTTCAGGTATCACTATATCAAGAAAGAGTAGTTTGGGATAATGGGCTAGATGTTTCTAATATATATCCCCCTTGTTTATTCAATAATAAAATATTCAATATTTAGCTGATCATGGACCAACAAGCTGAAAAGTATACTTCCCAGTATTTATTGTAGTCATGTATGGCATGGAAGTTAAACAAAAATGGTGTGTGAGACTTCTGGGTTATGCCACTCAGAAAAGGGTATACCCTCCATTTCCCTCTCTTCCCATTCAGCTACCGAATATGTGAACATGAGGCAGTAGCTGGAGCAAGGATATAAGGTATGAACTGGCACTTCAATAGTAACAATGACAGACTCATAAGACAGAAGGAACCTGGATCCTTGAATACTATGTAGCCAATACCAACTCTGAACTATTTACCCTCAGACTGTTATATTAGAAATATATTTTTTTAATTTTTTCAAGCCACTGTCACTTTGACCTTTATTGTAAAAGAAAACTATATTCTAACTTAAGAAATTTTAAGGCAAATTTAGTCACAGAGGGAAATTAATTTACCTTATCCTTATTTTTTTTAAAGATTTTATTTATGTATTTGAGAGAGAGAGAAAAGGAAAGAGAGAGAGAGAGTGAGCACATGAGTGGGGGTCGGGGGACAAAGGGGAAGGGAGAAAGAATCTGAAGCAGACTCTGTATTTAGTGCAGAGCCTGATGAGAGGCTTGATCTGAGGGCCAGGAGGTCTTCAACTAAGTCAAAGCTAAGAGTCAGGCACTTAACCAACTGAACCACCCAAGGTGCCTCTCAATTCACATTTTTCTGGGATCAAAGGTATAAAAATGAGTATGTTTCACACTGGAATGGTGAGCAAAGTAGGAGAGTGATATAAAGACAAGTTACAAATGAAAAGAGAGGAGAAGCAGTAGTTTATCTAATGTGAAAATGGAGTTAATAGTGACAGAATTCTACAGCTAGACAAGAGCAACCTTTTGGTAAATACCTAGTAGTGCGATTGCTAGGTTGTAGAATATCTCTATTTCAACTTTTGGAAGAGTATCCATACTGTTTTCCAGAGTGGCTGTATCAGCTTTCATTCCCATGAAATGGCAATGTAAGAGGGTCCCCGTTTCTCCACATCCTCACTGACATTTGCTGTTTCCTGACTTGTTAATTTTTGCCATTCTGACTGTTATGAGTTGGTATCTCATTGTGGTTTGGACTTGTATTGCCCTGAAGCCAAGTGATTTTGATTATTTTTTCATGTGTCTGTGGCCATTTGTATGTCTTCTTTGGAGAAATGTCTGTTTATATCTTCTGCCCATTTCTTGACTGGGTTATTTGGTTTTGGGTGTTGAATATTTGTCCAAAGGGCACAAACATAATAACCCGAAGGAACACCTACACCCCAATGTCTATATGTATATATGTATATATATGTATCTCACATCTTCTTTATCCATTCATCAGTTGTTGGACATCTGGGCTCTTTCCATAGTTCATGTGAAATACATATATATATGTATCTCACATCTTCTTTATCCATTCATCAGTTGTTGGAGATATATATATATATATATATATATATATATAATATTCCATTATATATAATGGAATATTACTCAGCCATCAGAAAAATGAAATCTTAACATTTGCAACAATGTGGATGGAATTAGAGTGTATTATGCTAAGTGAAAGAAGTCAATGAGAAAAAGACAATTGTCATATGATTTCACCCAAATGTGGACTTTAAGAAATAAAACGGGATCATAGGGGAAGGGAGGGAAAATAAAATGAGATGAAATCAGAGAGGGAGACAAACCATAAGAGACCCTTAACTCTAAGAAACAAACTGAGGTTTCCTGGAGGGGAGAGGAGAGGGGGGAAGGGATAACTGAGTGATGGGTATTTGGGAGGGCATGCAATGTAATGAGCACTGGGGGTTAAATGCAATTAATGAATTGCTGCACTCTACCTCTGAAACTAATAATACACTATACGTAAATTAATTGAATTTTTATTAAAAAAAAAAAAAAGAGAGAGAGTGACCTCTGTCTCAAAGGCTGCCTGGAGCCACATGCAGTCTCACGGTAAACTAGTACAAGGAAGTGTGTCTATTTTCTTACAAAATCTTTCTCTGCAGTTTAGTTAGTTAGCTTTCAGGGATGATACAAAATCTTCATTTCATGTATCATATTCCACTGAGTAATAGTGATTGCCTGAGTTCTATGTTAAGAATAATCTTGAGGCCACACCTGGGCATGGAAGGGGGAAGTAGTGGCAGATACATATGTAGTATCTTCTATTTAGAGGATAGATGGACAGCAGCATAATGATGGAACAAGGGAATGAGACTGGGGATTAACACTTCTTAAATTATCATTCAGTAAGTTCTCCTGAGAGTTACAGTGGATATGCCTTCCAGAACTGTTCTGGTGCTGAATGGAGCTGGAAAGCAATAGAGGGAAGGGGAAAAGAGAGAAAAGTGAACCATAAGAGACTCTTAATGATAGAGAACAAACTGAGTGTTGATAGAGGGAGGAGGCTAAATGGGTGATGGGCATTAAGGAGGACACTTTCTGTGATGAGCACTGCATTATATACATAAGTGTTGAGTCATTATATTCTATACCTGAAACTGATTTACCTTGTATGTTAACTAACTTGAATTTATATATATATATACACGTATATATATACACATACATATATAAATGTAAATGCAGATTATATATAAAATATATAATAAAAAGTATATATCATATAAAATATTATATATAATATATATTATATACAAATATGCATTTTTATATATATAAAGGAAAGCAATAGAGGAGTATGAAATAATGAGATCCAAAATATATTTACATAAGTGAGGGTAGGAACAATAAGCAGAATTGAAAGAAGAAACAGTTAGCAGAGACAAAGAGATTCTGAACTTCACATGCCTCTCATTAACATATTGTTGGCCTTTAATTTAATACTTGAATATTGCATTATAGACACCTCACCTAAAGTAGTTTTCATGAGAGAATAATTTCTGGATAAAGGTCTCTCACTCAAGTTTTTTTCTCATAAGGCAATATTAAGAGGTCAATATGCCAACTGTAGTAGTGGATCACTCCCTAATTTTTAGAATGTTTCAATGCTTTTCTAAATGGATATTTAAATTGTAATTTCTTAGACTTCTAAAAAAGAAAGACTAACCATTTTCTTCTATAAAGGGTAGCAACAGCATTCTCTTAAGATGCCCCCATATACTTGTTTGATTATTTTGCTTATCCATAATTTCATATTATACATGAATATGTTCTGTTTTCATAAATAAACAAAATGACAGATTATTTTTTTCTTTTTTTATTGAGATTTAATTGACATACAAGCATTATATTAGTTTCAGGTGAATAATGATTTGATATTTGTCTATATTGCAAAATGATCACCATAATAAGTCTAGTTAATGTCTATCATTATACATAGTTGCAGAATTTTTTTGTTGAGAACTTTTAAGATGCACTCTCTTAACAACTGTCAAATATGCAATGTAGTATTATTAACTCTAGGTGCCATGTCGTACACTATATCCACATGATTTATTTATTTTATAACTAGGGTTTTGTGCCTTTTGACTCCCTTCATCTGTTTTATCTACTTCCTGCCCCCAACCACTAATCTGTTTTCTGTACCTATGAACTTTTTTATTCTTTTTATTTAAGATTACACATAAGTGAAATCATATGGTATTTGTCTTTCTCTGTCTGATCTATTTCACTTAGTATAATGCCTCCAAGATCCAGCCATGTTGATGTTAATGGCAAGATAACATTTGTTTTCTATGGCTATGCATATATATACTACATTTTCTTTATCCATTTGTATGTCAATGGAAATTTAGTTTTTTTCCCTATGTTGGCTATTGTAAATAATGCTGCAGTGAACATAGGGTTACATGTAACTTTTCAAGTTAACATTTTCATTTTCTTTGGATAAATACCCAGAAGTGGAATTTCTGGGCCATATGGTGGTTCTAATTTTATTTTTTTAAAGGGCACTTGGGTGGCTCAGTTGGTTGAGCAACTGCCTTCGGTTCAGGTCATGATCCTGGAGTTCCAGGATCGAGTCCCACATTGGGCCGCCAGCTCTGCAGGGAGCCTGCTTCTCTCTCTGACCTTCTCCCCTCTCATGCTCTCTCTCTCAAATAAATACATAAAAATCTTTTAAAAAATATAAAAAAAAGAAAATGCTCCATATTGTTTTCAGTAGTGTCTGCACCTATTTATATTCCCACCAAAAGTGCAGAAGAATTCCATTTTTCTCCACACCCTTGCCAAAACATTGTTAGTTGTTGTCTTTTTGGTAATAGTCATTCTCACAAATGTGAGATGATATTATGGTTTTGATTTCCATTTCCTAGATGATTAGTAATGTTGAGTCTATTTTCATGTACCTGTTGGCCACCAGAATTTCTTCTCTGAAAAGATGTCTATTCTGATCCTCTGCCTTTTTTGTAATCTAATTACATTTTTTTCTATTAAGTTATATAGAATTTTTTATAAATTTTGGATGTTATCCACTTAGATACAATTTGTAAGCACTTTCTCCCATTGAACAGGTTGCCTTTTTACATTGTTAATGGCTTTATTGCTATGTAGAAGCTTTTTTAGTTTGATGCAGTCTCACTCATTTGTTTGTTTGGTTGGTTTTTGCCTTTAATTTGGTGTCAAAGTTTAAAAATTATTGCCAATGTCGTTTTGATGGCTGCATAGTATTCCATTATATATATAAATATTTATTTATTATAATATATAATATTGTATAATATATAATACATTTATTATATGTATTATATAACATTTATTATATGAATATATAATAAAGAAGATATGGTATATATGTGTATATATATCTGCCCAAATCAAAATCGATTTGGGCAGAAATCTCATGAGAATTGGCCGGCATTGGTCAGCGACTCAGGCCGCACTCTAAGATGTAGTCTAGAGCCCTTTTTCTTTCGGTGTGTGTTGAGGCCCCCCGGGGAAATATATACATATATACTATATATATAGTATATATGCATATAGTGTGTATACACATACACACACACACACACACACACATATATATACCACAAATTGATATCGATTTGGGCAGAAAGCTCATGAGAATTGGCTGGAAAACCCCTGGCGAACTCGCTTCCTGTGCCACATGTCTGCAGGGCCACTCCCTGGGCCTGGCCTGGGATCCTGAGTTGTCCCGGCTGGAACCCTGCCAGAAAGCCCTCAGTGAGTCAGGCACAGGTGAGGCCAATACCTCCTTCTACTCAGCCTCTTGGGGTACCCCTCCCTGGCAGAAGGACCAGAAGGGGCTTTCCATGCCCCTAGGCCCAGGCCCTAACCCTCACCTGTTTTTCAATCTTCCTTTTCCAGGGTCCTGTCCCTTGAGCTCTCAACTGGGGGAACCCTGAAGCACACCCCATGAGTCCTCCTGCCACCTAAGTGGAAACTGTGTCTTTTGGAGCTGCACAAAACCCTCAGAGCGGGAGACACCTGCATGCCCCCCCCCGCCACCCCCACCATCAGAGCCACATTGCGCCGAAAACTCGAAGGCTGATGCCCAGCCACAACCCCTCCTTCAACTCTCCCCTCAGAAAGCTCACCTGTGCTGGGGCCCTGGAGGGAGCCACGTGGTCAAGGCTGGCTTCCCACGGGGCCTTGACACACACCCAAGGAAAAAGGGATCTAGACCAAGGCTGACAGTGGGGCCTGAGTCGCCACCCAATGCCGGCCAATTCTCAAAAGCTTTCTGCCAAAATCAATTTCAATTTGGGCAGAAAGCTCGAGAGAATTGGCCAGAAAATCCCCGGCGAACTCTCTTCCTGTGACACATATCTGCAGGGCCACTGCCTGGGCCTGGCCCAGGGACCCGAGTGGTCGTGATCTGAATCCTGTGAGATCGCCCTCGATGAGTCACGCTCATGCGAGGACAAAGCCTCTTGTTTCTCACCCTCTAGGGTTCCCACCCCAGTGCTGGCAGTTCGGCCGTGCTATGCCCCCAGGCACTGGACCTAACCCTTGGATGCATTTTCAGTGTTCCTTCCCCAGGGGCCTGTCCCTCCAGCCCTCCAACTGGGGAACCCTGAGTCACACCCCATGAGTCCACCTCCACCCAGGAGGAAATGGTGCCTTTCGGAGCTGAGGAAAACCCTCAGAGTGAGAGAAACCTTCATGCCCCCACTGAGGCCATCCCCAACCTTCCGCGCCACACCAGGCTGAAAAGTCAGACACTGACGCCCAGCCACAACCCCTCCCTCAACTCTGCTTTGGGAAAGCTCCCCTGCGGAGGGGCCCTCAGGTGGGCAGCGTGGTCTCTGAGTGTTTTCCGGATGGCCATGACATGCACCGAGCGAGAAATTACTCTAGGCCATGGGGCACAGAGCAGTCCGAATGGCCACCCAACACTGGCTTATTCTCCCAAGCTTCCTGCCCAAATCAATATCGATTTGGGCATACATATACACATATATATGTGTATATATACATATATATGTGTGTATATATGTATATATACACATATATACACACATATACTATGTCTTCTTTATTATATATTCATATAATAAATGTTATATAAATATGTATGATAAATGTATTATATATCATACAATGTTATATATTATAATAAATATTTATATATTATATATGCTATATAAAATATAATATATTAAATATTATATACATATATATGTATACATATACATATATACCACATCTTCTTTATTATATATTCATATAATGAATGAATGAATATATATATGTGCGTGTGTGTGTGTGTGTGTATATATATATACATATATATATATATATATCTCACATCTTCTTTATTCATTTATCTTTTGATGGACACCTAGACTCTTTCCATAGTTTGGCTATTGTGGACTTTGCTGATATAAACATTCGGGTACATGTGTCCCTTTGGATCACTACATTTGTAAACTCTAGGGTAAATACCTAGAAGTGCAATTGCTGGGTCATAGGGTAGCACTATTTTCAAAATTTTGAGGAACTTACATACTGTTTTCCAGAGTGGCTGCCCCAGTTTGAATTCCCACCAACGGTGTAGGAAGGTCCCCCTTTCTCCGCATCCTCACAAACACCTGTCATTTCCTGACTTGTTAATTTTAGCCATTCTGACTGGTGTGAGATGGTATATCGCTGTGGTTTTGATTTGTGTTTCCCTGAAGTTGAGTGATGTGGAGCACTTTTCCATGTGTCTGTTGACCATTTGGATGTCTTCTTTGAAGAAATGTCTGTTCATGTCTTCTGCCCATTTGTTTTTTAAGATTTTATTTATTTATTTGACAGAGATCACAAGTAGGCAGAGAGGCAGGTGGAGAGAGAGGGGGAAGCAGTCTCCCTGAGAGCAGAGGGCCCGATGCGGGGCTCGGTCCCAGGACCCCAAGATCATGACCTGAGCCAAAGGCAGAGGCATTAACCCACTGAGCCACCCAGGTGCCCCTTCTGCCCATTTCTTGATTGAATTATTTGTTCTTTGGGTGTTGAGTTTGATAAGTTTTTTTATAGATTTTGGATATTAAACGTTTATCTGATATGTCATTTGCAAATATCTTCTCCCGTTCTGTCAGTCGTCTTTTGGTTTTGTTGACTGTTTTCTTTGCTGTGCAAAAGCTTTTGATCTTGGTGAAGTCCCAATAGTTCATTTTTTATCTTGCTTCACTTGCCTTTGGTGATGTTTCTAGGAAGAAGTTGCTGTGGCTGAGGTCGAAGAGGTTGCTGCCTGTGTTCTCCTCAAGGATTTTGATGAATTCCTGTCTCATACTGAGGTCTTTCATCCACTTTGAGTCTATTTTTGTATATGATGTAAGGAAATGGTCTGGTTTCATTCTTCTGCATGAGGTGTCCAATTTTCCCAACACCATTTGTTGAAGAGACTGTCTTTTTTCCATTGGATATTCTTTCCTGTTTTGTGGAAGATGAGTTGACTATAGAGTTGAGGGTCCATTTCAGGGCCCTCTATTCTGTTCCATTGATCTATGTGTCTGTTTCTGTGACAGTATCATACTGCCTTGATGATTACAGCTTTACAATAGAGCTTGAAGTCTGGAATTGTGATACCACCAACTTTGTCTTTCTTTTTCAACATTCCTCTGGCTATTCAGGGTCTTTTCTGGTTCCATATAAATTTTAGGATTATTTGTTCCATTTCTTTGAAAAAAGTTGGTGGTATTTTGATAGGGATTGCATTAAACGTGTAGATTGCTTTAGGTAGCATAGACATTTTCACAATATTTGTTTTTCAATCCATGAGCATGGAACGTTTTTCCATTTCTTCGTGTCTCCCTCAATTTCTTTCATGAGTACTTCATAGTTTTCTGAGTACAAATTCTTTGCCTCTTTGTTTAGGTTTATTCCTAGGTATCTTACTGTTTTGGGTGCAATTGTAAGTGGGACTGAGTCCTTAATTCGTCTTTCTTCTGTCTTGTTGTTGGTGGATAGAAATGCAACCAATTTCTGGGCATTGATTTTACATCCTGACACTTTGCTGAATTCCTGTATGAGTTCTAGCAGTTTTGGAGTGGAGTTTTTCAGGTTTCCACAGAAATTATCATATCATCTGCAAAGAGTGAGAGTTTGACTTCTTTGCTGTTTCAGATGCCTTTAATTTCATTTTGTTGTCTGAATGCTGAGGCTAGGACTTCTAGTACTATGTTGAACAGCTGTGGTAATAGTGCAGAGTGCTGCCATGTTCCTGATCTTGGGGAAAATCTCTGTTTTTCTCCACTGAGAATGACATTCGCTGTGGGTTTTTCATAGATGGCTTTGATGATATTGAGGTATGTACCTTCTATCCCTACACTTTGAAGAGTTTTGATCAAGACAGGATGCTGTACTTTGTCAAATACTTTTTCAGCATCTATTGAAAGTATCATATTGTTCTTATTCTTTTTTTAATTAATGTATTGTATCTCATTGATTTGCGGATGTTTAACAACAAAAAAAAATGATAGCTTGCCGTTTGCGACAAGATGGATGGAACTAGAGGGTATTATGCTAAGCAAAATAAGTCAATCAAAGAAAGACAATTATCATATGATCTCACTGATATGAGGAATTTGGGAGTTAAGATAGGGGGTCATGGGAGAAGGGAGGGTAAAATGAAACAAGATGTGACTGGGGAGGGAGACAAACCATAAGAGACTCTTAATCTCAGGAAACAAACTGAGGGTTGCTGGAGGGGAGATGGGTAGGAGGGGTGGGGTGGCTGGGTGATGGAGCCTGGTGAGTGTATGTGCTATGGTGTATGCTATGAATTGTGTAAGATGGATGATCAACAGACCTGTACCCCTGAAACAAATAATATATTGCATGTTAATATAAAGCTTGGCAGATAAAAAAATATAAAAAAATAAAAATAAATTTATTTTAAGATGATTCCAAGTTTTTTGGAAGTCTTCAGGAAAATGAGGATCAAACTATTTCTCTTTTTTTGTGATGATTACAAAACATTAAATCCATATCCAGTCAAGCCTAAGGTTCTATAAAGATCCTGTAGTAATTCATTATGTAAAGAACCAAAAGGTTCCCTTACTTGGCTCTAAGGAATCACCTAAAATATCTATCTATGTTTATAGACTTCTGGGACCATCTGTTTCCTATTTGAGTTGAATTTATACTGTTTAACTTGCACATATTTTAGGGGCTTAGCTATATAGAAGCAAACTCTGAGAGCAGGCACCAATGGCTACAAGTTTTATTCTTGTATCTTTCCCCAGGGTCTGTGGAGGAAAAAAAGACATTTAGTCCTTTTCCCTAATCTAATATCTTGAATTCTGTCTTTGATTTTATTTTTTTTTCTTCTTCTTGAATGGATTCTTCTTCTATAATGATTCCCATTTCATGATGGTTACCACAGGGCACACTTAGCATGATGGGTGTGGAGGAATGTGTAGAATTATTAAATTATTGTATTATACACCTGAAACTAATATGATGCTGTATGTTAACTGTACTGGAATTAAAATTAAAAAAAAACATAATTTTTAAAAATATTGCCAATGGTGCATGGGTGGCTCAGTTGGTTAAGCATTTTAATTTGGCTCAGGTTATGGTTGCAGGATCCTTGGACTGAGTCCCATATTGGACTCACTGCTCGGTGGGGAGCCTGCTTCTCCCTTTACCTCTGCCTGCTACTACCCCTGCATGTGCTTTCTCTCTTTCTGTCAAATAAATACATAAAATCTTTAAAAAAAATCATTGCCAAGGGGCATTGTGTGGCTCAGTCAGTTAAGCATCCAACTCTTGATTTTGTTTTTGGTCAGGGTCTTGAGATCAAGTCCCTCATCAATTCCCTCCTCATCTGACTCTGCACCCTGCTGTCAGGCTCTGTGTTCAGTGCAAAATCTGCTTCTCCCTCTCCCTCCCCCGACTTATGCTCTCTCTCAAACATATATATGTATATATACTTATATAATATATATGAAATAATTTTTTGAATATTATATATATGTGTATGTGTGTGTGTGTGTATATATATATATATATATATATATATATATACTCATCCCCAAGACCAATGTCAAGGAACTTACTTCCTGTGTCTTTTTCTTTTTCTTTTCTTTTTTAAAGATTTTTATTTTTTATTCAACAGACTGAGATCACAAGTAGGCAGAGAGGTAGGCAGAGACAGGGCAGGGGGGAGCAGGCTCTCCACTGAGCAGAGAGTCAGATGTGGGGCTTGATCCCAGGACCCTAAGATCATGATCTGAGCCGAAGGCAGAGGCTTAACCCATTGAGCCCCATAGGTGCCTCTTCTTTTTTTTTTTTTTTTTTTTTAAAGATTTTTATTTATTTATTTGACGGGCAGAGATCACAAGTAGGCAGAGAGGCAGACAGAGAGAGAGAGAGGAGGAAGCAGGCTCCCTGCTGAGCAGAGAGCCCGATGCGGGGCTCGATCCCAGGACCCTGAGATCATGACCTGAGCCGAAAGCAGAGGGTATTAACCACTGAGCCACCCAGGCGCCCCATCTTTTTTTTTTTTTTTTTAATTTAATAAAATATGCATCTAAATAATTTTAGTTGAGAAGATTTAATTTTTTTGCAAGTTTTTATTTACATCTCAGATAGTTAAAATAAATTGTAATATTAGTTTTAGGTGTACAATATAGTGATTCAACGCTTCCATACAAAACCTGTTGTTCATCACAGTAAGTGCACTCATTAATTCCTATCACCTATTTTACCCATCCTCCCCACCGACCTTTCTTTGGGTAAACATCAGTTCACTATGGAGAAAAAGGGACCCTCTTGCACTGTTTGTGGGAATGAAAAACAATGCTGTCACTGTGGAAAACAGTATGGATGTTCCTCAAATATTTAAATATAGAACCACCCTATGACCAGCAATTGAACTACCATGTTTTCTTCTAGGAATTCTATGGTTCAGATCTTATGTTCAAGTCTTCATTCAATTTTGAAGTTGTTTTTTTTTTTTCTTTGTTTTTTTTGTTTTTTGGTATGGTGGAAGATGGTTCTCCAATTTTGTCCTTTTGCATGTGGCTGTCCAGTTTTCTTAACAATACTTAGTGAAGAGATTGATATTTCCCAATTATATATTCTTGGCTCCTTTGTGATAAATTAATTGACCATATAAGCATAGTTTTTTTTTTTTTTTCTGGGTACTATTTTATTTTATTTTTGTTAAAGATTTTATTGATTTATTTGACAGAGAGAGAGAGAGAGATCACAAGTAGGCAGACAGGCAGGCAGAGACAGAGGGGGAAGCAGGCTCCCTGCTGAGCAGTGAGACCATTGTGGGACTTGATCCTAGGACCCTGAGATCAAGACCTGTGCTGAAGGCAGAGGCTTGACCCACTGAGCTACCCAGGCACCCTGAATACTTTATTTTATTCCACTGACTTATGTGTCTTTTTTTATGCCAATACTATACTGTTTTGATTACTTTGGTTACTATAGCTTTGCAATATAGTTTGAAATCAGGCAGTGTAATGCCTCCAGCTTTTTTCTTTCTTAAGATTGCTTTGATTTTTTTTTGTGGTTTTATACAAATTTTAAGATTGTTTTATTTATGTGAAAAATGCCATTGGAGTTTTGATAGATATTATGTTAAATCTATATATTGCTTTGGATAGCATGAACATTTTAACAATACTAACTCTTCTGATCCATGAATACAATATATTTTTTTTCATTAATTTATGTCTTCTTCATTTTCTTTCATCAATGTCTTACAGTTTTCTGTATATAGGTCTATCGCTTCCTTGGTTAAATTTATTTCTGAGTATTCTGTTATTTGATGCAATTAAAAATGGGACTGTTTTCCTAGTTTTTCTTACTGACAGTTTATTATTAGTGTATAGAAACTCAACAGATTTTTGTATATTGATTTTGTACCCTGCAAATTTACTGAATTCATTTGTTGGTCTAACATTTTTTTTTTTTTTTGGTGGAGTCTTTAGAATTTTCTCTGTATAATATTATATCATCTACAAATAGTGACAGTTTTGGCTCTTCCTTTCCAATTTGGATGCCTTATATTTCTTGTCCTTGTCTAGTTGTTCTGGCTAGGACTGCCAATACTATTTTGAATAAAGTGGTGAGAGTGGGCATCCTTTTCTTGTTCCTGATCTTAAAGGACAAGTTTTCAACATTTTACTGTTGATTATGATATTAAAATAGAAAATTTATTTTAATTTCAAAAAGAAAAATTATTTTTAAGATTTATTTATTTATTTATTTGACACAGAGAGAGAGAGATCACAAGTAGGCAGGGAGGCAGGTAGGGGAGGGAGCAGGCTCCCTGCTGAGCAGCCAGCCCAATGCGGAGCTTAATCCCAGGACCCTGAGATCATGACTTGAGCCAAAGTCAGAGGCTTAACCCACTGAGCCACCCAGGTGCACCAAGAAAAATGATTTTTTTAAAGATTTTATTTATTTATTTGACAGACAGAGATCACAAGTAGGCAGAGAGCCAGGCAGAGAGAGAGAGGGGGAAGCAGGCTCCCCGCTGAGCAGAGAGCCCAATGCAGGGCTCAATCCCAGGACCCTGGGATCATGACCTGAGCCGAAGGCAGAGGCTTTACCCACTGAGACACTCAGGTGCCCCAAGAAAAGTGATTTTTAAGAGAAAAATGATGCATGCAAATAAGTTTAAAAAATATCTTCAAATGTTAATAGTCATTCTTTTTGGATGATAGATTGTGTTTTTTTTTCTTCCAGTTATTTTTTATGTTTTTCAAATTATCTGGTATAAGTATGTGTTACTACATAACAAAAGAGCCATAACAATACCTAATGTAAAAGAAAAAAAAAATCCTTTATTCCAAATATCCCAAGTATTTGGAATATTCCAAAATAGTCTTTTGGAGAGATCTCTGGAATAAGTTAAATGTGTAGATATCTAGGCTCCTAGAAAGTACTAGGGAAGGTTCTAAATCTATTTTATGAAGTGCATTCAGTGTGATTGCAAAGTTATTTCTCTTATCTAACCTAATATTTTTCTTGCTGTTGTTAAATGGTCTCTCTTTCCCATCATCTCACTTTTTTTTTGTTTGTTTTAATTATCCTTCCCCCATAGCTGTTCATGATATTTTCTTGGGAAGACTGGTATTTTATGTTAAATGGAATGTCCTTATTTCTAGCAGGTATTATATTAGGAATGATCATTTTTGTGAGAGGTTTCCAAAAGTATAAGAAATCTCTATGTGTTTGGTTCTTAACTGAAGCTTTACAAATTTCACTTACTTTTGAAACACAGGAGTTGTATGATGTCCCTTTGGGTGCTTGAGGAATTCAAAGAAAAACAGCATGAGGAATTCAAAGAAAAAAGGCTGGGATTTTTTTTTTCTTTTCTTTTTTTGGGGGTGATGGAGGCAAATCTACCAATGTAGTAAGAGTTCATGTTCTGGGGTGCCTGGGTGGCTCAGTGGGTTAAAGCCTCTGCCTTCAGCTCAGGTCACGATCTCAGAGTCCTGGGATCAAGCCCCGCAACGGGCTCTCTGCTCAGCGGGGAGCCTGCTTCCTCCTCTCTCTGCCCGCCTCTCTGCCTACCTGTGATCCCTGTCTGTCAAATAAGTAAATAGAATCTTTAAAAAAAAAAAAAAAAAGAGTTCATGTTCTTAACTCTGGAAAAGGCAGACATAATAAGCCTAAAATGGGATATAATTGGAGTGCAAACCATGCCATTGGCCTAGAAATGAGAGAGACTGATGATGGTTTCCTGCATTTTAGGCTGAGGTAGTAGAAGAAAGAATTATACAGATGATTGTGTTTTCCATGATGATACAGATATTAATTCAACTCTAGATTCAGACTCTAGAAATGTCTTTAGGTGGCCAGCAGAGAAACAGGCTGAGTGAAATGGATTTTACTTTGCAGTCATGGCAGTGGGCAGGAGCCAAAGATATGAAGGACCTTGTAGGTCATGTTACGAAGCTATAAAAAATACTAGTGGCTAGACAGCTTTCAGGGAAGAAAGTTATTTTGTCAGAATACTGTCTGTGAGTGTATCTCTTATGGTTCTGTGAATAATGAGTTGGAAGCAGAGAACAATCCAAGCAAGATAACTTGAATTTTGGCAAATGGAAAGAGGTAGATGTACAAGTGTGATTATCAGTGGTCGAACCAATAGAGCTTTGGAAGTGTGATGTGTTTGGATGAGTGTAAGTAAAGGGATAAGAAAGTCAAATAAGCTAGTTAAGAAATGGGCAGAGGGCATAAATAAAAATTCTTCCAAAGAAGACATCCAGATGGCTAATGGACACATGAAAAGATGGTCAACATCACTCATCATCAGGGAAATACCAATCAAGACCACAATGAGATACCACCTCACACCTGTCAGAATGGCTAAAATTAGCAACAAAGGAGACAATAGGCATTGTCAAGGATGCAGGGAAAGGGGAGTCCTTTTACACTGTTGGTGGGAATGCAAACTGGTGCAGTCACACTGTAGAACAGGTTGGTAGTTCTTCAAAAAGCTAAAAATAGAACTACCCCCATGATTCAGTAATTGCACTATAACTATTTACCTAAATGATACAAAAGTACACATTTGAAGGAGTACCTCCTCTCCACTGCTTATAGCAGCATTATGAACAATAGCCAAACTATGGAAAGATCCCAAATGCCCATTGACTGATGAATGAATAAAGAAGATGTGGTACATATATATACCACATATAATGTGCATATGATGGAATACTACTCAGCCATCAAAAGATGAAATCTTGCTATTTGCAATGATGTGGAGGAAGCCAGAGTGTATTATGTTAAGTGAAATAAGTCAGTCAGAGAAAGACAAATACCGTAAGATTTCACTCATATGTGGAATTTAATAAACAAAATGGATGAACATACAGGAGACAGAATAAAGAGAGATAAAGGGAAACAAACTGTAAGAAACTCTTTTTTTAAGATTTTATTTATTTGTTTGAGAAGAAGTGAGAGAGAGAACAGGAAGGAGAGGGTCTGAGGGAGAAGCAGACTCCCCACTGAGCAGGGAGCCTGACACAGGACTTGATCCTGAGACTCTAGGATCATGACCTCAGCTGAAGGCAGTCACTCAACTGACTGAGCCACCCAGGCACCCAACTGTAAGAGACTCTTAATGATAGACAACAGACTGAGGGTTGATGGAGGGAGGTGGGGATGGGCTGGATGGATAATGGGTATTAAGGAGGGCACTTGTGATGAGCACTGGGTGTTGTATGTAAGTGATGAATCATTGAATTCTACTCTTGAAACTAATATTGTATTGTATGTTAACTAACTATAATTTAAATAATTAAAAAAAAACTAATCAGTACTACAAAACTAAAAAGAGAGAGAGAGAGTTTAAGACGGCTTGGATTTCTCCATTCATGGTTACAAGTGATTAAAAGTAGATTTGGGGAAAGACAAATTATTTGGCTTTACATATCTTATTTTGAAATTGATAGAAAAGGATATTGCCAATATCCACATAATTGATGTAAAATAGTACTATGTGTCCAGGTTAAGCACAGAGATTTTTCAAAGAAAATAAAATATTTGACTAAAGAATACAGTGAATGAATATTACTCAACCTTAGGAAATCTGTGATACCCAGTACATGCAAATCATGTATAAGATGGGAGAAATGAGGGGAGCCTGGGTGGCTCAGTGGGCTAAAGCCTCCGCCTTCAGCTCAGATCATGATCCCAGGGTCCTGGAATCGAGCCTCGCATCAGGCTCTCCGCTCGCTGGGGAGCCTGCTTCCTTCTCTCTCTCTGCCTGCCTCGCCGCGTACTCATGATCTCTCTCTGTCAAATAAATATATAAATTAAATCTTTTGAAAAAATAAAAAGATGGGAGAAATGCTTCTAGGATATGTTTCCACTATACATCTTACTCTACAGGCATTATAAAAGCTTGATAATTTCTCACAAAGACAAGTGTTAAACTCAGGTGAGAACTAGCAATTGTGTCTTGTGAAAAGAAACACACTTGAAGTGCTGAAAATAATGAAGTAGCAGGAAATGAATCAAGATCCAGTGGCCAAGTGAACAAAACACAATTAGCAGGGAAAATGATTGAGGTGAAATGAACCTACTTATCAATCCATCTTCTTCTATATTCAGATTTGGCCTTGCCCAATTAATTGTTTATTACCCGCCCACCTCAAATTATAGTACTGAATTTACTCTCACTAATGATCTCAGAAACATAGCCCCAGAACTCTCATGATTCCTTCTTGCCATGAAAACCTTAAAAAACTATTCCCATTCTCCCCATCATTTCATTAATGTAGCAAATAATTATCAGCCAACTCTTTCTGGGCCCCATCCTTAAACTTAGTTCCTTTATCAATAGAGAATCTTCTTTCTTGAAGTCATACCTAAAATACTGTCAGTTTTTAGGCATTGAGCATTAGTAGACTGGTTTGCTTAATCTACCAAAAATACTAACCAGCCACCCTTTCTCATAAGTTAGCTATGAATTGCACAAATGTTAAACTTTTCATATATCTCAAAAGATTATTCATTTCTTTTCTTGACTTAAGCCTTCAATGATACATCTACCAGTAGGTGAATAAAGTAGTATACAATAGGTGAAAATATTGTGAATGTGCATGCTCTGTTGGACAGAAATAGATACGAAGACCTTATATGTGTGGTCAGTTTGTCTTTAGCAGAAGAGAGTAAGGCCTTGATCCAATATAGAATCAGTGTCAGTCTTGAGTACATCAAGGTGGCTGGGAAGGAGTCCAAATGAGAAACAAAAGATACTTGGTTGTGGAGGTCCTGGGTGACTTAGTTGGTTAAGTGTCTGCCTTTGGCTCTTATCATGATCCCAGGGTCCTGGGATTGAGCCCCACACCGGGTTCCCTGCTCAGCAGTGAATCTGTTTCTTCCTCTCTCTCTCTGCCCATCTTCCTGCTTGTGCTCCTTCTCTCTCTCAAATTAATTAATTAAAAAAAAAATACTTGGTTGTGAAAGAGAAATGCAGCATTGGTTGAAGGGAGTGAATGTATAGAGTACAAAAAGTTACTGAAAGCCCATGGTGGTTAAATCCCAGCAGGATATTTTCTATTCTGATTTTCTTTCTGCAAGTGAGAAGTTCATATAAAGACCTTAAGTAGCATATTCAGTGTTGGAATCAGTATTCTCCAATGATTTCACCAAATAAATGTGCTGCCATGGCTTTGCATTTTTAATGATCTGTACTATGTAAAATGCACCCAAAGAATTAAAATTATCAAAATACTAGAGGCTTATTATTTGTTATTTCTGTGACTCAATTCAAATTATATGGCATATTGATAAAAACAAGCCTGCTTATTCCAGGTGTCTACATTTTAATGAAAATGAAAGATGGTTTTGAAAAGGAACTTACCATGTTAAAATGTATTTAATTTTGTCTGAATTTTTTTATGATTTATTTATTTATTTGACAGAGAGACACAGTGAGAGAGAGAACACAGGCAGGGGAAGTGAGAGAAGAAGCAGGCTTCCTACCAAGCAGGAACCTGGGATCACAACCTGAGCCTAAGGCAGATGCTTAACTACTGAGCCACCCAAGTGTTCAATTTTGTCTGAAATTATTGTGTTGTGTTAATGAGAAGTGTAGTATTATGACAATGCAGACAATGCAAGGGAAAAAAAAAACAACTTTCATTTGAAAGCTTCAGGATGAATCAGATAGAGAGCATTACTGCAACCATCACCAATTATTAGAAAGAATTTACAATGAGAGTGACTGGGTGATGCAGTTAGTTAAGTGTCAGACTCTGGGTTTTGGCTCAGGCCCCGCACTGGGCTCCATGTTCAGTGCAGAATTTGCTTAATATTATCTCTCCTTCTGCCCCTCCCCCAGATCTCCCTCTCTCTCCAACAAATAAATAAATAAATCTTAAAAAAAATAATTTACAATAATCATCCCAGCCCACTTTTCTCATTTAATTCTTCCTCAGATACATGCATGTTTTTGCTTTCATAAGGGTAATTAACCATTTTTTGTATTAGTAATATAAAACCAAACCATCTTATTTAGTAATGCCAAGGCTCAGAAAATGAAGCTTTAACAGTTCTTCAAGTCATTAACAGAAAAATGACTAAAGCAAGTCATCACCAGAAAAAGTTTAATTGATATACTTAAAGTGTAATTTATTTTAAAGCAATAATGAGTATATACACTTTTTTTTGAAGATTTTATTTATTTATTTGAGAGAGAGAGTGAGAGAGAGAGCATGAGAAGGGAGAAGGTTAGGGGGAGAAGCAGACTCTCCACTTTCCATGGAGCCTGATGTGGGGCTCGATCCCGGGACTCCAGGATCATGACCCGAGCTGAAGCCAGTCACTTAACTGACTGAGCCCTCCAGGCACCCCAAGTATATACACTTTTAAAAGGTTACTGTGACACAGGGCAAATATAAAAGTGCTTATTATATAGGAATCTAGGGTTTGGCTTATTGTTATACTCAGTATTTGCCTGAGTTTGTCTAAATATTAGAAACAGTCCAGGATCCCATGAATTGATACATACACAGAGGATTCTGTAGAAGAAGGTATATTGAGTACAGGCATTTAATCCTTCCTTCCTGGATCTTTCTTGGATCAAATGAATGAAATCAAGTGAAAATAGTCTATTTGTGGGAATTGGTGGGGGAAGAGGGAGTTGAACAGAAGGTAGTACAGAAGGGTCATTTTGGTCAAGGTCTTATATTCACACATGGCATCCTCAAATTTAGATTTCTCATAATGTCTCCACATATTGCTATACATATAGCACATTGTGTTTTAAATTCGTTAATTTGTTTAATGTAAACATTTTAAAGCACTTTGCAATGCCTGTGAAGACTTCCAAAATAACAAAACTAGAGAGGATCTAGCAAGTCAGGAGCTTGTAGACAGGTAATCACAACTAACTAACAATCGGCAACTAACAAGCCACAAACCTGTAAAATTTTTGCTATGTGTAGAGCAAAGGAACAATGATGGTTAAAGATATTGAGGAACCATTTCATAACTGCTCTACATGAGATAGCAGAATCCCCTAAATACCACTGGAGTGAGTAGCTACCACTTGTGTGGCTTCCAAGCATTTAAATATTCTAGTTATTTGGGGGGAAATTCCTCATTATATACTATATACTATATGCTATATATTATATACTATATATTATAGGTTATTATATAATTTTAATTAAATTATAATTAATTATAATACTATATATAATAATAATCATTACTATAAAATTCCAGTCTCCTGTTGATTGGGTGGATATAACCTGCTGTAGAAACCATAATAGGAAATTCCTTCCTTCTCTTAGTCCCTGGTAACCAAGGAATATCTGGGAACCTGACCTAGGTGCATTTGGATGCACCCACCTGAGACTGAAGATTAAGAGAGTATTACAAAGAATCAGGAAGAATTTATAAACTATTAAAGGAAGAAGTGTTGGGTCACCTGGGTGGCTCAGTTGGTTAAGCCAGTGCCTTAAGCTCAGGTCATGATCCCACACCGGGATTGAGTCCCACATTGGGTTCCTGGCTCCGCAGGGAGTCTGCTTCTCCCTCTGATCTTCTTCCTTCTCATGATCTCTCTCTCTCTCTCTCTCTCTTTCAAATAAATAAATAAAATCTTTAAAAAAAATAAAGGAAGAAGTGTTGGCACCAAGTGCTTGTAAAAGCAATGTTTTTGGTGGTGGTAGTGATATGGTAACCCAACAAGACTATTCTTCTGGCATTATTTTGACTGCTAAACTTTGACTCCTGTGTATTTTTTAGCTTCTTTCTTCCATCTTTCCATCAATTCTATAAGCTATAAGCTACCTATTATTTCAACACGTATTTTTTACCCTTAATTTAACCAGTCTTCGTTCTTGTTCATACAACCAGGAACCTGAGTGTTTTAATGAGTGAATGTTCAGCAGTGCAGGTGAGGCAAACATGAAGGTCAAGAAAGACTGGGTGTTACTCTGCTGAGAATCAGAATCATTGAAAGTCAGCATTAGAACACAATGGCACTAGAAATCCCAAGGTTAAGGACAACCACATAAACAATGCCTGAAGATGGAGGGCATCTCTCAGGAAAGGTGCAGGAAGAGTAGCAATCATAACCATACCTGGAGTTACATGGATACTATGTCTAAAAGAATGTGGAATATTGGCTTGTGGTGCAACAACACAAAGATGTTTCATTGCAATGCTGTGGCATTGGGAATAATCACAATACCCCCAAATATTGGGGTCCTTTATTCTTAAGATAGAATATTAACATGCCATTAAAACTCATGTTGAAATTTACCAGTTAGGGTGCCTGGGTGACTCAGTTGTTAAGCGTCTGCTTTGGCTCAGGTCATGATCCCAGAGTCCTCGGATCAAGGCCCACATTGGGCTCCTGCTTGGTGGAAAGCCTGCTTCTCCCTCTTCCACTCCCCCTGCTTGTGTTCCCTCCCTCTGTGTGTGTCTCTCTCTGTCAATTAAATAAATAAAAATATCTTTAAAAAAAGAAATTTACCAATTAAAAGAAATATTTGTGATATAATTAAAGGGCAGAAACAGTCTATGAAGTAATGATACAGAGTATGATTCCAGGCAGACAGTCCTGGGTTGGTATCCATGATTTGCCTTTTACCATATGAATGTTAATAACTAATGTACTGTATATGAACTTCACTTTTTTATAGACATAAGAATAGTACCTGCTTTTGATCATTAAATATATGAAAGCACTAAGCATGATCTTTATTTTTATTTCTACATATCCAAAAAAGTTAACATTTACCATATTTATTGGTATTTGGGATAACTTTTGCTCTTTTCCTTTCTGTTCATTGTTTTCCTCATTAAAAATATATGGCTGTGTGATTAGATATCAAAAGATGTTATTATTTAAAAACATAGAAGCAACAAAAAAAGAGCTTACAGATTTTAGCCGGACACATTGAAAATGAATAAAATGGTGGAATATGTAACTTGAGGATTTAGAAGACACTATTTAAAAACAAAAACAGGAAAGTAAAAACAATAGGCATTGTATGGTATTTAATAGAGAAGTACCTCTCTGTTCTCTATGGTAGTGTGATGAAAAGTGGAAATGGATATATTGTCCCTAATTAAAATCCTTCTTTCTATGGTGGAAGAAGTTACAGAATAAAAAATTTGTTAAGAATGCAAGCTCTGGAATCAGAACCATCGTGCAAATTTCAGTTCTGCCATTCACCAATTGTATGACCTTAATTAAAGACATCTAATTTCACTAAACCTTGATCCCATCTGTTAATTGCAGATGAGATAATATAAGATCTAACTGTAGCTTCTGGCACAAAATATGCTATCAATGAATGTTACTTTCCATCCTGTGCATTGAACGAAAGATTTTAAGTCTGTAGACAAAGGCTTAATCTCAGCTCTGCTATATACACACAGGACAAGCCACTTTCCTTCTCTGAGCTGAGTTTCATTATTTGCAATGAAAAAAAAATACACATTTTCCCTGTTTCCTTTGAGTGTTTGCATGGGGATCGAATGAGATAAACAATGCAAATATTCTTTGGAAAATGTTAAGTAGTTTGAAAATATAAGTATTATTCACATGAATTACTGACTCATATCATATCAGTAAAGTACCACAGCTCTTGCTCTTACTCAAAATTGTTATCAAATAATATGGCAGTCTGTTCTTAGTAATTGGACACAGTTTCATTGAGTGGGATGCTTGAATAATATGGTTCATCTTAAGAGGACTTCTTGGTAACTTGGAACTTTGTTAAATATAAATGCATTTTCCTTTCATAAAACTCCCTAATGGTGACTCAGTCATCATAGAAATTTGTTCAGCACAGGTTATGAAAAGTGATGCCAGATATGTGTTTGGTATGTGGAGTGATAAAGTGAAGACATTTAGCTTTTTATTGTTTTCCCCTTGACAAATGCTAGATTGACTTACAGTCTTTTAGAATCTGGTCTATGACACTAAAAACTATTAAGCAATTAACTGGTGCTTCTAAATAGCACAGACAGATAATTTAAATAATTCAGGTGATTTGGAGACCTTAAGCTATCCAGGCTAGTACTGGTTGTCTCCAATTCATCTAATATATGTTTGGGTCTCTATTTCACTTTGTCAGAAGAAATATTTATTGTTGTAATGAATTATTTCCTCAAATTGCATTTAGAAAATCATTTTTAAGTTATAAGACAACTGGAATAAAAGTATTCTCCAGCATTATTTTCTGTTTATAATGAATAAGTAAGCAGGAAAAATCTTATTTTTTTAAGGATTTTGTTTATTTATTTGACAGACAGAGATCACAAGTATGCAGAGAGGCAGGCAGAGAGGGGGGGAAGCAGGCTCCCTACTGAGCAGAGAGCCCAATGTGGGGCTTGATCCCAGGACCCTGGGATCATGACCTGAGCCAAAGGCACAGACTTTAACCCACTGAGCCACCCAGGCACCCCAGGAAAAATCTTATTATATGATTATAAAAATTTTTTAGGAATATGGGTTGAAGAACAGGAACTGCCAGTTCTCAGTTAGGCCAGAAGCACCATAAGACCACAATAACACTCTTTTTTTTTAAAATATTTTATTTATTTATTTCACGAGAGAGAGATCACAAGTAGGCAGAGAAGCAGGCAGAGAGAGGGGGAAGCAGGCTCCCTGCTGAGCAGAGAGCCAGACGTGGGGCTCGATCCCAGGACCCTGAGATCATGACCTGAGCTGAAGGCAGAGGCTTAACCCACTGAGCCACCCAGGTGCCCCAAGATCACAATAACACTCTTGGCATGAGCTTAGTCTCCAATCATTAAGGATTATACAAAAATGGAAACTTTCTATTATTTCAAGAAAATATCTTCGTCAGTTGAATAATGTTATAAAATACAGTTAATAGTGAGCAACTATTGAAGCAAGATTCAATTATCTTATTTTATAAGTAAAAAAAAATATCGAGTTTAAGAAACAGATCACAAAAGCAAAGTGAACTTTGAAGTATCTAGAATCTAATACAACTGTAAATTCAATTCATTTATGACTGGAGTGAATGGTTTCCCACTCTACTGTCAAATCACAGCACATGTAGAAATGTATGAATCACTGAACACTACATCAAAAACTAATGGTGTACTATATGTGGGCTAACTAAATTTAAATTAAAAAAAGAAATACTGGGATGGAAAGACTATGGCTTACGTCAGTGAAATTTCTGTCAATGAGGGTCTCTATTCTCTGGATATTTAAAGATGAATGTTGTTACATTTGAATGTTTAATTTTACCTTTCACATTTTGATAAGCACTATAGAGTTTGGAGAGCAAGTCTATAGCCTCAAAAGCTGAGTACTTCTGTTAAACATAGCAAAGATTTTGAGTATGGATTTTCAAAAAAAAAAATACTTTCCCATGCAATCTGTAACTGAATTCTTGCAAATACTTTTAGATTTCAGAATTCAGTCCAGGACACCTATTGAATTTGTACTGGAGGTCTCTTCCTTAATCTTGGCTGCCATATTCAGTTGTCTATGTTCCTCAGAGGAACTAGATGGCTTTTATCTGAATTACAGGCAGGAGATAAAAGCAGTGACTTTAGATACAAGGATTTTGGGGGAAAAAAAGTAACTGCCTGGGGATAAACAAACTCGGGATATTTCAGCACACACAGTGTTTTGACAATGGTTCAAATTGTCATGGCACATTGATTAGGAAACATTGCCAAGATCATATAATCTTTCAATAAATTCATGGCAGAACAGGCTTGCCAAATTCTGATTAGTAAGGATAGGTAAATTGCTTCAGGGCCTTCTTTTTTTCTTTCTTTCTTTTTAAGGAATGGATGCTAATTATCATTTAATATCTCTTCCTCAGATTTTACAGTTTTATAGCCAAGGATAATAAACAGCAACAATTAGCCCATCAATGGTGCTCATATGTTCAAAACACTTAGAAGCCACTACATATATCCTGGGGTTTCAGGACATGTGGTATCACTGGTATTGCTACTACTAGACTACATAATACAAGGATTTATTTCTTGTGATCTAATAGTTTCTCTTGAATATTTAGCAGTCTGTTCATCTTCCAGGATAGATTGTTATTAATGACATCAATTAGTGTTGTAACTGATTTTCTTTGGTTTACAACAAAAGTTGACTCCATGATGCCTAGTATCCTATTTTCCTGGTGTACTTTTTTGACAGGACAGCTAACATTCCAACAATATTGATAAGACTCAAAATGGAAGGAGGGAAAATAATTTCAAAACAGGTGTTTGTTAAAGGTGCTCTCTTGTCTGCATTTTCTTGAATTCCCACCTTCAACCATTTGAACGTTGATTTTTGTTGCAAATAAGCTACCTTTCTTTTATAGAGCTTCTGTGCAGTATCCACCAAAGAAGACACATTTAAAGATAGAAATGAGGGGGCACCTGGGTGGCTCAGTCGGTTAAGTGTCTGACTTGGCTCAGGTCATGATCTCAGGGTCCTGGGATTGAGCCCTGCATCAGAATCCACACTCAGCAGGGAGTCTGCTTGTCCCTCTCACTCTCCCTCTGCCCTGCCCCCTGCTCATGCTCTCTCAAATATATAAAAATCTTGAAAAAAATAAAGACAAATGAAGCTAAGATGCACTTTATATTACTGAAGCAATTTCAGTTTGAAATTGTGGTTACATCAAACAAAATATTTAGTTGGTGCAGTCTATACACTGATGCTTAGAAAACACACCTTTTTCTTTTGTTCCTTACATGGTGCTACACAACTGTGATCATTTTTATTAGCCATTATTTAAAATATCACTACTAAATTATTCTCCAATATTCCAGGCATGTCTGAATCTTAAACACTTTTTTGACTTTTGTGATTCATCAGAAGTAAATTTAAAGCTCTATTGCAGTTCATTTATGCAATTAATTATTTTTGATGAACTTTTCCCTCAAAACATGTGACCCTTTTGGAACACGTTTTAAGGCTCTTTTATTGCTACTATAGTAGTAATAATGCTATGTACATCCAAGCTGAGTTAGTATCATAGTAACAGGATGAAAAAATGTCTTAGAAATTAGTCTACCTGATTGACAATTCAGTTAAACTCTTGATATAGTTGAGAAAAGTACCTAGCCTGGGACAAGCTACTCAAAGCAAATGCAGAAACTAAAGTCATCCAAATACTCTCACTATCATTGTCTAAAGTAAAACTGACTAACACGTAAGTAAAAAAAGACACTTTAAAGATCAAATGAAATAACATTTTGGTGGAAATAAAGCTAATAAATGATGTTAGTTTGTCTCCCTCTTATTTTTGTTTATACTATACACTTCTAGAAAGACTGTCCCTCTTATTTTTTGGGTTCTAAGGTATTGGGGGTATGTGTGGAGAAGGAGACAAAAGATTATGCATTTTATTTTATTTATTTTTAAAGATTTTATGTATTTATTTGAGATAGAGAGAGAGAAAGAAAGAGAGAGATAGTGCAAGCAGGGGGAGCAGCAGAATGAGAGGGAGAACCTGAGATCATGATCTGAGCCAAAGACAGATACTTAGCCAACTGAGCCACCCAGGTTCTCCAAGAGTGTGCATTTAAAAAATAAGTTATTGGGGCGCCTGGGTGGCTCAGTGGGTTAAACCTCTGCCTTCGGCTCAGGTCATGATCCCAGGGTCCTGGGATCAAGCCTGCATCGGGCTCTCTGCTTGGTGGGGAGCCTGCTTCCCCCTCTCTCTGCCTGCCTCTCTGCCTACTTGTGATCTCTGTCTGTCTAATGAATAAATAAATTTTAAAAAAGCAAAAAAAAAAAATAAAATAAAAAATAAAAAATAAGTTATTTTCTGTAATGTCACATATAGGTTAGTACAAAATTGTCTCATGGAGATATGACAAACTTAAGAAAAACAATAGATCAATGTTAGTTTAGAGCTCGCTAACCACTTTAGATGTATAACCACATTTTATTCTTACACAAACATTCTGAGATAAATATCATTACTATATCCATTGTGCCCAGATGAACATTGAGGCTTGATGATTATGTCATTTACACAGGTCACACAACCAAGAATTTGTACCCCATTATCTCCAATTTCACAGCAAACCTTCATATCTATCCCCCAAAATGGGTTTATTTGGTAAGAAAAATTAGGTTGTAATTCTACTAAAATTAATAGCTCTGATAAAGTAAAATTCCTCAAAGATTGATTTGCAGACCAAAACTGAGGTTATTTTATCCCTGAGAAGAGAAGATTTATGCCCTTGAATTGATAAATGTCTTTAGATATGTGTCAGTATGCTACAAAGAAAAGAGATAATTACATTGGGTGTTTGCTTCAGCTAGGTTCTTCCAGACCTACTAGAATCAAAGGATGGGAGTTAATAGTGAGGAAGATATTGGCTAAATGCAGGAAAACAAAGCAAAATATCTTCCAACAATCAAAGCTGCCAAAGATGTCAAAGCTGAAGGAGAGACAAGGGGAGTGTATTAGAGATGTAAAAAAGCAATTTAGGTCACTTTCTCTTCCAAATAAAGAGACAAGGAAATTCCCTCCAATCTTTGGATTTTGTGACATTCAGCATTATTGACAAAATCTTGAACTTCATGCCATTGATTTCTTAGACCAAAAAAAAAAAAAAAAGTCATCAATAAAATACAGTTATTCCTGTGTTTAAGTGAAAGCATATTATAACAAGACAAACCTTCAAAATTTGGAAATTATTTGTATCATTATTTTATAAGAGCTTATAAAAAGTACTGTTTGTGATATACTTTAACCTATGAAGGTGTCTTAAGAGTTCCCTTAGTCATAAGTTTCCTCCATAAAGTGGTTATTTTGTATATATCAGAGACACATTTAATTTGAGATGCAACTTTTAGTGGAAGGAGAGATGATGTTTAAAAATTTATTTCTGGGGGCACCTGGGTGGCTCAGTGGGTTAAGCCTCTGCCTTCAGCTCAGGTCATGATCTCAGGGTTCTGGGATTGAGCCCCACATCAGGCTCTCTGCTCAGCAGGAAGCCTGCTTCCCCTTCTCTCTCTGCCTGCCTCTCTGCCTACTTGTGATCTCTGTCTGTCAAATAAATAAATAAAATCTTTAAAGTGGTCACTGCATTTGAAAACAAAACTGACCTTAAAACAATAAAATTCTGAATGTATGTTCTGAAGATTGGGGCTATGAATTTATTAAAAAAATATTTCTGTCTGGTATATTCTTTTTTTTTTTTCATTTTCATTCTTCTGTGCCATGTGTTTGGTGCAGTAGGATAAATCTGGAGTTGTCTTCTGCCTAGAAGTCCCAACCTGCCACCTATTCTTAGTCTAACAGGATCAGGAATGAAATTTAAGGGAAAATAAGTTGGGAATTAGGATCCTTGGGTCAGCTGGGCATATGGCTTAGGACTAGTGTACAATTTCCTATGCATGGATGAAGGGCAAGATATGATGTAAGGTGGGAAGTTCTGGATAGTTAAATAATTAAACATTGTATCTATCCCTTTTCCCTTAGGAGCACAATTAACACTCAATACACCTTTTCTCTTTGGTTATGAAAAACACATGCACAAGTGTTCTTTCCCTTGAACCAATGTGGTTGAGGCAAAAGGAATAAGGGCAAAGAAGAAAGATTGGGATATACTTATTTTTACCTATACTTCCCAATAAAACCAATATGTCCTGAATACTTAATATGATTGCCCTTATGCTGGTTCTGAAATAAATCAGAAATCTTATAATGCTCTGAAAGCTCAAAGTTCATCAGCAATTTATACACTCTAGTTTTAGCCCTCAGTTATAATGGATATCTCAGCTGACTTTGAGCAATTTTGACTAAAAATAAAATAGGGCAACTTTAGAAAAGTTACTGGAGTTGTACATACTCATGTCTATAAAATAAGTTATTCTTATTATCACCCTTTATGAATAGTTTCGGCTGTTTTTCTTCAAGTATATCAACATTATGATGAAAACAAAACATTCTGCCATTAGGCTTGTATGAGACTCAAATACTAAATAATATGTCTTTTTTTTTTTTTTTTTTAAGGAAACAACTCATCTATTCAGTCTAGAGATGTGTTCCACAAAGGATGTCAAGAAGATCCCCAGGTTGCCAAAGTATTTTTAGGGATGACAGGCTACCTCTGTCTCTCCAGAAAATGTATAACATTTCTCAGTTGTAATGGACTCCCAAATATGTTAATTTGTTTTTTTTTCTTTTTTTAGATTTATTTATTTAAGAGAAAGAGTGAGAGTGAGCCTGTGCACATGAGAGGATTTAGGGGGAAGGCAGAGGGAAAGAAAGTCTTAAGCAAACTCACACTTATGGGGAGCTTGACTGGGGTGGGGGAAGGCCTCTATCTCACAACCCTGAGATCATGACCTGAGCTGAAACCATGAGTCAGATGCTTAACCAACTGTGCCACCCAGGTTGCCCTGCTCCCAAACATGTTAAATTCAAATTTCCAAAAGAGCTTGAAAGAGCTTGACTAAAGTGCAAAGAGAAGGGTCGGGAGGTGGAAGCTACTTTAAGTAGCTAAAATCCAAAGGGAGCATTTTTTTGTTGGCCAGTAGACAGATTTCAGAAGATCTGTATCAAGATCTATAATGTAAATCTTTTCAGAGTCCACAGTCTCTCATGGTTCGTCTCCCCCTCCAGTTTCCCCCAACTCCCTTCTCCTCTCCACCTCCCCATGTCCTCCGTGTTATTCCTTATGTTCTGAAAAGCAATCTGAGGGTTTTGGAGGGGCGGAGGTGGGAAGTTGGGTGAGCCTGGTGGTGGGTATTATGGAGGGCATGTATTGCATGGAGCACTGGGTGTGGTGCATAAACAATGAATTCTGGAACACTGAAAAGAAATTTAAAAATATATAAAAATGTAAAAAAAAAGATCTATAATGTAAATCTTATGTAACTTATAAAACCAATGTTTACTCAGAGATGCTCTACCTGAGCAAATACTTAATCATCAAACCCTTTGACTAGGAAATTCTATTAATAGGTATCCACTCTACAGAAATATTTGTACACACACACAAAAGATGCATGTGTAAAGATGATCATTGCCACATTGACTGTAAGAGCAAAAATACAGAATGCACTTAAATGTTCATTAACAAAATATAATGTTTAGATATATTATAGACGCTATGGTCTGGATGCTTTTGTACCCCCATCCCCAAATTCACCTATTGAAATCCTAACCCCCAAGATGATGGTATTAGAAGGTGAAGCCTTTGGGAGATAATTAGATCATGAAATAGAATTCTCATGATTAGAATTAGTACCTTTATACAAGACACCTCACTGAGCTAGCTTTGTCCTTCTACCATGTGAGTATATAGTGAAAATACAGCCATCTATGAACCTGAAGCAGGCTCTCACCAGATAATGAATCTACCAGACATCTTGATCTTGATCTTGATCTTGGACTTTCCAAAATCTGGAATTGTGAGAAATAAATTTCTGTTATTTATAGGCCATCCAGTTTATGGTATTTGGCAACAGCAGCCCAAATGAATTAAAAGAATAGATAATTTAGGCCATTCACGTTGAGAGTGATTAATGAGAGATACATTTTTATTGACATCATGTTACCTGCGAAGTCTTTGCTTCTATAGATTGTTTCCATAAATTTCTGTTCAATGATATTCTTGGGTTTTTTCCTCTTTTATAGAACCTCCCCCCCCTTAATATTTCCTGTAGTGCTGGCTTGGTGGTCACATACTCTTTTAAACCTTGCCTGTGTTGGAAGCTCTTTATCTCTCCATCCATTTTGAATGTCAGTCTTGCTGGATAAACTATTCTTGTCTACACGTTCTTCTCATTTAGTGCCTTGAATACATCTTGTCAGCCCTTTCTGGCTTGTCAGGTTTCTGTGGACAGGTCTGACATTATTCTGATGGGCTTTCTTCTGTACGTAAGGAATCTCTTCCCTACTTACAGAGGAAAGTCAATCAGAATAACATCAGACATATCTCTCAATAATCGTTCTCAATGTGAATGGCCTAAATGTGCCCATAATGTCACAGAGTTGAAGATTGGATAAAATGACAGGACCTATACATATGTTGTCTACAAGAGACCTATTTTGAACCTAAGAATACATCCCGACTAAAAGTGAAGGGATAGAGAAGCATCTTTCATGACAATGGGCCTCAAAAGAAGGCTGAGGTAGCAATTCTCATATCAGGTAAATTAGATTTTAAACTAAAGACTGTAGTCAGAGATACAGAAGGACACTATATCATTCTTAAAGGGTCTATCCACCAAGAAGATCAAACAATTATAAATATGTATACCCCCAATATAGAAGCAGCCAATTACATAAGAAAACAGTTAAGCAAGATAAAGAGTCTTATTGATATGAATACATTAATAGTAGGAGATCTTAACACACCACTCTCAGTAATAGACAGATCATGCAAGCAGAAAAACAATAAAGAAACAAGAGCATTGAACAACACATTGGACCAGATGGACCTTATAGATATATACAGAACATTGCACCCTCAAACAACAGAATACTCATTCTTCTCAAGTGAACATGCAACCTTCTCCAGAATAGAACACATACTGGGTCACAAATCAGGGCTCAACCGATACCAAAAGATTGAGATTATTCCCTGCATATTCTCAGATCACAATGCTTTGAAACTGGAGCTCAACCACAAGAAAAAGTTTGGAAGGAATTCAAACACCTGGAAGCTAAAGACCACCTTGTTTAAGAATGGTTGGATCAACCAGGAAATCAAAGAAGAACTTAAACAATGCATGGAAACCAATGAAAATGAAGACATTTCAGTTCAAAAACTATGGGATACAGCAAAGGCAGTCCTAAGGGAGAAATACATAGCCATTCAAGCTTCCCTCAAAAATAAATGAAAAATCCATAATACACCAGCTGTCTTTACACCTTAAAGTACTGGAGAATCAACAACAAATTAAGCCAACTCCACACACAAGAAGGGAAATAATCAAGATTAGAGCAGAGATCAAAGAGATAGAAACTAGAGATATAGCAGAATGCATCAATGAAATTAGAAGCTGTTTTTTTTAATAGAATCAATAAGATTGAAAAACCATTGGCCAAACTAATCCAAAAGAAATGAGAGAAGGCCCAAATTAATAAAATTATGAATGAAAAGGGAGAGATCACAGCTAACACCAAGGAAATAGGAACAATAATCAGAAATTATTATCAACAGTTATATGCCAATAAGTTAAGCAACCTGGATGAGATGGATGCATTCCTGGAAAACTATAAACTTCTAAAACTGAATTAGAAAGAAGTTGGCAACCTGAATAGACCAATATCTAGTAACGAGATTCAAGGAGTGATCAAAAACCTCTGAAAAAACAAGGACCCAGCACCTGATGGATTCTCTGGGGAATTCTACCAAACTTTCAAAGAAGAAATAACACCTATTCTCCTGAAGCCGTTTCAAAAAATTGAAGCAGAAGGACAACTCCCAGACTCTTTTTATGAAGCCAGCATTACCTTGATCCCCAAACCAGGTAAAGACCCTACCAAAAAGGAGAATTTCAGACCAATATCCCTGAAGAATATGGATGCTAAGCTTCTCAACAAGATCCTAGCTAATAGGATCCAACAGTACATTAAAGAGATTATCCACCACGACCATGTGGGATTCATCCCTGGGTTACAAGGATGGATAAACATTCACAAATCAATCAATGTGATAGAACAAATCAATAAGAGAAGAGAGAAGAACCACAGGGTCCCCTCAATCGATGCAGAAAAAAACATTTCGCAAAATCCAGCATCCATTCCTGATTAAAACCCTTCAAAGTATAAGGATAGAGGAAACATTCCTCAACTTCATAGAATCTATCTATGAAAAACCCACAGCAAATATCATCCTCAGGGGGAAAAATCTGACAGCCTTCCCTTTGATATCAGGAACATGACAAGGATGGCCACTCTCACAACTCTTGTTCAACATATTATTAGAAGTCCTAGCAACAGCAATCAGACAACAAAGAGAAAAAAAAGTATTCAAATTGGCAATGAAGAATTCAAACTCTCTCTCTTCGCAGATGACATCATACCCCAACCCCAAACTACCAGAATTCATTCAGCAATTCAGTAATGTGGCAGGATACAAAATCAATGCACAGAAATCAGTTGCTTTCTTAAACACTAACAGTGAAAATACACAAAGGGAAATTACAGAATCAATTCAATTTACTATAGCACCAAGAACCATAAGATACCTGGGAATGAACCTAACCAAAGAAGCAAAGACTCTGTTCTTGAGGAACTATAGATCACTCATGAAAGAAATTGAAGGATAAACAAAAAGATGGGAGACCATTCCATGCTGATGGACCAGAAAAGTAAACATTGTTAAAATGTCTATACAGCCTAGAGCAGTCTATATTTTCAATGATATCCCAATCAAAATTCCACTGACATTTTTCAAAAAGCTGGAAAAAACAATCCTAAAATTTCCATGGAATCAGAAGATACCCCACATTGCTAAGGAAATGTTGAAAAACAAAACTGGGGGCATCACTTTGCCTGATTTCAAGCTTTACTACAAAGCTGTGATCACCAAGACAGCATGGTACTGGCATAAAAAAAGACACATAGACTAGTGGAATAGAGCAAAGAGCCCAGATATGGACCCTCAACTCTATGGTCAAATAATCTTTGACAAAGTAGGAAAAAATATACAGTGGGAAAAAGACAGTCTCTTCAATAAATTGTGCTGGGAAAATTGAACAGCTATGTGTAGAAGAATGAAACTTGACCATTCTCTTACACCATGCACAAAGATAAACTCGAAATGGATAAAAGATCACAATATGAGGCAGGAATCCATCAGAATCCTAGAAGAGAACATAGGCAGTAACCTCTTTGACATTGGACACAGCAACTTCTTTCAAGACATGTCTCCAAAGGCAAAGGAAACAAAAGCGAAAATGAATTTTTGGGACTTCATCAAGATCAAAAGTTTCTGCACAGCAAAGGAAACAGTCAACAAAACAAAGAAGCAACCCACAGAATAAGAGAAGATACTCACAAATGATACTACAGACAAAGGGCTGATATCCAGGATCTATAAAGAACTCCTCAAACTCAACACACAAAAAACAGATAATCATAACAAAAAATGGGCAGAAGATATGAACAGGCACTTCTCCAATGAAGACATACAAATGGCTACCAGACACATGAAAAAATGTTCATCATCACTAGCCATCAGGGAGATTCAAATCAAAACCACATTGAGATACCACATTACAGCAGTTAGAATGGCCAAAATTAACAGGACAGTAAACAACATGTGTTGGAGAGGATGTGGAGAAAGGGGAACCCTCTTCCACTGTTGGTGGGAATGCAAGTTGGTGCAGCCACTTTGGAAAACAGTGTGGAGATTCCTTAAGAAATTAAAAATAGAGCTTTCCTATGACCCTGCAATTGCACTACTGGGTTTTTACCCCAAAGATACAGATGTACTGAAAAGAAGGGCCATCTGTACCCCAATGTTCATAGCAGCAATGGCCACGGTCACCAAACTGTGGAAAGAACCAAGATGCCCCTCAGTGGACAAATGGATAAGGAAGATGTGGTTCATATATACTATGGAGTATTATGCCTCCATCAGAAAGGATGCATATCCAAATTTTGTATCTGCAGGGATGGGACTGGAAGAGATTATGCTGAGTGAAATAAGTCAAGCAGAGAAAGTCAATTATCTTATAGTCTCACTTATTTGTGGAGCATAAGAAATAACATGGAGGACATGGGGAGAGGGAGAGGAGAAGGGAGTTGGGGGAAATTGGGGGAGATGAACCATGAGAGACTATGGACTCTAAAAAACAATCTGAGGGTTTTGGAGGGGCAGAGGGTGGGAAGTTGGGTGAGTCTGCTGGTGGATATTATGGAGGGCATGTATTGCATGGAGCAATGGATGTGGTACATAAAAAGTGAATTCTGGAACACTGAAAATAAATTTAAAAAATAAATAAAAATTTAAAAAGAGAGAATAGACAATTATGCTATAATATACACCATAGCTGTTTTTTTTTTAATTTTATTATGTTATGTTAGTCACCATACAGTACATCATTAGTTTTTGATTTAGTGTTCCAAGACTCATTGTTTATGTATAACACCCAGTGCTCCTTGCAATGTGTGTCTTCCTTAATACCCACCACCAGGCTAACACATCCCCCCCACCCCCACCCCCCTCTAAAACCCTCATTTTTTTTCTCAGAGTCCACAGTCTCTCATGGTTCATCTCCCCCTTTGATTTCTCCCCCTTCATTTTTCCCTTCCTTTTCCTAATGTCTTCCATGTTATTCTTTAGCTGTTTTTTTTTAATAAGGTACCAACATGGAAACATTGCTAATATGTTGTATAACAATAAAAAAAATTGACAGTACAATATATTTAGTATCTTGTCATTTAAATAATAAAACACACTGTAGTACGTATTTGTATATGTATGTAATATCAAGTAATATCTACAGAAGAATTTTGAGGGCAAGATCATCATATAGAATAATAGTTAAGAATGTAAACCCTGTAGAATAGTGGATACCAGGGGCAGAAAAGTGGGCAAAATGGGAGACATTAGTCAAAGAGTAAGCAATTGCAGTTATGGGCGCCTGGGTGGCTCAGTGGGTTAAGTCTCTGCCTTCAGCTCAGTTCATGATCTCAGGGTCCTGGGATTGAGCCCCACATCAGGCTCTTTGCTCAGTGGGAAGCCTGTTTCTCCTCGCTCTCTGCATGCCTCTCTGCCTACTTGTGATCTCTCTCTCTCTGTCAAATAAATAAATAAAATCTTTAAAAAAAAAAGAAATTGCAGTTATGTAGGATGAATAAATCTACAGATCTAATGCATTACATTATGATTATAGTTAATAGTATTGTATTGAATACTGGAAATTTACCAAGAGAGTATATTTCAAGTCCTTTCATCACAAAAGAAAAAAAATGTATATGTATTTATGTGTGTGTGTGTGTATATATATATATATGCACATATATATGTGAGAGAAGATATGTTAGCTTGACTGTAGTAATCATTTCACTATTGTGTTGTATACTTTAAACATATATATACATTTTCATTAAAAAAAGAGAAGGTGAGACGCCTGGGTGGCTCAGTTGGTTAAGCGGCTGCCTTTGGCTCAGGTCATGATCCCGGTGTCCTGGAATCGAGTCCCACATCGGGCTCCTTGCTCGGCAGGGAGCCTTCTTCTCTCTGTCTCTGCCTGCCACTCTCTCTGCCTGTGCTCACTCGCTCACTCCCTCTCTGACAAATAAACAAATAAAACCTTAAAAAAAAAAAAAAAGAAGGTGAATTCTGAAGCCAGACTGCTTGGGCTTCATAAATTAATCAGTCCTTCCATTTATTATCAGCGTGACTGTGGGCAAGTTACTTAACTCTTTTCTTTACCTAAAATAAATAAATAAATAAATATTAAAAAAAATGGAAGCAATAATTGTGATGGTTAAATAGTTTAATGCATGAAAAGTGCTTGGCACATAGTAAGTGTTAAATAAATATTAGCTTTTATTGTTTTATGGACTACACACTGTTAGCTGCCTTACATATGCTTGTTTTCACAGCTACTCCATTAAATATATACCAGTATTATTTTCATTTTTCAGTGAAGACACTGAAAGAGAAAGATAAACCAAGTTGCTTAAGGCCACATATTTGGTAACCCTTGGAAATTATATTTAAATTCAAATATCTGATTCCAATAGTTGTGCTTTTTAGCTGTTACTCTATGCTACTTCTCTTTACACATGCATACACATGCACACAGACTCACATACACACACAAATAGAAAAATATCTGGTAGTTGTTAACAGTGGAGTATCGTTGAACATATACTATTGCTTTCTACTCAATATACTCCCCTAGTTTTGTGAGAGATACTCATGTTTTACATGTTTCCTTTAAATAATAAAACATCAAAACATTTGAGTCAATAAATATAATGTGTTCAATGTAGTTGACAGGATACAAAATTACCAACTTCTGCTAATCAAAAGACACCATCAAAAGAGTAAAATGTCAAGGCATATAAGGTAGATGATATCTGCAGTACAAAAAGACTGACAAAGACTAGTATCCAGGAAATATAAAGAACTATAAACCAGAAAGAATGAGATAAAAAAAAAATTAAGAAAATCAACAAAATATTTGAAAAGGAGTTTTAGAAAGAAGAAATACAAATGATTAATAAGCATATGGAAATGCTTTTGAACTCATTAATATTCATGGTGTAAATTAAAACCACAATGAGATACACACTAAGAACATCAGTGGCTAAAGTTTTGTGTTTATTTTCTAGAACATTTTTATCAACAAGTACAAAAATTAAAGTCTTTCACAATTGTTTTTCAGAAAGCAAAGTGAGAGTGCTTTAATACTGAGGATGCAAATAGCTGCTCTGTAGGCCACTGAGTCTACCCGTTTGATGAGTGTACACCAATGTTCTGGGGTATTTAAACCTACTTAACTGAAGAAGGGGTCCATGAGCTGTCCCCAAGTTAAGGCAATTGATATTTGTTTATTTAATAAGTTTATTCCTTTGCCACAGATTCAGTTAAAACTTTCATTCATGTGCCATAAGTTTTGATCAAGTACTGTAAAAATGTACTGAATGACATTTTTTTAGGTGAGCACCAGTGCATAATAACTCAGGCAAATATACACAGAATTGTTCATCATTTCTCGGATAAAAAGATCACTACTCCACGGTATCCCATTAAAGAATACTAAGATCCAGACTGTTTTGGCCAGCTTATGACTTCTGTTTGGCCATTAAATTGCACTTCAAATTTTCCTCTTTCCCATTGACAAAATCTGTGAGAAGTGTCTTCCTTCACGCTTGCGTAACCTTTGCCATCAAAGCGCTTTACCAGCTTTTATTCCATCACTCACTATTTCTAATGTTTGCTGTCTTACTCTGTAGAGAGAGCATAGCTTATTACTAATGTCCCTGAAATCCCGTGAGTATGGAGTACCTGATAATAACAAGGAAATTCTGATATTTCACAACTCCTTGACACAATGACTACCAGACAGCCAGAGCTGGAAGAAATGATGAGTGCTAAGACCCTCTCAGACTGACAATTTTAGTGCAAAGAGCTGCAAGTGAATATCAGAAGACATGAATTCCATGCCCAGCTCCCACTCTTTCTAGAGTGACATCTTGGACAGGTTACTAAAATTATCTGATCTATTTATTTTTTTAATTAATTTTTTAATTTTTTCTGGTCTATTTCTTAATAAAATAGAAATAATATCAAATGACTTGATGCTGACCTAGATATTCCTATATAAGAAATCACAGATTAGACTGAATTCAACTAGAAATCACAGGAAGGAAGAGATGTGTTTAAAATTAGTTTTGAAATTTAATGTTAGTTAATTTAATGTTAGTAACTCAAAATTTCGAATATTTTAATTTAAAAGTTATTGCCTCCAATTGATACCGTGTCTCTTTGATAACCTCACTTAGATTTTTTTTAAGGAGATAGTCTAGTAACAGTTATAGCTTAAAATCTGTATGAAATTCACGTATCCATTAGGACTCGACAGCAAAGAACTGATCTTCATTGGAACACAGTATTATTTAGGAGTTTGTTGAAATAAATACTTTTGCTAGCTGAGAAGGGAAGTATTGTATTGTACTCGACAGCAAAGAACTGATCTTCGTTGGAACACAGTATTATTTAGGAGTTTGTTGAAATAAATACTTTTGCTAGTGAGAAGGGAAGTATTGTATTGTAAAAAAAAATCTGAAAGAGAAAGGGATGATTTCAGAGCTTTATGAGGAGAAACAGGCATTCTGCTTATACAATGAGGTACTAATTGGATTCTCTGTAATCTCAATTCTGCCTCTGCAACTAGGAAACCTTCTGGTCTTGGGCAAGTTACTCAGCTTCTAGAGAAAAGATCATTCTACAGTAGTCCCCACTTGTTCATGGTTTGCTTTCCCAGGTTTCAGTTACCTGCAGTCAACCTACAAATAGATAATACTTCTTCTGATGTCAGAAGGTGAACAGTAGCATAACACTAGTCACTCCATATGCCATTTATCTCACTTCATCTCATTTAGATATTCTATCATCTTACATCATCACAAGAAGGGTGAATATGGTACAATAAAATATTTTGAAAGAAGAGGGAGACCACATTCACATACTTTTATTACAATATATGATTATAATTGTTCTATTTGATTATTAATTATTGTTAGTTTCCTACTTTAATTTAAACATTATGAAATTTATGTATAGAAAAAAAGTGCATATATAAGGCTCAGTACTGTCTATGGTTTTAGGCATCCACTAGGTATAATGAAACATATTGCTTATGGTTAAGGAAGGTGGCTACTGCAGATTACTGTTAAGCTCCCTTTCAGAGTAACTCAAAATTTCGAATTTTTTTTTCCTGAAGTTTATGTCCTGCTTTATTTTTACTAATGGCCATCTTTGACTGCTTAGTGTTTTATTTTTTTAAAGATTTTATTTATTTTATTTGACATACAGAGATCACAAGTAGGCAGAGAGGCAGACAGAGAGAGGAGGAAGCAGGCTCCCCGCTGAGCAGAGACCCCCCCCCAATGTGGGGCTCAATCCCAGGATCCTGGGATCATGACCTGAGCCGAAGGCAGAGGCCTTAACCTTCTGAGCCACCCAGGTGCCCCTGAATATTTTAATTTAAAAGTTATTGCCTGCAACTGATACTGTGTCTCTTTGATAATCTCACTTAGATTTTTTTTTAAGGAGATAGTCTAGTAATAGTTATAGCTTAAAATCTGTATGAAATTCACATATACATTAGGACTCGACAGCAAAGAACTGATTTTCTTTGGAACCACAGTATTATTTAGGAGGCATTGTTCAGAAAAAAATACAGAAACAGCTTTAAATGTGAAAACACATGTTATATTAAGGAGATATATAGAAGATTAGTACAAACAAGGTTTGTTTGGATACTTTATTTGAAATCAGTAACCCCATAGGTGAAGTGAATGGCTGAGAGATTGAGAATGGGAAAAGCTTTCTTTTTCTTTTCTTTTGGGCATGAGCTACCAGCTTGAATGCATCCAAGAGCTATTAACATCTGTTAGCTACTTTGTGGCCTATGAACAATGGGTTAACAGTCTCATTCCAAACCCAGATGAATGAAATTCATCTTACAAAAAAATGTCAATATGGTTGCACAAAATGACACCCTTTTTGACAGAAGAAATCTCAAATATTAAGAGTACACATATTCAACTTTTTTGGTTTCTTTCTGTAAGACTTTCCCGTAGACCCAGGAAAAATAGCACAAAGATACCTAACCCAATATTTCTCATGTTTAGGTAACACAATGAAATACTCCATTGTATTTTTAGAAGTGTTCATCAGCAATACTTTTTTCTGACTTAAACAGTATTTTTAAGGAATGCTCCAAGTAAATGAAGTAGAAGTCAAGAAAAATGGCAATAACATGAAAAGTTTGACAACAGTAGAAGGATTTAATTAGCTGATCAGATCCAACTTGTATCTTGATAATTGCAAAGAGTTTATACCTGACTATAAGCAACAAAAACATTTCTTAAATTCTGCAAAAGACTAAATTTCTGCTACGTTACATTTTAAATGATGAGATAAGTTGACTGTTTCAACTAAAATTTAGATTGATTATTTTGTAAAAGTAATAACGTTGAAAGGAGAGTGCTAACCATGAGTATTCCGCACTGCACCATCCTGTGGCCAGTTTGGTGGGAGGGCTAGAACTGGTGTGGCCTTGGTGCTTAAGGCTCACTGAGACAGCACATTGGTTAGGGCACCCAGACTATGCACTGGTCTATGCTTTCAGTGGAGGGGAAGCATAGACTGTCCTTCAGTCCTTTCCATCTAGGGAGAGTTCTAGCAGCTCCTCCTCCCTGCTCACCATTAAGCAGAGTTCTAGGGCTGGCTCTTTAATTTGCTAGTTGCTCTTTTATACTGCTCCTTTTTTTTTTTTTTTTTTCGTGTCCCAGTGCTACTGGAGCTGATGTGGACTAGGGGACCATTTAACAGGGCTTGTTAAATGGCAAACTGGCCGTGGCATCCAGATCCTGCTTTGGTCTGTGCTTTCCAGGTGAAAGGGAATGTGTAATCCATGTGGCTTTCCAGTTCCTCTGATCCAGACAGAGTTCTGGCAACTCATCTGCCCAGGTCTGGTAGAGTTCTAGGGCTGGGTCTTTAATAGGCTAGTTGCTTCTTAAACCATGACTTTTCTTCCTGTACCCAAGGACAGACAAATCTGTTCAAGGTCCAACAGTACTATCCCTCCCCACTGCAGTTTGGAGTTAGTTCTAGTTCCCTTCATTACTGTGTCTATCTCTCTTGTTTTGTTTTAACCATTTTTCTATCTTTTGTTGTGCAGAAGCTGTTCTGTTGGTCCTCGATTCTTCTTCAGGATGAATACACTATAAATAGGTATAATTTAGTGTGTTTCATGGAGGAAGTGAGTTCAGGGTCTTCCTACATTGCCATCTTAGACTAGAGCCATTATTCACATCATGCAAGATCCATTTTGGGGTGTCTCGGTGGCTCAGTCAGTTAAGTATCTGACTTTGGCTCAGGTCATGATTTCAGAGTCCTGGGATTGAGCCCTGGGTCTGTCTCCCGGCTCATCAGGGAGTCTGCTTCTCTTCCTCCCTCTACCCCTACCCTCACTTGTGCTTGCATTCTTTCTCTCAAATAAATAAACATAATTTTTTTCAATCCATTTTGACTATTTTAAAACACACAATTCAATGGCTTTGAGTATGTTCACACTACCGTACAAACATCAGTACTATCTAATTCCAGAACATTTTCTCACCCCAAAAGAAATGCCATACTACTCAACTCCCCCCGCCACTGTCCCTGATGACCACTAAACTATTCTCTGTCTCTATGGATTTGCTTATTCTGAACATTTCATATAAAATGGAATCCTATATTATGAGATATTTTGTGTCTGGCTTCTTTTACTTAGGATAATGTTTCCAAGGTTCATCTATGGGTAGCATGTTCTACCAATTCATTCCTTTTATGGCTGATAATATTTCATTGTATGGCTATAGCACATTTAGTTTAACCATTCATTAGTTGATGGAGGTTTGAGTTGTTTCCACATTTATTTCAAATGATGCATCTATGAATATTTGTGTACGTGTGTGTGTGTGTGTGTGTGTGTTCCTATGGTTTTAGTTCTCATGTATATATGGAATTGCTGGATCATAGAGTAACACTATTTTTAATTTTCTGAGGAGCCACAAAAGGTTTTCTACAGTGGTTGTCCCATTTCACATACCCACTCATAATAAATTAAGGTTCCAACATCACATACTTGCCAATAATGCTGGGTTTTTTTCATTGTTTTCGTCATCCTAGTAGATATGACGTGGTATCATGTGGTTTTGATTCACATTTCCCTAATGATCAATGATGTTAATCATGTTTTAATGTTCTTACAGAATATCTGAAAAAATTTTTGGAGATAAATCCTTTGCTCTTTTTAAAAATTGGATTGTTGAGGCGCCTGGGTGGCTCAGTGGGTTGAGCCTCTGCCTTTGGCTCAGTCATGATCTCAGGGTCCTGGGATCAAGCTCTGCATCAGGTTCCCTGCTCAGCAGGGAGTCTGCTTCCCCTTCTCTCTCTGCCTGCCTGTCTACTTGTGATCTCTCCTCTCTGGCAAAATAAATGAATGAATGAATAAATAAATAAATAAATAAATAAGATCTTAAAAATTAGATTGTTTGTGTTTATATTGTTGAGTTGTATTATTTATATATTCTGGTTATAAGTCCATTATCAGAAATGTGATTTGCGAATATTTTCCCCCAATCTGTTGGTTGTTTTTTTTTCATTTTCTTGATGGTATTCATTAATGCATGAAAGTTTTTAGTTTTGGTAAAGCCCAGCTTATCTATTTTTTTTCTTTTGTTTCTTCTGTTTTTTGTTATAGTACCTAAGAAACCAGTGACTGATCTAAGACAACAGACTTACCCCTAAATTTATTCAGAGTCTTATAATTTTAGCTCTTCGATTTAGGTCTTTGTTTTGTTTGTTTCAAAATTTTCATTAAATTCTTGTTATCCATCTACATCATTACAATTGACAAGACTTCACTCTTTTGATGGCTGAGTAATATTGCATTGTATATATACATCAGCTCTTCTTTATCCATTCATCAATTCATTGACTTTTTGGGCTCTTTCCATAATTTTGCTATTGTTGACAATCCTGCAATAAACATCAGGGTGCATGTGCCCCTTCAGATCAGTATTTTTGTACCCTTACAGTAAAATTGTTGGGTCAGAGGTTAGTTCAATTTTTAATTTTTGAGGAACTTCCATACAGTTTTCCAGAATGGCTGCACCAGTCTGCATTCCCAGCAACATTGTAAGAGGGTTTCCTCTTATCCACATCCTTGTCAACAGCTTCTGTTTCCTGAGTTGTTAATTTTAGCCATTCTAACTGGTGTAAGATGATATCTCATTGTGGTTTTGATTTTATTTCTCTCATGATGAGTGGTGTTGAGAATCTTTTCATGTGTCTGTTGGCCATCTGGATGTCTTATTTGGAGAAATGTCTATTTATGTCTTCTGTCCATTTCTTAACTGAATTGTTGTTTTTTTGAGTATTGGATTTGATAAGTTATTTATAGATTTTGGATACTAACATTTTATCACGTATGTCATGTGCAGATATCTTCTACTCTGTAGGTTAACTTTTGATTATGTTAATTATTTCCTTCACTGTACAGAAGTTTTTATCTTTCTGAGGTCTTAAGTTTGCCTTGCTTCTGAAGACACATCTAGTAAGAAGTTGCTCTGACCAAGGTCTAAGAGGTTGCTGCCTGTGATGTTCTTTGGGAGTTTGATGGTTTCCTGTCTCCCATTCAGGTATTTCACACATTTCGAATTTATGTTTGTGTGTGGTGTAAGAAAGTGGTTCCATTTCATTTTTTTGCATGTTGTTGGCCAGTTTTCTCAACACCATTTGTTAAAGGGACTGTCTTTTTTTCCATTGGATATTCTTTCCTGCTTTGTTAAAGATTAGTTGACCATATAGTTGTAAGTCCATTTCTGGGTTCCTTATTCTGTTCCATTGATCTATGTGTCTGTTTTTGTGCCGGTACCCTACTGTCTTGGCAACTACACCTTTATAATATAGCTTGAAATCTGGAATTGTGATGTGTTCAGTTTTGGTTTTCTTTTTCAAGTTTGTTTTGGTTATTCAAGGCCTTTTGTCATCCCATACAAATTTTAGGATGGTTTGTTCTAGTTCTGTGAAAAATGTTGGTAATATTTTGATAGGGATACATTAAATGTGTAAATTACCTTGTAGGGCAGATATTTTAACAGTATTTGTTTAAAAAAATGGATTTGTTCTGGTCCATGAGCACAACATGATTTTTCATTTTTTTTCTTTTTTTAAAGATTTTATTTATTTATTTGACAGAAAGAGAGAGCACAGCAGAGGGATCATCAGGCAGAGAGAGAGGGAGAAGCAGACTTGCTGAGTGGGGAACCCAACATGGGACTCGATTTCTGGACCCTGGGATCATGACCCAAGCTGAAAGCAGACACCACCCAGGTGCCCCTGTTTTTTCCATTTCCTTGTGTCCTCTTCAGTTTCTTTCATATATATTTTATAGTTATCAGGGTACAGAAATTTTACCTCTTGGGTTATGTTTACTCCTAGGTATCTTATGGTTTTTAGAGCAATTGTAAATGGGATTTATTCCTTGATTTCTCTTCCTGCTGCCTCATTGTTACTATATAGAAATGCAACAGATTTCTGTACATTGATTTTGTGTCATGAGGCTTTCCTGAATTAGTTTATCAGTTCTAGTGGTTTTTTTTTTTTTTTTTTTTGGTGGAGTCTTTTGGGTTTCCTATATAGAGTATCATGTCATCTGTGAATAGTGAAAGTTTGACTTCTTCCTTGCCAATTTGGATTCATCTTATTTGTTTTTGTTTTCTAACAGCTGAGGCTAGGACTTCAAGTAGTATGTTAAATAACAATGGTGAGAGTGGACATCCTTGCCTTGTTCTAGACAATGGAGGAAAACTTTATTTTTCTCCATTGAGGATGATATTAGCTGTGGGTCTTTCATATATGACCTTTATGATGTTAAGTTATGGTCCCTCTATCCCTATGTTGTTGAGAATTTGTATCAAGAAAGGAGGATGTACCTTGTCAAATGCTTTTTCTGCATCTATTGAGAGGATCACATAGTTCTTATTCTTTCTTTTACTAATGTTCTGTATCACATCGATTGATTTTCAAATTTTGAATCACCCCTGTATCCCAGGAATAAATCCCACTCAATCATGGGGAATAATTCTTTTTTTTTTTTTTTTTTTTTTTTAGATTTTATTTATTTATTTGACAGAGAGAGATCAGAGTAGATAGAGAGGCAGGCAGAGAGAAAGGGAGAGAGGGAAGCAGGCTCCCTGCTGAGCAGAGAGCCCGATGTGGGACTCGATCCCAGGACCCTGAGATCATGACCTGAGCTGAAGGCAGCGGCTTAACCCACTGAGCCACCCAGGCGCCCCATGGGGAATAATTCTTTTAAGATAATGCTGCATTTGATTTGCTAGTAGCTTGTTGAGATTTTTGTATCATTGTTCATCATGGAAACCAGCCTGTAATTCTCCTTTTTAGTGAGATCTATGTCTGATTTTGGAATCAAGGTGCTGATGGCCTCATAGAATGAGTTTGGACATTTTACTTACATTTTTATATTTTGGAACAGTTTAGGAAGATTAGGTATTAGCTTTTCTTTAAAGATCTGCTGGAATTACCCTGGAAAACCATCTGGTCCAGGACTCTCATTTTTGGTAATTTCTGTTTATTGATTCAATTTCTTTGGTGGTTACAGGTCTACTCAAATTTTCTATTTCTTCCAGTTTCAGTTTTTCTGGTTTGTATGTTTCTAGGAATCTATTTCTTCTGGATTGTTAAATTTATTGGCATATAATTTTTTTCATAATATTTTCTTATAATTGTATTTCTGTGGTGTTGGTTGTTACTTCTCCTCTCTCATGTGTGACTATTTATTTGTGTCCTTTTTTTTTTCTTTTTGACAAGTCTGGCTAAGGGTTTATCAATTTTATTAATTCTTTTGAAGAACGAGCTCTTAGTTTCATTGATCTCTTCTGTGGGTGTTTTTGTATTTATATCATTTATTTCTGCTTTTATCTTTATTATTTCACTTATTCTGCTGGCTTTAGGATTTATTTGCTGTGCCTTCTCTAGTTTATTTAAGTGTAAGGTTATATTGTGTATATGAGGCTTTTCTTGCTTCTTGAAGTAGACCTATAATGCTATGTACTAGCTGCCTTCCAAGATTTTGACTATCATATTTTCGTTTTCCTTTGCTTCCATTTTTTTTTTCAAATTTCTTCTTTAATTTCCTGGTTAGCCCATTCGTTCTTTAGTAGGATGTTTTTAACTTCCACCTATTTTTGTTTTTTTCCCAATTGTTTCTTGTGGTTGACTTCAAGTTTCATAACATTGTGGTCAGAAAAAACACATGGTATGATTTCTATCTTTTTGTACTTGTTGAGGACTGATTTGTGATCTAGTATGTGATCTATTCTGGATAATGTCACATGTGCACTTGAAAAGAATGTGCATTCTACTGCTTTAGGATGAAGTATCCTGAATATATACATTAAGTCCATCTGGTTCAGTATGTCATTCAAAGCCACTGTTTCCTTGTTGTTTTTCTGCTTAGATGATCTGTCCATTGCTGTAAGGGGGTGTGTGTGTGTTAAAGTCCCCTACTATTATTGTATTATTATCAATGTGTTTCTTTATGTTTGCTATTATTTGCTTTATATATTTGCATGTTCCTACATTGGGAGAATACATATTTACAATTGTTTGATCTTATTGGATAGACGTCTTTATTATGATATGGTGCCTTTCTTCATCTCTTGTTACAGTCTTTGTTTTAAAGTCTGGTTTGTCTGATATAAGTATGCCTATTCTGGCTTTCTTTCGGCATCCGTTAGTGTACTAGATGGTTCTCCATCCCCTCGCTTTCAACCTGCTAGTGTCTTTAGGTCTAAGGTGAGTCTCTTGTAGGCAGCATGGTCTTTTTTTTTTTTTTTTAATCCGTTCTGATACCCTCTGTCTTTTGATGGGAGCATTTAGTCCATTTACATTCAGAGTGATTATTGATAGATATGAATATGTACCATTGTATTACCTGTAAAGTCATTGTTTCTGGGTCCTGCTGAAAAAAAGTATTCTTGGTTGCAATTTTTTTTTTTTCCTTTCCACATGTTGAATATATCATGTCACTCACATCTAACTTGCCAGGTTTCTATGGAGAGATCTGCTGCTAACCTGATTTGTCTTCCCTTGTAGGTTAGGGATTTATTTTCCTTTCTGCCCCCCCCCCCAGTTTTTGTTTAAATTCCATCTACTTAAAATAGAAAGTAATATTATTTTCAGGTGTAGAATTTAGTGATTCATCACTCCCATACAATACCCAGTGTCATGACAATAGATTTGAATAATATAGTTAAGAAGCTTGACCTAATATTTTGACCACTACCTAGAATTATATGCTCTAATGCAAAATAATACACATTCATATCTTGTGTCTAAACAATTTACAAAAATTGATCCTGTTCTTTGCCACACACACACACACACACACACACACATACACGTTAATAAATTCTCAAGTGGAGAACTGATAGCTCACATTATCTAATGAGAATGTTACAAAGCTAGAAGTCAACAGTAAAAATACAACAAAAAGTAAACCAAAAAATGGGATTTCTTTTTCCATACTGTTTTCAGGAAACTTTATCTACATACTTTGCACATTTTACTATGATATGTGCTGATATTGGCTAGTTTTTGTTGATTTTAATGGGAGTTCTCTGCGCCTTCTGGATTTGGATGTCTATTTCTTTCCCCAGATGAAGTAAGTCTTCAACTAAAATTTCCTCAAATAAACCCTCTGTCTCCTTTTCGCTCTCTTCTTCTTCTGTGACTCCTATGATAGAAATGTTATTATACTTTATGGAATCACTGAGTTTTCTGAGACTACATTTGTGATCCAATATTTTTCTTTCCCTCTTCTTTTCAGCTTTATTATTTTCCATAATTTTATTTTCTATATTGCTTACTTGTTCCTCTCCTTCTTCCATTCTTGTGGTCATTACATCCAGTCACTTTTTGTATCTTGGTTATAGCTTTTTTAAAATTTTAGCCTGACAAGTTTTAGGTCTTTTATCTCTGCATTAAGGGTTATTCTGGTTTCCTCAGTGTTTTTCTTAAGCCCAGGTAGTATTCTTATGATTGTTGTTTAAAATTCTGGTTCTGGCATATTACATATATCTATTTTGATTAGATCACTGGCTGTGACCTGTTCTTGTTCTTTCTTGTGGAATGAATTTCTTCATCTTGCCATTTTGTTTAGGTCTCTGTCTTTTGTGTGTTAAGAAAGGCTGTGCCAGATCCAATTACCACTAGGGCTGAAGCTTTGTGGCATTCTATGATCAGTAGACTTGGTGTGTACAAGGGTTTTGGGTAGTTTTCTGGGGGAGAGAGCTGCTGCTTCTCTGGCTCTCAATCACGCTTGCCATATTAAAAAAGTCACCAGCAGAGTGTAGGGGGAAGGGCTGGTGTAAGTGGCTCAAGCCTCCAGTATGTACAATGAGGCACTTACTAAAGTACAACTGTCCTGATGGGAAGGGTGAATAACTTCAGCCCACTTTCTTCCCCAAAGAGGGGTGTTCTTGGCTGCCACTGTTCTTGGAAGCCCTCAGAGAAAAGCAAACAATCTCCTCTCTTGTAACCCAAGCTTCGGTCAAATCCTTGCCTCCCCTCTGTCTGTGAGCTATCTGCAGGCCCAGTGGTGCAGTGAACCTGTGCTCTATCAGGTGAAAGCTGGGTTTTAAAACTCCAAATTTTAGGGATCTGTCTTGGTGCAGAACCGCACTGATCCTTCAGGGGGTGTCTCACCATACTGTGGCTAGTATTGGTTTGTCCCAGAAAAGCATTTGCATGATCATGCAGGGGCTTGGAGTTTATGGTAAAGGGTAGCATCCAAGTTAGCTGTCTTGAGCAGACATCTCTGTATGCTAATGAATGGGCAGCTCAGTGGCACTCACCAGCTTTTTTGTCCTCTCAGGGGCAGCGTAGCCTCTCCTAAATGCACTCCAGGAAAGGGAACTGTCTCAACACAACCCAGGGGATCTTCAGAGTACTCTGCTTCTGGGCTTCTGCTATCCTTCTCCACAGAAGCACTGCTACGCCTGTCAGGCTTGACCCTGGAGATGATGCAGAATTCTAAAACTTCAGACTTCCATCTCTGCTGCTTGAAAAATCCTGAAATAATCAGCTCCTCTCATTTTCCCAGTCAGTGGTTTGGGGAAGTGTTTTTCTTGCGCAACTACCTGTGTGCTGCTTTATCCTGGCCTCTCTCCATGATCAGGGCTCCCTCCCCTTTGTAGCACCTTGTATTCTTTTTTCTCCCCAAATAACGTCACTACATCTCTTATCTTCTACCATGTGACCTCTTTTCTCCCTCTATTGTGCAGTTTGTTCTCTCAGTCCTCAGACTGATTTCCTGTATGCTCAGAATGACTTGATAATTATCTAGCTGTGTTCAAGAGATTAGGTAGACATAAGGGCCTCCTACTACTCTTCCATTTTCACTCCTCCTAGCAACCAGATTTATGTCTTTGAGTCACTTTAAGTTTTTGCATATGGTGTGAGGTAAGAGTACACCTTTATTTTGCATGTGGATACCCACTTGGTTCTGCAACATTTTTGCAAGCATTATTCTTTCCCCATTGAATGTTCTTAATGCCTGCATTGAAATTGTTTTGCCACAGATACATGGGTTTGTTTCTGGACTTTAAATTTTATTCTTTTGGTCTACGCATCTGTTCTTATGTTAGTGCCACACTATCTTGATTAATATAGTTTTTCATTAACTTTTGAAACTGGGAAAAGTGAGTCCTCCAACTTAACTTTATTTTGTTTTTCAAGATTATTCTGGCTCTTCTGGGTTCCTTGTATTTCGAACAATGTTACTCAACATTTAACCTATAAAAAATAAAATAACAAAAATAGAAGTGATAATTCTGTGGGGAAAATGAGTAATCAATGTAAACCTGTTATATAAGATGTTGAAATTATTATATAACTGTCATATTTTATGTAATATCATACTAGTTCTAGAGCAAATCAGAATGTATGAAAGCAAATCTATACAAAAGTATATTTAATACATAATAAAGGTAGCATTTCTTATTAATGAAAAAATGAGTTATTTTATTATTGGAAAATTTATAAACCATTTAATTCTTAAAGCTCAATGTATGCCTCATTCCTTAAATTTAAAAAAAAACTCATATGAATTAAAGAGTAAATACAAACATTGAAATATATAAGTACAAGAAGAAAATATTTATAATTTTGAAGTAGGAAAGGTTTTCTTAGACAAGAGACAAAATGCAGAATTAATAAATATAAATAATTATTTGAATGCATTATAATTTAAGTCTTTATTTTTAAAATTGGCAAATATAAAATAAAATCACAAACATGAAAAATTAGTGGCAACATCTAAGATACAGTATTGATGGCATAAATATATAAACAACATTTATAAACCAATAACAAAATAGAATACCTCAATAATATATTAAATATATAACCAGACAATTCAAAAAATCAGAAACACAAATATTCAGCAAGCATTTTCAAAATATTTAGCTTTACTAATACTCAAATAAACATATAATAATCTAAAAACATGGAATTATTTTCTACCAAACATTTTGGTAAAGGCAAAAAAATAATAAATTATAATGATACATTGTTAGTTAAAGTGTAAAATTAATGTAAGCCATTATGCAGGATGATTTTTCAATATGTCTTAATACTTTAAAATTACACGACTTTAGTAAGTTATCATATTATATTGTAATAAGAGTCTTCTATACAAATAAAAACTACTACAATCCTAAGGGGACAAGATGTTTTAAAATTTCTTGTATTCATACAATGTTGTACAAGCCTCATAATGGCAGAGTGAAAAGAAGGTTTTTAATCCAGTCAGCTGTAAACTAGAATATAGTTATAAGTAATGTGGACTTGTCAAATCATTCTGAACTTTAATTTCTGTAGCTTTAAGAAAAATATACTAATACCCACTTTGCAGAATTAACAGAATTGGTTGAAGTAATGGTTTCAGCATTCTCTACTGGGTTGAATAGTGTCTCCTTAAATTAAAAATTCATGTCCACTTGGAATATGAGTGTGACCTTTTTTGGAATTAGTACCTTTGCTGGTATAATAAGTTAAGGTGAGGACATACTGGATTAGGGTGGTCACTAAATCCAATATGGTGGGTGCTTTTATTAAGAGAAGGAAATTTGGGAATACCTGGGTGACTCAGTTGGTTAAGCAGCTGCCTTCAGATCAGGTCATGATCCCAGGGTCCTGGGATAAGAGTCCAGCCTCAGGCTTCCTGCTTGATGGGAACCTATTTCTCCCTCTGCCTGACATTCTCCCTCCTTGTGCTCACAACAAACTTTCTCTCTCTCTGACAAATAAATAAATAAACTCTTTTAAAGAGGATGAAAATTTGGGCAGTCTCAAACAGAGAGTGGAGAAGGCCTTGGGAAGACAGGTAGAGATTAGAGTGATGCATCTGCAGGACAAGGAATGCCAAAGATTGTCAATAACAACCAGAAGGCAGAAGAGGCAAAGAATTCCGCTCCCCCCTCCCCCCCGGAAACTTCAAAGGGAACATTTCCCTGCCAACACCTTGATTTTGGACTTCTGGCCTCCAGAACTGTAAAAGAAGAAATTTTTATTGTTTTAAGCAATCAAGTTTGAAGTACTTTGTTATGGCAGCCCTAAGACTCTAATATATGTATGTAGCACAGTACTTGCAAAGTTAAGAGCTCATTAAAAGAAAATATTTTTATTTATTGGTGATAAGATTTTTTCTTATACACATATGGTTTAAGCTTCTTGTGATGTAGGTGTTTTCACTATTTCCAGTTTTCAAAAAAGTAGCAGAATTAGAGGTTACATATTTTGTTTCAGCTCACAAAATTAATAAGTAAGAGACATTTGTTTCATATTTACTTGACAAAAAATACTTATTTTTTAAAGCATCACTTCACATTCTTGCTTTAAATTTCACCTTAAGTGCTGACAAATAATTAGGCAAGCTTGTCTACAATGAGTTTTGGGCTACATATTGAGAAATTCTAGAATCATCACATGACTTTAGGTCTTTGTAATGCATAAGGAAAAGAGGAAATTCCAGATACTTACAGAATTTTCATTGATCAGGACTAAAGTACCTGGTAGACAAGGTTAGTAAATGACAACAGTTCAAGCTATTAGACTCAATATCAAAACTACAAGATGATATAAACCATCATGCTTATGTTGATGTGTTTTATGTGAGGAAATCTTTTTATTAGAGGAAAATAAGCTAAGCTAAGAGGTCAAATTCATATCACTACTTTACATAATAATGAGAACATATGCAGCAATAGTTTTTAAAATTATTGTTATTGTTTTAATTCCCTAAGAACTTTCATCTTCAAAATATGCAAAAGAGGAAATTTGAACCAAAAATTCAAAGTCCATAAAAGATCTCCTTAAAATTCAAAAATTTCTTCCAGGATATGAATCATGTTATATAACCAGTAAACACATTGCTCATCTTCACGACTCACTCTCCAATAACCACATATTTCCACAAGTAATAAAAAAATCATTAAATCCTAAGTTCTTAGCAGCATTTTTTTCTAAAGTTGCATTGGAGGCCATGTTAAGTAAAGCAAGAATTCAACCTCTAGAACGAGACCTCACCTCGTTCTTTTGAAATTTTGAAAGACACATAATACACAGTATCTCGTTTATTGCTCACAAAAAGCTGTGAGGCAAGTATTTGGAGGGATGCTATGCTTAATGATAAAAATCCAAATCATGTCAGATTTTACCCTGTTCCATATCTCTAGGGACCCTAAGCACCATGACTATTGCCCAGAAACTCGGGCAAATAGCATCATCTCTTTAAGGGGTTCTCAAAGGCAAAAAATAATTGCACTTTTAATAATTTCCACAGCACATTTTATAGTTCTAGGTCCCAAATATGTACTCTATAAGTACTTGTTGAATGATGGATACTAAATATGGAAAGAAGCATACTACAGTGGAAAGAATATTCTACTGAAAGTCAAGAGCAATAAGTCACACAGCTGTAATCTTGAGGAAATAATCTCACTGAGCTTCATTTATTTTTTATAATATGAATGTTTCAGATTAGATCTCTGACATTTTTTCTCATTCTGACACTATACTGTAGGCCAAAATGGCCAAGGAACTGTTACTTGGAAAGCAAAGGTTTACCTACAACAATCAAAATAAGCTGTGGATTTTTTTAAGATTTATTTAATAATTTGGTGGGGAAGGGCAAAGGGAGAGGGAGACAACCAATATGGGGCTCCATCTCATGACCCTGAGATCTTGCCTTTGAGATCATGACCTGAGCTGAAACCAAGAGTCAGATGTTGAACTGACTGTACCAGCCAGGTGCACAAAGCTGGGGAAATATTTTAAGACCATTTAAAATAATTACATCATAAGACACCACACCCACCATAACTATAAATAAGCCTCAGTACCAGACAGGGATGAAGGAATACCTTTTAGGTGAAGACAATGTATAGATTTGATTTTTTTAACTTAAAATAAATTAATTAACATATATTTCATTACTAGTTTCAGAGGTACTTTAGAGATTCATCAGTTGCATATAACACCCAGTGCTTGTTACATCAAGTGCCCTCCTTAATGCTTAACCCACATTTAACCCTCCACCTACCCACCTCCCCTCCAGCAACCCTCAGTTTGTTTTCTATAGGTAGGAGTCTCTTATAGATTGGCTCTCTCTCTGTTTTTATGTTCTTTTATATATCCTTCCTTTCCCCTGTGTTAATCTATTTTGATTCTTAAATTCCACATATAGGGTGCTGGGTGGTTCAGTCAATTAAGCATCTCCCTTCAGCTCAGGTCACAATCTCGAGGTCCTGGGATCGAGCCCCTCATTGGACTCCCTGCTCAGTGGGTGGCCTGCTGCTCTCTGTCCCTCTCTCCCCCTACCCCCTTCTCTCTCTGTCAAATAAATAGATAAAAATCTTTTTAAAAATCCACAGATGAGTGAAATCATATGGTATTTCTCTGTTTTGGACTGACTTATTTCGCTTAGCTTAATACCCCCTACTTCCATCCATGGTGTTGTAAATGGCAAGGTTTCATTCTTTTTCATGGCTGACATATATAATATATATATCTATATTATATATATATAATTTTTGATGGCTGGATAGGTAGATAGAAGTGATATAGATAGATATCTATAGATATCTATATATAAATAAATATATCTCACATATATATATATATATATATATATATATATAGATCACAGATAGATAGATATAGATATGTATCTATTTCACAACTTCTTTGTCCTTTCATCTGTTGATGGGCATCTCGGTTCTTTCCAAACTTTGGCTATGATGGATATTGTTGCTATAAACATTAGGGTGCATATGTCCCTTCAAATCTCTATGTTTACATCCTTTGGATAAATACTTAGTAGTATAATTGCTGGGTGGTAAGGTCGCTCTATTTCAAACTTTTTGTGGAACCTCCAAAGTGTCTGTACAAGTTTGCATTCTCACCAGCAGTGTAAGAGGGTTCCCCTTTCCCCACAACTTTGCCAACATCTGTTGATTCCTGACTTGTTCATTTTAACCATTCTGACCAGCGTGAGGCAGTATCTCATTGTGGTTTTGGTTTGTATTCCCCTGATGTCTAGTGATGTTGAACATTTTTGTTATGTGTCTGTTGGCCATTTCTATTTTTTCCTTGGAAAAATGTTCACATATTCTACCCATTTATTGACGATTTGTTGTTGTTTTTATTTTTTAAGTGTTCAGTTTGGTAAATTCTTTACAGATTTTGGATATTAGTCCTTTATCTGATAAGACATTTGCAAATATATTCTCCCACTGAGTAAGTTGTCTTTTAGTTTTGTTGACTGTTTCCTTTGCTGTGCAAAAGCTTTTTATCTTGATGAAATTCCAAAAATTCATTTTTGCTTTGCTTTGTTTCCCTTACCTTTAATGTATGTGTCTAACAATATGTTGCTGCAGCTGAGGTGAAGAGGTTGCTGCCTGTGTTCTCTAGGATTTTGATGGATTCCTGTCTCACATTTATTTCTTTCATCCATTTTTAAATTTATTTTTGTGTATGGTGTAAGAAAATTGTCCATTTTCAATCTTCTGCACATGGTTGTCCAATTTTGCAAACACCATTTGTTGAAAAGAATGCCTTTTTTCCATTGGATATTCTTTCCTGCTTTGTTGAAGATTGGTTGAACATAGAGTTAAGGGTCCATGTCTGGGTTATCTAACCTGTTCCATTGATCTATGTGTTGTGTGTGTGTGTGTGTGTGTGTGTGTGTGTGTGTGTGTGTGTTCTATACTGTCTTGATGATCACAACTTTGTAATACAGCTTGAAGTTGGAATTGTGATGCCACCAGTATCAGTTTCCTTTTTCAACATGCATCTGGATACTCTGGGTCTTTTCTGGTTCCATACAAAATTTAGGATTCTTTGTTCCAGCTCATGAAAATTGTTGATAGTATTTTGATAGGGATTGCATTGAATGTGTAGACTCCTTTGGGTATCATAGACATTTTAACAATATTTCTTCTTCCAATCCATGAGCATGGAATGTTTTTCCATTATATGATGTCTTTCTCAATATCTTAACTAGAGTTTTAAAGTTTTGTGGAGTACATATCCTTTACCCCTTTGGTTAGTTTTATTCTTAGGTATCTAATGGGTTTTGGTGCAATTGTAAGTGGGATTGATTCCTTGATTTTTCTTGCTTCTGCCTTACTGCTAAGTATATACAAATGCAACTGACTTATGTGCATTGATTTTATATCCTGTAACTTTGCTGAATTCCTGTATGATTTCTAGCTATTTTGATGTGGAGTCTTTTGGAATTTCCAAATAAAGTATCATGTCATCTGCAAAGAGTAAACATTTGACTTCTTTGATGATTTGAATGTCTTTTATTTCTTTTTGTTGTCTGATTGCTGAAGCTATACTTCCAGGCCTATGTTGAACAACAGTGGTGAGAGTGGACATCCCTGTGGTATTCCTGACTTAGGTGAAAAGCTCTCAGTATTTCCCCATTGAGGGTAATATTTGCTGTGGGATTTTCTGTATGGCTTTTATGATATTGTTATATTTCCTCTATCACTACACTGTGGAGAGTTGTAGTCAAGAAAGGGTGCTGTAATTAGTCAAATGTTTTTGCTACATCTATTGAGAGAATCATGTGGTTCTTTTCCTTTCTTTTATTAATGTGGTGTATCACATTGATTGATATGCATATGTTGAAATGCAACCAAGGAATAAATCTCATTTCGCTGTAATGAATAATTCTCTTAATATACTGTTGGATCCTATTAGTATCTTGGTGAGAAATTTTGTATCCATGTTCATCAGGGATATTGGTCTGTAATTCTCCTTTTTGGTGGGGTCTGTGTCTGCTTTTGGGATCAAGGTAATGCTGACCTCATAGAACAAGTTTGGAAGTTTTCCTCCCATTTCTATTTTTTGAAACAGCTTCAGAAGAATAGGTATTGATTCTTTAAATGTTTGGTGGAATTCAGTTGGGAGACCATCAGTCCCTGGACTCTTGGTTTTTTGGAGATTTGTGATTACTGCTTCCATTTCTTTGCTGGTTTGGATCTGGTCAAGTTTTCTATTTCTTTCTGTCTTTATTTTGGTTGTTTATTTATTTCTGGGAATGTATCTGTTTCTTCCAGATTGCCCAATTTTTTGGCATATAATTGTTCAAATATTCTCTTGTAATTGTTTTTCTTTGGTGGTAGTGATTTCTCCTCTTTCACTTATGATTTTATTTACCTGCATCCTTTCATTTTTCTTTTGATAAGTCTGGCTAAGGGTTTAACAATCTTATTAATTCTTTCAAAGTACCAGCTCCTAGGTTCACTGATCTCTTCTACTGTTCTTTTGATTACTATCTCATTGATTTCTGGTCTAATTTTTATCATTTCTCTTCCCTTGCTGGATTTAGGGTTTATTTGCTGTTCTTTTTTCTAGATCCTTTAGTTGTAAGGTTAGGTTTTGTCTTTGAGACTTTTCTTATTTCTTGAGAAAGGCTTGTATTGCTATATATTTCCCTATTAGGACCACCTTTGCTGCATTTCAAAGGTTCTGTACTGTCATGTTTTCATTTTCATTTTTTTCATGTATCTTTTTAATTCTCCTTTAATTTCCTGGTTGACCCATTCATATTTTTAGTAGGATGTTCTTTAACCTCCATGTATTTGTGTCCCTTTTAAATGTTCTCTAGTGATCAAGGTCAAATTTTAAAGCATTGTAGTCTGAAAATATGCATGGTATAATCTCGGTCTTTTGGTATTGGTTGAGAACTGATTTGTGACCCAGTATGTGATCTATTCTGGAGCATGTTCCATGTACACTCAAGAAGAATGTGTATTCTGTTGCTTTAGAATGAAATACTCTGAGTACATCTGTTAAGTCCATCTGATGCAGTGTGTCATTCAAGACCCTTGTTTCCTTGCTGATCTTCTGCTTAGATGATATGTCCATTGTAGTGAGGGGGGTATTAAAATCCCCTATTATTATTGTATTATTGTTGATATGTTTCTTTGATTTTGTTATCAGTTGGCTTATATAATTAGCTGCTCCCATGTTAGGAGCATAGATATTTAAAATTGTTAAATATTCTTGTTTCATAAACCCTTTAAGTATAATGTAGTATCCTCCCTCATCTCTTATAATTGTTGGTTTAAAATCTAATTTGTTTGACATAAGGATTGCCACCCCAGCTTACTTTTTATGTCCATTAGCATGATAAATGGTTCTTCACCCCCTCACTTTTAATCTGGAATAGTCACTGTGTTTAAAATGAGTCTCTTCTAGACAGCATTATTGGTCAGTCTTGTCATTTATCTAATTGTTATCCTGTGTCTTTTGAAAGGAGCATTTAATCCATTTACATTCAGAGTAATTATTGGAAGATATGAATTTAGTGTCATTGTATTACCTGTAAAGTCAAAGTTTCTGCAAGTTGTCTCTGTTCCTTTCTGGTCTTTGTTACTTTTGGGCTATCTCTTTACTCATAGGCTCCCCTTTAATATTTCTTATGGGGCTGGTTTAGTGTCACAGATTTCTTTAGTTTTGTTTTCTCTGGAAACTGTGCTATTCTGAATGAGATACTTGCTGAATAAAGTATTCTTGCTTGCATATTTTTCTCCTTTATCACATTGAATATATCATGTCAGTCCTTCTGGCCTGCCAGGTCTCTGTGGACAGATCTGTTGCCAGCTTTGTGTGTCTACCCTTGGATGTTAAGGACAGATTTTCCCAAACTGCTTTCAGGATTTTCTTTTTATCCCTGAAATTTGCAAGCTTCACCATTATATTTTGAGGTGTTGACCTATTTCATTGCTTTTGAGGGGTGTTATCTGTGCTTCCTGGCCTTGAATGGCTATTTCCCGATTAGGGATGGTCTCAGCTATAAGTTGTTCAAATAAACCTTCTGCCTCCCTCTCTCCTCCTCTTTTGGGATTGCTGTTACTTGAACATTATTTTGCTTTATGTTATTGCTAGTTTCTCCAATTCTCCCTTCATGATCCAGTAGTTATTTTTCTCTCTTTTTCTCAGCTTTCTTATTCTCCATCACTTTGTCTTCTATATCTCTAACTCTCTACTCTGTTTCATTTATACTAGCAGTTAGACCCTCTATTTTAGCTGCATCTCAGTAATAACATTTTTAATTTTGGCCTGATTAGATTTTCCTTCTTTTATTTCCACACTAAGGGATTATCTACTGTCTTACATGCTTTTTTCCAGTCCAGCTAGTGTCTTTATAATCACTGTTTTGAATTCTAGTTCCAAAATCTTATCTCCATGTTGATTAAATCCCTGGCAGTGAGTACTGCCTTCTGTTCTTTTTCGGGGGGTGAGTTTCTCCAACTCATCATTATGTACAGAAAAGAAGAGATGAAAGAGAGAGAAATACAAAAATAACAATAACACAATAGAAAAATGCAAATGAAAAAAACAGAAGAACACAGAAACAAAACAAAATGAGAAACAATCAAATGAGAAGTAAAATAGAACAAAACAATAAAGTAGATCTTGAGAGTATTTTGGTCTGTTTGCTAAAAGAAACTGGTCCCAAAATAGGAAAGAAAGAAAAACTTAAACCGATAAAAAAAATACAATATAATAAAAGGGAACCAAAAATAATATATATATATATATATATATATATATATATATATAACATATAAAACTAAATTTTTAAAAAGAATTAAAGAAGAATTGATAAAATAAGGAAATAGTTGAAAAAAGTAAAACTGAAAGACTAAAGAAGAATAATAAAACATGAATTTGTATCCTGTTTTCCCCAAGAGCTGACATTTTGCCATACTCTATGATCTGTTAACTTGTTAGCTGTTTATTCCTGCTGGTCTTCTTTGGGGAGGACATGTTTCAGCAATATTCAGGTGTCTTTGCTCAGATGGAGTGGCAACCCTCCTTGCCAGAGAGCCAGGTTCAGTGTAAGTGGCTCTCGATTGCAAAATGTGGCACTGTTTTGCTCCCCAAAGCCTTCTAGCACTCAAGGTGGGGGATATAAGTGGCAGTGCCCCAATGTCTAAAACTGGAGCTGAACGTTCACACCCCCAGTCTTCAGTGAATCCTCACAAGAAAAGTGCTCAATCTTGTCTCCCTAGTTTCCATCCTGACTCTGTGTTCACCCAGCCTGCAACTGAGCATTTTTTACCTCAGGCACATGACCCAGTTTCCAGTCTCCAAACTTTATGAACTTCTGCAGTGTGGACTCATGCTGTTCTCCCCAGGGGATGGAAATGTGTCTTTCTCTGGACCCTTACCTAGGGAGCAATTGCCTGACTGTGCAGCAGTTTTCAGTTATGGCAATACCAAGCAGAAAATCACTGCCTAGACTCACTGTTTTCAGTCAGCTTCCATCTTCCAATGCTTGGGAACTCTGCTGCTCTCAGGCACCCCTGCTCTTTTGTGACCCTAGGGATCCTGAGACCATGCTGTCCCACCTGGGATTCCACCTCACTTCACCACCTGAACACCTTTAAGCCAGGGAAATCCATAACTGTATCCAACTGTTAAAAGTTTTGATTTTCCACTCTGCTGCTTATACTTTCTGGTAGCCTCCTTAAGTAAGCTTGTCCCCCTCCATGGTTTATCTTCTAGTATACCACCCTGGATTCCTGTCTTTGCACCTCCTACTTTGCAAAAAATGGTCACTTGTGTATTTGTAGATCTTTTCTCAGATCTCCAATTTATTTTACAGATGTTCAGAATGATTTTATAACTATCTAGCTGAATTCCAGACACCAGATGAAAGTATGTTTCCCTACTCCTCCACCATCTTAACTCCTCCCTTAGATTCAATTTTTCTAAAGGCATTGCTGAGATATACTCCTGATAAATTCTCCTGTCTTGCTTCCAGTCTTTGCTCCACAGTATAACCAGAGTGGTCTTTCTACAGTTAAAAACAAATCACTTTATCAGCCTTGTAAACTCTTCAATGGTTTTCAGGTACTCTTCAGAAAAACATAAAATCCTTAAAATTATCTCTTTGGCCTCCCTGGATCTGACACTTACCTAAATTTTAACCTCAACTTTCACTACTCTATGCTTCAAAATCATTATTCTGGGCTTCCAGCCATACTCGACTTTTTTTCAGACACCCAAAAGGGCCACAAGTATACTCCTTTGTGGGTTTCTGGACAGACTCATCAATTAAAAATGCTAAGGACATATCACGTGTGAAAAAGCAATTGAATGTTCTTAGCAGTATTATTTGCAATAACCAGAAAGTGAAAAACAAAAACAAATATTCATTAACTAATGGAAAGATAAACAAAAATTTTACTATCGATACACTGTATTTGTCATACAATGAAATATTATTCATCTGTAAAACTGAATTTATATGAAATGCCCAGAAGAGGCAAATCCATAAAGATAAAAAGTAGACTGGTTTTCCCAGGTTCTGGAGTGAGGGGTAGTGGGGAGTGACATAATGGGAATAATATTTCTTTTGGGGGTGATGAAAATGTTCTAATTTTATATTTTAGTGATGGTTGCACAACTCTGAATACTACCAAGCATTGAATTGCATCCTTTAGATGGATGAAATACATAGTATTTGAAATATATTTCAACAAAACTAAAAAATGCAATTGAGTATGCTTTGAAAGTTACTATAGAAGTGGCAGAGAAGCAGGGTTGTCTAGTCCAAGAAAAAGTAATAATAATAATAATTGAATTTAGGTTGGAGTTTTGGCATCTCAGCTTGCTGGCTGTGTGAGCTTGGATAAATCATTTCTCAGTCTTTACCTGTAAAATGTATAAAAATACAATGAATGTTAGTTTGTGCGAGGTATAAATGGGATAGTGTAGGTAAAAATGCTCTGTGAACTGCAAAATACTATTCAAATGTAAGATCTAGTAAGATAATACATAATTACATTGTGTGATTTTTATTACAATATATAGTAGGCTTGTGAAGTTCAGTATTTGACACTTGTATTTTTCCTCTTAGTCCCAAAAGCTCCCTTAATACTGATAAAAATAACTTTAGATAAAGAAAAAAATATATCTTAATTATCCCCTTTTAATTTTAGAAAATGAAAAAGTACTCTATTATATTTCATTCATACTTAAACAAGCAAGTTTTGTTCATGAGTCTCTAAATACAAAATTTTTGTCTAATTCTGATATTCTTAAGAAGGCATTTTTTTTCATAAAATCCAAACAGGATAACTCTATGGAAAAGATTTGAAAGCCAATCTTTATAATATGACATTTAGGAGGTAAGGAAGAAAAACAGGAGGAAGGATGCATATTTTTTTATAAATTTTTACTGAAAATCTTGGAGTGGGTGGCGAAAAACAAACATCTGTAGTGTTCTTTTTTTTTTTTCTCCTTAAATCTAAAGGACAGCTGAAAAGCAATCTGTTGTTTGTATAGAAAGAAATGTTTGTAAAAGAGAAGAAAGTACACTTGGGGAAACATCTGCTGTGAGAAACCACTTAAATAGTAAGCATGGGGAAACATTTGTACAATATACACCATACTCTGTGTTGCAGAAATGAAAAGAGAATAATGCAAGAAATATCTGCATGTATAAATATATGTAGCATAAGGAAACAAGTAAGAATACAATATATTGACGATTTTCCTCTTCATACGTAGTTATAAAATATACTTTAAGGCTAGGCTATATGGGTCACGATCAATAAAACATAGTAACTATGAATGGCATCTATTGCTCTAGCATAAGTCAACCCTCCACCTTCCTTATGATATGCTCATTGTTGTAAGCAGAGTTAGAAGAAGGAATGTTTTCCCTGCTATTGACAAACTATTGGTTGACTTAAGGATTCAGAGTGTCTAAAGAGGTCATATTGACATATACAACACCATAGAAATAAATATAAATATGAGGTTAAGAACACACACACAAATAACTACAAATAATACATACATATATACATGCATACATACATACACACACATATATATCTATACAAAATAATATATTATATATTATACATAATATATTATATGTATATACATATATAATATATGTTATATATGATTATATATAATATTAATATGTTAATATTATATATGTATGAATGCATGTATGTATGTATTTATAGTAACCAGGACTGAGTGGAGCTAGTCAAAAAAGATCTGAGATTTCCCACTGGCTGTCCTTGAACCAAATCCAACAAAATTTTCTGTTTGTCTTGATTTGGTTTGTGCACATACTCAGACACACACACACTCACATCATATTAAGTATTTAACATTTGGGAAACTTCCCATAAGAATTCAGACACCTGGTTTCTTCTGAAAAAGCAAATAATAAATAAATAAATAAATAAATAAATAAATGGGGAGGAAACAAGATGGTGGATGAGTAGGAGAATGAAATATTGTCAGGTCCCAGAAGTTCAGCTAGATAGTTATCAAACCATTCTGAACAGCTACAAACTCAACAGGAGATAGAAGAGGAGAGCAGCAATTCTAGGAACAGAAAATCAAACACTTTCCAGAAGGTAGGACATGTGAAGAAGTGAATCTGAAGTGAAGATAGACTGCGTGGGGGAGGGATCAGATCCCGGCAAGTGAGAGAGCAGTGGAGCACAAAATCAGAACTTTTAGAAGTCTATGACACTGAGGGACATTGCTCCAGTGGCTAAGTGGTAGGTGGGGCCCTGGCGGGGACTGTGTGGTCGCAGGACCCACAGGGTCACAGAAAGACTGGGGGTGCCTGAGTGTGGCAGAGATCCCAGGTATCAGAGCAGGGAAGCCATCTACAGAGATGGAGCCAAGGAGTGGGCACTCAGCTCAGGGTTACCTTAAACCATGATCCAAGGCAAAGTTGGGCCACTGCTCTTCAAACAGGGACCACACAAGTGGCAGATCCAGAGAGAACCCCTCCTTCCTTCTCCAGGAGAAGCAGCACAGGAGTGTGCAGCAGGAATCTGCTGGGTTTAGAGACTCCAAATGGACCTGTGCACCAGAGATAGAAATGCTTGATCACAGGGCAGATATGCAAGGAGTGTGGATGGAGACCAGGGAGATGGGAAGGATTGACCACTTTTCTCTGAGGGCATACTGGGGAGTGGAGCCCCAAGCTCTCAGCTCCTACGGGCCAGATTTGGAGGTTGCCATCCTCATTCCCATCCTCCAAAGCTGCATGGAAAGTGTTCAGGGAACAAAAGCTACTGAGAGAGAATGCGGGCAGATTACTTAGCCTAGCCCCTGGCAAGAGCAGTACAATTCAGCCTCGGGCAAAGACATTTCAGAACCACTGCAACAGGCCCCTCTCCCAGAAGATCATCAAGAACACCCAGCCAAGACGAAGTTCACCAATCAATAAGAACAGCAGAACTCCAGAGCACGGCAAAAGCAACACATAGAACTCATGGCTTTTTTCCCAAGATCCTTTAGTCTTTCAAAGTTAACTTTTTTTTAATTTTTTTTTTCTTATTCTATTTTTTAACTTTTCCTCTTTCCCATTTTAACATTTTAAACTATTTTATCTTATAAATGTCTTTAAAAAAATCTATTTAAAGTTTCATTGTTATAGCCATATTTTATCCCTCTGTTGTATTTAACCTTATTTTTTTGGGATACATATAGGTTTTTTTCTTCTTTAAAACTTTGGGATACAATTTCTTTTAATAGATCAAAATATGCCCTAAATCTAGTGCATGGCTTTGTTCTAGTCTTAGCCTGATCAAACTCTCCCTCTTTTTTTTTTTTAATTTTTCCAACCAGCTTATTTTATCAATTCCTTTTTAAGAATCATTTTTAATTTTCATCTTTGCAGTCATATTCCATCCTTTCATTGTGTTTACCCTTTTCTAGTGTACATGGAACATTTCCCAGAATAGATCACATCCAGGGTCACAAATCAGGTCTCAACTGGTACCAAAAGATTGGGATCATTCCCTGCATATTTTCAGACCACGATGCTCTGAAACTAGAGCTCAATCACAAAAAGAAAGTTAGAAAGAAGTCAAATACATGGAGGCTAAAAAGCATCCTGCTAAGGAATGAAGGGATCAACCAGGAAATTAAAGAAGAATTTTTTAAAAATCATGGAAACAAATGAAAATGAAAACATAACTTTTCAAAATAAAAAATGAACTATTGGGACTTCATCAAGATCAAAAGCTTTTGTACAGCAAAGAAAACAGTCAACAAAACCAAAAGACAGATGACAGAATGGGAGAAGATATTTGCAAATGACATATCAGATAAAGGCTTTTATCCAAAATCTATAAAGAACTTATCGAACTCAACACCCAAAGCACAAATAATCCAATCAAGAAATGTGCAGAGGACATGAACAGACATTTCTGCAAAGATGACATCCAAATGGTCAACAAACACATGAAAAAGTGCTCCACATCACTCAGCATCAGGGAAACACAAATCAAAACCACAGTGAGATACCACCTCACACCAGTCAGAATGGCTAAAATTAGGAAGTCAAGAAATAACAGGTATTGGTGAGGATATGGAGAAAGGGGGACTGTCCTACACTGTTGGTGGGAATGTAAGATGGGGCAACCACTCTGAAAAACAGTATGTGGGTTCCTCAAAAAGTTGAAAATAGAGTTACCCTATGACCCAGGAATTGTACTACTGGGTATTTACCCTAAAGATACAAATGTAGAGATCTGAAGGGATACATACACCTGAATGTTTATAGCAACAATGTCCACAATAGCCAAACTCTGGAAAGTATCTAGATATCCATCAACAGATGAATGGGTCAAGAAGATGTAATATGCATATATGTATATAAAAATATAAATCGATGGAATATTATGCAGCCATCAAAAATGAAATATTGCCATTTGTAATGACAACGGAACTAGAGGGTATTATGCTAAGTGAAATAAGTCAATCAGAGAAAGACAGTTATTATATGATCTCTCTGATATGAGGAATTTGAGAGGCAGGACTTGGGATTGTGGGAGGTAGGGAAGGAAAAAATAAAACAAGATGAGATTGGGAAGGAGACAAACATTTAAAGACTCTTAATCTCATGAAACAAATTGAGGTTTGGTGGGGGGTGGGAGGGTAGGGATAGGGTGGTTGGGTTATGGACATTGGGGAGGGTATGTGCTATGGTGAGTGCTGTGTAATGTGTAAGCCTGATGATTCACAGACCTGTACCCCTGGGACAAATAATACATTATATATTAATGAAATTAAAAACAAAAAAACAAAAAACAAACAGGTTTGACTTTCTTGAATGGCAATACTTGGTTTGACCTGAGTCACAGCTTCCTGCTTTGGAGACAGCATGTATAGTTCTGCCTACCATAATTCTCCCACTCAAATTACATCATTAGTGCATTGGTTAAGAAAGTTGGCATAGGGGCACCTGGGTGGCTCAGTTGGTTAAGTGGCTGCCTTCAGCTCAGGTCATGATTCCAGGGTCCTGGTATTGAGCCCTGCATTGTGCTGCCTGCTCATTAGACAGCGTGCTTCTCTCTCTCCCTCTACCTGCCACTCTGCTTACTTTAGCTCTCTCTCTATCTCTCTGTCAAGTAAATAAATAAAAAAAAGAAAGTTGGCATAAACACAAATCAAAGCAGTAGCTCTCAAATACTATATATGTAGGGACATTTGTCAGTATGAAATCTTTGAGTATGTATATATGTATGTCTATGCCTGCATGAAACACCTGGCCTCAGTGTACATTTTGTAAGAAGTATTTGAGGTGCTGATTATAAATACTATTTCCTGGAATGTATGCCAGAACTAGAATCTCTGAGGTCAGGTGACCAGAATATGCATTTTTATGCTAGCATCATAAGTATTTCTTATATACACATAATTTTGAGAACTACTGTTCTTATCCATCCCAACTCAAATTCACTTTACTCACTGGTGGAAGATTAACCTTAATACAATTCTACCATATTGCTTTCTGCTAAAACAATTATTAATGATTTCCCCTTATCTACTGAATGACATTCAAACTAATCAGTCTGATATAAAAAACCTGTCATAATCTACTCCAAGGCACTTCTTCCTTATTTTTCCAGCTACATAAATGTTAAATTCTTTTCAAACTGAATTATCCCTTGCTTGCAAATGCCTCATATCTCTCTAACCTCTAGACTTTGGGAGAAATTTCTCCTTAAAGGTGGAAATGTTTTTTTTCTATCTACCAATTAATTGACACTAGGTAGATATCTGATTTAAGTTGGGTCAATCAATTTTCCTCAGCTGTTTTTCTTTAGGAGGTTGTAAAACCTGAGAACTTATTTTATTAATGTGTTCAAATATGTGGAACAGAAAAACAGTGAAAAAGCTGGAATGTGCCTCAGGCATCTGCATTTTTATAAGCAAAAAGGACATACTATTAGAGCTAATGGTATAGGAAATTAATATTGATCTGGAATTAGAAGATCTGCTTTTAAAATGGAGTCTACCATTAACTTATTTGGTGGCTTGGCATAAATTGGTCAAGATTTCTGAGCTTCAGATTTCTCCATCTGTAAAATTTAGGAGTGGTATAATGGACACGATTTAAAAATGGAAGGAGTGGGAATGCATACTTTTCTTGTTGAATTTTGGGTTGTAATTTTTTTTTTTTTTTTTTTGCAATACTCTGTTCCTAACTTGTACTGTGTGATGTGAATTTGTCCAAAACATCATTCCATGATGTTTGGTGACCACATAGAAACATACTCTGTAGAATTAGAGTTGAACCAGATGATTTAGTTTTCTTTCCCTCATTGAGTTCAGAGAAGGATCTGTGGGATAAACAAGAAGAAAAAGTAAAAAAATAGAGATGCCAAGTGTAAGCTGAAAGTGAGCTCACTGGGAACTGCCAATGAAACTGAAGCTGAAATCAGAGGTGAGCCAACGGAATTAATTACAGTATAATGCAAAAGCATCTGTTACAGGATCTGATTTAAACCTTCAGTTGTTACAATTTTATTATGAACTTTATGTCTAAAAGAAGTAACAGTACAATGAATAAAATCATATTTATGTCTGATATTAACATTAGCTAAGTATTCCATTGTTACGATATCTCCTAACATCTAACATGGTCTTTGGAAGACTGACCCTGGATATTAATTTTCTAATTCTAGAAAATGGACTTCTTGACTCACCTGTTCTTTAGGAAAATCTGATTAAAAATACTTGCACACAGGGTGCCTGGGTGGCTCAGAGGGTTAAGCCTCTGTCTTTGGCTCCGGTCATGATCTCAGGGTCCTGGGATCGAGCCCCACATGGGCCTCTCTGCTCAGCAGGGAGCCTGCTTCCTCCTCACTCTCGCCTGCTTCTCTGCCTACATGTGATCTGTCTCTCTCTGTGTCAAATAAATAATCTTTTTTAAAAAATGCCTGTATACAAAATTGTGTTTAATTTGGATCAGTATCCTATTCAAGCCTATGGTAAGTGTTAAGGATAATGTGGTCCATTTATTAAACTAACAAAAGATCCCAAAATAATTCCTTGAGTTCTAAAAAGTTTATATATGCATATATTAATGTAGAAATACATATTATGCATGTAGTTAAATATATTGATATAATATTCCATGCTATATATTATATATAATAAAATACTATATGTACCATACTATATAATACTATATGTACATATTATTATATAAAATAAAATACTACATATGCTATTATATATGTGTATATGTATGTATGTCTATATACATACATATACACACACAAACAATGAGATAATCCTGACAATTCAATGAGGAGGAATAAAATCAGTCATAATTACTTTGGATACATTGTAAAACAAATAATTTACTTGTCACCAATTTATTTGTGGCAGCTTATAGATTCTTATTTTTCCATTTAGAAATGAATAAAACATCAGCTTTGCATACCATTCCATTATGGCCTGAAGAAGATTCTGAGTACATTGTGTACTGAAAATTGGATGAAAATGAATGGATGTCATTTCTCAAAAGGAATATTAAGTTTCCTATAAAATTCAGGTATTTTCAAAAGATTCTCTCCCTCTCTCACTTTTTCTAATTGATATGCAAGTTTTGCAATATGTTAGGTCGAATGTTGGAATAAATTTGTTAGATACCTTCAAGTAGAGAATGAACTATTTGGAATCTTATATAATGTGAAGAAACATGAAAATAACCAGAAAACAAACATCTTAGATATTACTTGTTGCTCCTACCTTATTTCTCTTTCTTATTTCTCTTTTGTAGACTTCATAACAATTTTGAAAACATACAAAAAGATAGAAAACACAGACATTAAGAGTGAAACCTGAGCAACCTAAGCTAATCATACACAAGATGCATAAAAAGACTTTTCTAGCATAAATATGCAGTGACAAGTAATTAACTGAAGGATAGGAGGAGCCAAAAGTAAGGTTCCAAGTTTGGCATTTCAAGATGCCAAAACAAGTTGCATCCTGTTATTTGAAAAGAAAAGTGCTAAAAAACATTGATTGACTTGAAACATCAATTAAGAGCTAACTGTTTTGATTTGGTTTGTTTTGTTTTTTTAACTAGAAAAGGAGTCGTTTTATTCCAGCCCAAGTTAGGAAAACTGCCTATGATACACAATCTTCACAAAGAAAGTGAAGAGCTGATTGCTTCAAGCAAATACATTTGAATGTCTCTCCAGTGTAGTTGAGTTAACTTCGGAAACAAAATTGGCATAGCTGAAAGGTTGCAAATTCTTTGAATAAATATGTCATTGTTTTTCAGAATTGCTCATTTCAACATTTTTGTTTTGATCTATGCAATCTGATTCTTTCATTTTGAGCTTTAAAAAATCATTTATTTATTTATTTAAGAAAATGAGCAAGAGAGAAAACATGAGGGAGGTGCAGAGGGAGAGGGAGAAACAGATTCCCCATTGCATAGGGAGCCTGATGCAGGGCTCCATTCAAGGACCCTAAGATCATGGCCAGAGCTGAAGGCAGATGCTTCATTGTCTGAGCCACCCAGGCACCTCCTTATTTTTTGAGCTTTTAAACATATATCCCATTATGTAAACACATAAAAATGTAAAATTAAATAGCTTTATCATGAAAGTAAATACTTTAGATTTATTAGTTAAACCTGTTATTAGTATATTTGTAATTCTTTTCTCATAGTAACCTAAACATAACATAATGTCCCTTTTGTGAAGGAGGGGTTTCTGGACACATTAAACTTCTCAGTGTAGATTAGGATTTGTTTACAGCAAATTAACCTTTATCATTCAGCTTCTACTAGTTGAAGTAATTATATACCATGGTATTAATGAATGCTAGTTAAAATTCAACCCAGAATTCCTTGACATACTGAAATTAATAAAATTGTTATGTTATAACCTGTCCCATAGGCTATCGTTTTCACACAACTGATGTGATTTTTTTATTTCAAGTATGGGATAAGTCACACAAATAGCGTATACATACAAAATACATTTCTTCATGAGGATATAAAGACTAAACTAGTATTTAGAGTATTTAAAAATTTTATTATAAAATTTTATAAAAGCCAATCTTACAGAATATACACTAGTGTCATAATTGAAACTTTTTGTTGTTAAAAACTTTATTGAAATATACTTAACATACAATTCGCCCATTTAAAGAGGCTGGGGGTGGGATGAAAGGGGAAAATAAAGGGAACAATTCAATGGTTTTTAGTATGTTTGGAGTTGTAAATCCACAATCACAATCAATTATACAATACATTCATCGCCCCCCCAAAAAAACTGTACACAGTCATTAATACTCAATCCTTCCTTCCCTTCTGTTCTAGACAACTACTAGTATATATTTTATCTCAGATATGCTTTTATAAAAATTCAATATAAATGGAATCATACACAATGTGGTCTTTTGTGATTGGTGTTTGTCATCTACCATATTTTCAAGGCTCATCCATGTTGTAGCATGTATCAGGACTTCATTGTTTCTTTTAACTAAATAATATTCTGTTGTGAGGATATACCACATTTTGTAAGAAGATACCACAAGTTGATGCACATTTGATGCAAATGTACATTTGATGCATTCATCAGTTGATGGATACTTGGGTTACTTCCATTTTTTGGATATTATAAGTAATGCTGTGACAAATATCCATGTAGAAGTATGTGTATAGCCATATCATTTCAATTCCTTTGGTATATATCTAGGAGTAGAATTGTTGGGTCATATGGAAACTTTGTTTAATTTTGAGGGAAGGATGAGGGAATATTCTGATTGTAAGAGACATAAGATATTTCACATATTGTATCACATATCACATATTTTAAAAATTGGCAAGACTAAACTATAATTTTAAGGATACAAACTTGGGTGATAAAATCATCAAGAAAAGCAAAGAAATAACTATAGAAGTCAAAATGGTGGTATTTTTTAAGAAAGAGTAGGGACTGTGATAAAAATAAAGCACAGGGTGGGAATTCTTGGATAATGGAACAAATGCTATTTACTGATACATGATATATGTGGTGGTTAAAAAAGAATATTTGTTTTATACTATATGATATAGGAAAGAGGATGTTAGGGATCAAAGCCAACAGCCAAGAAATAATTCTTGAGAAATCTTTGGTGTATAAAGGTGATTCTATTAAAGCATGGGGACAGGACAGTGGGCAGAAAGAGCTGCAATGGGGTCATGAGGAATGGCCCATTTTATACTTTCAAGTTGGGAGGGCATTAGGGATAGCGTAAGTCTCTAAGGAATTTTGGAAACAAGGTTTCCAGGAACTTGAGGGGGGCAGCAATTGTTGGGAAAGGGTCATTCATGACTGTCTCGTAAAACCTAAGTCACGAGACCCTTCAGATGTATATCGGTGGGTCATATGCTTGGGGGATGATTGCCATCATAAAACTTGAGGGTTTCTAGATAAAGGAAGTTTCCAAAATATGTTAAAGCAGATTTACAGGATCATGGCAGTGGGGATAGGTTGGGATTTAGGATGGCCTTTTGCCCTTAGAAAAGTGTCAAGAGCAAGGCTGTTGAGTCTGTAGAGGACTGCCCCTCTGCCTGTTTCAAGGACCTGTCAATGTCAATGTAAGGAAATTTAATAATTTTCTTCTGTTTTTGTTTCCTACATCACTATACATTTGTTTAGTGTGATTTTCTTTATTTCATTGTACTTTAAAATAAAAAGAAAAAAAATAATTAAAAAATACAAATAATAAAAATAAAGGTGCAGTAAGTTCATTTTTTTTTAGAGATAAAAACAGAATTTTTCACCAGCAATTCCACACTAAAATAATTAAAGGTAGGTTTTTGAAAGAAGGAAAATGATCTCAAATGGAAGTTGAAAATGCAGAAGGCAATGTTTAACACCAAGAAGGGCAAATATATGAATAAATATAAATGAATATTGACTCTTGCACTAACAACTGCAAAGTTATAAAGAATTTATAATATATGCATGAAATAGGGTAACAATGGGGTAAATGTAAAGTGACTTAAATAGTCTATATTTCTGTAAGTGTAAAGGAAGTGGTTAGAAATGCTAAATTTTTATTGCATTATGACAAGTAAGGCATATGTATTGTAGTCTTTAGGGTAATTATTATAATAGTAAAATAAGATGCAACTATAAAACTAAAAAAGTTAAAAATATCAGGCATAAAGAAGGAAAAAGGAAGGTAAAGTGAAGATTAAAGTAGAAATAAATGAATTAGAAAGCAAGCATAAAATAGAGAAAAATCAGTAAATCTAAATATTGTTTTTCTAAATACATTATTAGGAAAGATAAATATCTAGAAAGATTGATAAAGAAAATAAAAGGGAGAACATGGACTTCATTACAGGTTCTATAGATACATCAAAATAATGAGAGGTCATTAGAGTGACTTTATGTAGATTCTTCATGTAGATTCTTTCAACAGTTTACATAAAATAAAATAGTCTTCAAAAAGCACAAACTACCAAAACTGAGAGACTATTAAAAATCTTTATAATCTGGGGCTGGGGGGCAAGATGGCAGAGAACTAGGAGGAGGCACCTTTTCAACCTGTACCCTAAAGTGAGCTGATTACCTACCAAAGAACTGTGATCACCCGTGAAATAAGACTGAGATTAGAATTATACACATCTGGATCTCTACGGGGGTAGAAGATGCCAGTGGGCAGGTAAAGCGGAGTGGGAACTTTGGACTGATATCAGAAGATAAACAAAAGGGGGAGGGAGCCACCAGAAGCGACCCATTGAAAATAATACCCCAATATGAGAGTGCCCTGCGACTGGGGACCAGCATTAACTTGGAGGATGGTTGAAAGCACTCAAAAAGAGCAAAGGACCATAGGGGGATATTGTGGGAATAGGGGCAATTAGGGACAGGGGCTTAAGTCCCCGGACTGAGGACAGCCACCCCTGGCACTGAGCCAGAGAGAGTACAGCAAGCGAGCGTGCCTGAGGGTGTGTGGGGTGTGGTTCCCGTGAGGGGCTGGGAGCCTCGCCAGCCAACAGAAGCACAGCCTTTTTGCACTCCCCATGCAAGCGCCACACCGTGCTATCAGAGTCTGAATTGCGCCCCACACCCTCCCCTGAGAGAGGTGCACAAAGGCGCCAGCCAGGAGTTCTTGGTCCCGAAAAGGCTAAATACTCACAGCCCAGGCCAGTGGGAAAATTTCAGTGTGCTATCGCTGCTTGGGACCTCTCTGGCAGTCTGGAGCTGCCCAGACAGCTGCCGCTATTGTAGTTTTGGGTACAAGCAGGGATTCCTGTGTCCCCAGGGACCGCGACTGAGAACGTGCTCTGCCAGTGCCCATGGGGGAACTTATGTGCTCTGGAGCACCCAGAGGAGAACAGACTGAGGTTTCTCTCTGAGAGGGAGGCCTGGGTGCAGTTTCTTTCCTCTAAACCTCCAAAAACCATCAAGAGTCACCAAGGGGAGAGAAAACAAATGAACAAAGATAAAAAAAAACTCCAGAGAACAAAAGCCTGAAAAACTGGTTTCCAAGAGCCCACCCCCTTGAGGGGGGCGGGAGGACTTAACTTAGGAAACACTGCCTGAAAAACCAAGCGGCAGGCCCCTCCCCCAGAAAGCCAATGGGGGGGGGCGCTCAAGACGACAAGAGAACAACCACCACTACTTTATAGATACAACTTTCATTTTTAATTCATTCCCACTATGCTGGTTCATTTTTTTTTATTTTTTAATTTTTTATAAAGATAATTTTTAGCCTATTTACCATCACAGTGAGAAGTCCAGCACATCAAATTCCATAATAACCTTTTAACCTGAACTTTTTGATACATATACCCATGTTTTTCTTTTGCTTTTCTATTTTTAAATTTATTTAAAATTTTGGTTTAGTTTATTCTTTTTTTATTTTTATTTTTTAATATTCATATAGAGTTAAACTTCAAGGTAATCCCCTTTCCCCAATCAATGCTACCCCTATAGGTAAACCAATTCTTTATAATTATTATTTTTTTTTTTTTAAGATTTTATTTATTTATTTGTCAGAGAGAGAGAGAGAGCGAGCGAGCACAGGCAGACAGAGTGGCAGAGAGAGAAGCAGGCTCCTTGCGGAGCAAGGAGCCCGATGTGGGACTCGATCCCAGGACGCTGGGATCATGACCTGAGCCGAAGGCAGCCGCTTAACCAACTGAGCCACCCAGGTGTCCCGAGGTAAACCAATTCTTAATCCACATTTATCTTAGGAAAGTTGAGTCCCTTAACAAAGATATCAAGATACATCCAGGAAGAATCAAAATAATCTTCTTCACCCACACTGATAATTTAGAACCACTCTCCCATCTTTTTCTTCCACCAGTGTTTCAGTGTATTTGTGTTTGTACTGGTAATATATAAATCTTATACTTGGGGTTCTTCTTAACGAGGTTCTTTGTTTGTTTGTTTGTTTTGCTTTTATATATATATATATATATATTTTTCTCTTGTCCATATACTTTTATCAGTCTTTTTGTTTGTCTGTTTTTGTTGGTATACTTCATAAATCTTACCTTGGGGCCCATTTGGGCTGAGTCTCCTCTTTTATCTTCCCCTTTTTTCCTGTCTCTTTCTCTATTTCTCTTTTTTTTTTTCTTTTTTCTCCCTTTCTTTTTTTCTTTCATTTGGGTGGGGACTCTTCATTGCTCAGAAGCTCTGCAGGATGCACCTTGAATGCACCACGGTCAATACATCCAGCTACATCCATTCAGCCATCTCTCACCAAAATGACTAGGAGGAGGAATGCCCAACAGAAGAAAAATTCAGAGGATGGGCCTTCTGCAACAGAGCTAATGGCTATCAACGTAGAAAATATGTTGGAAAGGGAATTCAGGCTAACGATTATCCAGGCAATAGCTAGGTTGCAGAAAGCCATGGATGACCAAATGGAATTGATTAGGGCAGAAATGAAAGCCACCAGGGATGATGTTCACAATGTTAGGGCAGAACTGAAAGCCACCAGGGATGATGTTCACAGTGTTCTCAATGAGTTCCAATCTAATCTAAATTCCCTAACAGCTAGTGTAACTGAGACAGAAGATAGAATTAGTGATTTGGAGGACAAACAGATAGAGAGAAAGGATCAGAAGGAAGCCTGGAACAAACAGCTTAGAAGCCACGAGAACAGAATCAGGGAAATAAATGATGCCATGAAATGTTCCAACGTCAGAATTATTGGAATCCCTGAAGGGGAGGAGAAAGAAAGAAGTCTAGAAGATATAGTGGAACAAGTTCTCCATGAAAATTTTCCCAATCTCATGAATGGAACCAGCGTTCATGTATTAGAGGCAGAATGGTCTCCCCCCAAGATTATAGATTCTTGAAAGTCCTTGAGACACCTGATAGTAAGAATGAGGAATTATAATGGTAGAGAAACTCTCTTGAAGGCAGCTAGGACAAAGAAGCTCCTTATGTACAGAGGAAAGCCCATCAGAATAACGTCAGACCTGTCCACAGAAACCTGGCAAGTCAGAAAGGGCTGGCAAGATATATTCAGGGCACTAAATGAGAAGAACATGCAGCCAAGAACACTTTATTCAGCGAGACTGACATTCAAAATGGATGGAGAGATAAAGATTTTCCAAGACCGGCAAGGCTTAAAAGAGTATGCGACCACCAAGCTGACACTGCAGGAAATATTCCTCTATAAAAGAGGAAAAATCCTAAGAATATCATTGAACAGAAATATGGAGACAATCTACAGAAAGAAAGACTTCAAAGGTAACATGATGTCAATAAAAATGTATCTATCAATAATCACTCTCAATGTGAATGGCCTAAATGCACCCATAAAATGACACAGGGTTGCAGATTGGATAAAACGACAGGACCCATCCATATGTTGTCTGCAAGAGACCCATTTTGAACCTAAGGGTACACCCAGACTGAAAGTGGAAGGATGGAGAAGCATCTTTCATGCCAATGGGCCTCAAAAGAAGGCCAGGGTAGCGATTCTCATATCAGATAAATGAGATTTTAAACTAAAGATGGTAGTCAGAGATACAAAAGGACACTACATCATTCTTAAAGAGACTATCCACCAAGATGATCTAACAATCGTAAATATCTATGCTCCCAATATGGGAGCAGCAAATTACATAAGAAAACTGTTAATCAAGATAAAGAATCATATTGATATGAATACATTAATAGTTGGAGATCTTAACATGCCTCTCTCAGTAATAGACAGATCATCTAAGCAGAAAATCAATAAAGAAACAGGAATATTGAATGACACATTGGACCAGATGGACCTCATAGATATATACAGAACAATCCACCCTAAAACAACAGAATACTCATTCTTCTTAAGTGCACATGAAACCTTCTCCAAAATAGACGACATACTGGGTCACAAATCCGGACTGAACCGATACCAAAAGACTGAGATTATTCCCTGCATATTCTCAGATCACAATTCTTTGAAACTGGAGCTCAATCACAAGGAAAAGTTCAGAAGGAACTCAAACACCTGGAAGCTAAAGACCATCTTGCTTAAGAATGCTTGGATGAGGGGCGCCTGGGTGGCTCAGTGGGTTAAAGCCTCTGCCTTCGGCTCAGGTCATGATCCCAGGGTCCTGGGATTGAGCCCCACATCGGGCTCTCTGCTCTACAGGGAGCCTGCTTCCTCCTCTCTCTCTGCCTGCCTCTCTGCCTACTTGTGATCTCTGTCAAATAAATAAATAAAATATTAAAAAAAAAAGAATGCTTGGATCAACCAGGAGATCAAAGAAGAACATAAACAATTCATGGAAACCAATGAGAATGAAGACACTTCAATCCAAAACCTTTGGGATACAGCAAAGGCAGTCCTGAGAGGGAAATACATAGCCATCCAAGCTTCCCTCAAAAAAATTGAAAAATCCAGAATACACCAACTGTCTCTACACCTTAAAGACCAAGAGAATCAACAACAAATTAAAACAACTCCCCACACAAGACGGGAAATAATCAAGATTGGAGCAGAGATCAATGAGGTAGAAACTAGAGATACAGGAGAACGCATCAATGAAACTAGAATCTGTTTTTTTGAAATAATCAAAAAGATTGATAAACCATTGGCCACACTAATCCAAAAGAAAAGAGAAAGCTCAAATTAATAAAATTATGAATGAAAAGGAAGAGATCACAACTAACACCAAGGAAATAGAAACAATCATCAGAAGTTATTATCAACAGTTATATGCCAATAAGCTAAGCAACCTAGATGAAATGGATGCATTCCTGGAAAACTATAAACTCCCAAAATTGAACCAGGAAGAAATTGACAACCTGAATAGACTGATATCTAGTAACGAGATTGAAGCAGTGAGCAAAAACCTCCCAAAAAACAAGAGCCCAAGACCTGATGGATTCCCTGGGGAATGCTACCAAACTTTCAAAGAAGAAATAACACCTATTCTCCTGAAGCTGTTTCAAAAAATTGAAGCAGAAGGAAAACTTCCAGACTCTTTTTATGAAGCCAGCATTACCCTGATCCCCAAATTAGGCAAAGACCACAGCAAAAAGGAGAATTTCAGACCAATATCACTGATGAATATGGATGCTAAGATTCTCAACATGATCCTAGCAAACAGGATCCGACAGCACATTAAAAAGATTATCCACCATGACCAGGTGGGATTCATCCCTGGGTTACAAGGATGGTTCAAGATTCACAAATCAATCAATGTGATCGAACAAATCAATAAGAGAAGAGAGAAGAACCACATGGTCCTCTCAATGGATGCAGAAAAAGCATTTGACAAAATCCAGCATCCTTCCTGATTAAAACGCTTCAAAGTATAGGGATAGAGGGAACATTCCTGAACTTCATCAAATCTATCTAGGAAAGACCCACAGCAAATTGTGGGAGGCCGCGCAGTAGCTTGAGAGAGAACCAAACCAGCCCCTGACTCGCGCCTCCTTGAGACCTAAGGGTTAAAGCAATCCTGTGGTTAATAAGTTGAGGTGCTTGAGAATGGGCCTGTGCCATGGGTCTCACACTCTCCTGCGCGACCACCCTCTGGGGCTTATCTGGAACAGGACATGCAGGCCTAAAGCCGTGAATTAGTAACTTGACTCGCTGTTCCTGCAGGGGCCATAAACCGCACCGGATGCCCTTTGGCCTTTCTCTGTCTACTTATTTATAGGGAACTCATCTTCAAGCAGCCCTCTTGGCATCAGGATGTTTGCACATGAGCCTTAAGAAACCTTCTAAGGGCAACCGGTGGAAACTATTTTAATAATGTAATGGATCACTGCTTTCTTGTGATTGTCTCTGTATGATATATATACCAGAGCACTCTTCTGAATAAACTGGCATTGCTTGGACATCATCCACTTTGCCCCTCCTGTCCTCATCACTTTGCGACTTTGTTCTTCACCATCCTCTTATCCTCTCGACCCTGGTCATGTTATCGCACTGGCCACAACAGCAAATATCATCCTCAATGGGAAAAAGCTCACATCCTTCCCATTGAGATCAGGAACATGACAAGGATGCCCACTTTCACCACTCTTGTTCAACATAGTATTAGACGTCCTAGCAACAGCAATCAGACAACAAAGAGAAATAAAAGGTATCCAAATTGGCAAGGAAGAAGTCAAACTCTCTCTCTTTGCAGATGACATGATACTTTATATGGAAAACCCAAAAGACTCCACCCCCAAACTACAAGAACTCATACAGCAATTCAGTAACGTGGCAGGATACAAAGTCAATGTACAGAAATCAGTTGCTTTCTTGTATAATAACAATGAAAATACAGAAAGGGAAATTAGAGAAGTGATTTCATTTACTATAGCACAAAGAACCATAAGATACCTAGGAATAAACCTAACCAAAGAGGTAAAGGATCTGTACTTGAGGAACTACAAAGCACTCATGAAAGAAATTGAAGAAGATACAAAAAGATGGAAGACCATTTCATGCTCTTGGATCAGAAGAATAAACATTGTTAAAATGTCTATACTGCCTAGAGCAATCTATAATTTTAATGTCATTCTGATCAAAATTCCACGGGTATTTTTCAAAGAGCTGGGGCAAATAATCCCAAAATTTGTATGGAATCAGAATAGACCCCAAATCGCTAAGGAATTGTTGAAAAACAAAAATAAACCTGGCGGCATCACGTTACCTGATTTCAAGCTTTACTATAAAGCTGTGATCACCAAGACAGCATGGTACTGGCATAAAAACAGACACATAGACCAGTGGAACAGAGTAGAGAGCCCAGCTATTGACCCTCAACTCTATGGTCAAATAATCTTCGACAAAACAGGAAAAAATATCCAGTGGAAAAAAGACAGTCTCCTCAATAAATGGTGCAGGGAAAATTGGACAGCTTTAGGTAGAAGAATGAAACTCGTCCCTACTCTTACACCATACACTAAGATAAACTCAAAATGCATAAAAGTCCTCAACCTGAGACAGGAATCCATCAGAATCCTAGAGGAGAACATAGGCAGCAACCTTTTTGATATCAGCCACAGCAGCTTCTTTCAAGATACGTCTCCAAAAGCAAAGGAAACAAAAGCAAAAATGAATTTTTGGGACTTCATCAAGATCAAAAGCTTCTGCACAGCAAAGGAAACAGTCAACAAAACAAAGTGGCAACCCACAGAATAGGAGAAGATACTCACAAATGACACTATAGACAAAGGGCTGATATCCAGGATCTATAAAGAACTCCCCAAACTCAACACACAAAAAAACAGATAATCATCTCAAAAAATGGTCAGAAGACATGAACAGACGCTTCTCCAATGAAGACATACAAATGGCTACCAGACACATGAAAAAATGTTCATCATCACTAGCCATCAGGGAGATTCAAATTAAAACCACATTGAGATACCACCTTACACCAGTTAGAATGGCCAAATTAGCAAGACAGGAAACAACGTGTGTTGGAGAGGATGTGGAGAAAGGGGGACCCTCTTCCACTGTTGGTGGGAATGCAAGTTGTTGGAAAGCAGTGTGGAGATTCCTTAAGAAATTAAAAATAGAGCTTACCTATGACCCTGCAATTGCACTACTGGGTATTTACCCCAAAGATACAGATGTAGTGAAAAGAAAGGCCATCCGTACCCCAATGTTCATAGCAGCAATGGCCACGGTCGCCAAACTGGAAAGAACCAAGATGCCCTTCAACGGATGGATGGATAAGGAAGATGTGGTCCATATACACTATGGAGTACTATGCCTCCATCAGAAAGGATGAATACCCAACTTTTGTAGCAACATGGATGGGACTGGAAGAGATTTCGTTGAGTGAAATAAGCCAAGCAGAGAGAGTCAATTATCCTATGGTTTCACTTATTTGTGGAGCCTAACAAGTAACACGGAGGACATGGGGAGATGGAGAGGAGAAGGGAGTTGAGGGAAACTGGAAGGGGAGGTGAACCATGAGAGACTATGGACTATGAAAAACAACCTGAGGGTTTTGAAGGGGCAGTGCGTGGGAGGCTGGGGGAGCCAGGTGGTCGGTATTATGGAGGGCATGCATTGCATGGAGCACTGGGTGTGGTGCAAAAACAATGAACTCGGTTATGCTGAAAAGAAATAAAAAAATTCTTTATAATCTGACTTCTATTGAAGACATTCTGTTAAATTCTTTCATATGCACATGCACATAAAAGCACATGCATTCACACACAGTTTCACATGCCTTTACTAATAAATTATTCAAGTATTTAGGAAATAAATACCACCAATTTTACATAAACTCTCAGAAAACAGAAGAAGGAGCACCTCTTTAATATATTTGTTAAGGACAGTATAACCTAAATTATATAATCTGACATTATGGCAGAAAAGAAAAATTACAGATCAGTCTCTCTTATCTACATGTATGTTACAATAATAAAATATTAGCAAATTGGATATATTAAAAGAATAACACATTGTATCCAAATAAGTTTATTTTGTTCATTTGTTTTAATCTGCAGCTGCTAAAATAACTTAGCACAAATTTAGCAGCCCCCAGAACACGTATTTATTACCTCATATGTTCTATGATCAGAAGTCTGGGTGGATTTGGCAGAAATTAAAACATCAGTCAGGCTGAGTTTCCTATCGAAAGCTCTGGGAAAGGATCTGCTTTCAGGCTTATTCAGGCTTTTGCAAGAATTCAGTATTGCAAGAGCAAGTCTGAAGTTTCTATTTCCTTGAATGCTATCACCTGGAGGCTGTCCTTACCTTCTAGAGGTCTCAGTCTTGTCCTTGTAAAGGGTTCCAATGCAATGATGTGGTGAACACTTCTCGTGCTTAGAATGTCTTGGTGTTCTTCTGCTGCACTTCTTCTGCTTCATCTTTCATCTTCTATCTGGAACTCTAGACAGAAATATTACTCTATTATTAAAGGCTCATGCAATCAGATTGGGCCACCTGGACAGTCTCACTATTTAAGCCATGTAGTCCTTTTTTTTTTTAAGATTTTATTTATTTATTTGACAGAGAGCAATCACAACTAGGCAGAGAAGCAGGCAGAGACAGAGAGAGGGGGAAGCAGGCTCCCCGCTGAGCAGAAAACCTGATGTGGGGCTTGATCCCAGGACCCTAGATCATGACCTGAGCTGAAAGCAGAGGCTTTAATCCACTGAGCCACCCAAATGCCCCGACAAAATAGTTCTTAAAACAAAGACTGTTACAAAAGTCAAAGAAGTATGCTATGTAATCATTAAGGGAACAATCAAACAAGAAGAAAAAAGTTGTATGTATTTATATACCCAAAATGAGAGAACACAGATACATAAAATGGTTAGTAACAAATATAAATGAAGTAATTGGTAGTAATAGAGTAATATCAGGGGACTTTAACACCCCACTGACATTGATAGACAGGTCATATAAAGAGAAATCAACAAGAAAACAATGGCTTTGAATGACAAACTGGACTAAAATGGACTTAACTGATACATTCAGAACATTCCATTCTAAAACAGCAGAATACACATTCTTTTCAAGTGCACATGGGACGTTCTCCAAAATTGATAACATACTAGGTTACAAATCAGGCCTTAACAAGTACAAAATGATTAAAATCATACCATGTTCCTTTTCTGAGCACCACACTATGAAACTTGAAGTCAACCACAGGAAAAACATTTGGAAAGACCACAAATACATGGAGGTTAAAGAACATGCTATTAAAGAATGAATGGAATTAAAAGAGAAATTAAAAAGTACATGGAAACCAATGAAAATGAAAACAGAATGGGCCAACTTTGAACAATGGCCCAAAACCTTTGGAATGCAGCAAAAATGGTTATTTGAAGGAAGTATATAGCAATACAGGCCTACCTCAAGAAGAAAAAAAAATCAAATAAATAATCTAAACTTACAGCTAAAGGGTCAAAAAGAACAAAAACTGAGCTCTAAAAGGCATCAGAGGAAAGGAAATGATAAACATTGGAGCAGAAATAAATGATATACAAACTAAAAACAAAACAAAACAGTAAAACAGATCAATAAAATCAAGAGCTTTTTCTTTGAAAACAATAAAATTGATAAACTTCTAACCAGACTATCAAAAGGAAAAAAGAAAGGATCCAAATGAGTAAAATCACAAATGAGAGAGGAGAAATAACAACAAAAAATACAGTAATGCACACAATTATGATAGAATATTATGAAAAACTATGTGCCAACAAATTGGAAAACCTGAAAGAAATGGACAAATTCCTAGAAACATATTAGCTATCAAAACTGAAACAGGGAGAAACAGAAAACTTAAACAGACTGATAATGAGCAAAGAAATTCAATCAGTAATCAAAAATCACCCAAGAGACACAAGACCAGGGTCACATGGCTTCACAGGGAAATTCTACCAAACATTTAAAGAAGTATTAAGACTCATTCTCAAACTTTTCTGAAGAATAGAAAAGGAAGAAAAACTTCCAGTTTCATTCTATGAGGTCAACATTACCAGGATACAAAATCATATGAAGATTCCACTAAAAAAAATTATAGGCTAGTATTCCTGTTGAACATGGATGCAAAAATTCTCAGTAAAATACTAGTAAATCAAATTCAACAGTACATTAAAATAATTATTCACCAGAATCAAGTAAGATTATTCCTGGGTGCAGGGGTGGTTCAATATTCACAAATCAACCAACGTGATACACCACATTAATAAGAGAAATGATAAGAACCATATGATCCTTTCAATAGATGCAGAAAAAACATTTGACTAAGTACAGCATCCACTCATGATAAAAACTTTCAGTATATTAGGGTTAGAGGGTGCATATGTCAACATAATAAATGTCATATATGGAAAACACATGTCAAATATCATCCTCGATGGGGAAAACTAAAAATTTTTCCTCTATAGTCAGAAACAAGACAGGAATGTCTGCTCTCACCACTGTTATTCAACATAGTACTGGAAATCCTAACCTCAGCAATCAGACAACGAAAAGAAATAAAAAGCATTCAAATTGCCAAGGAAGAAGTCAATCTTTTACTATTTGCAGATGACATAATACTCTATATAGAAAACCAAAATAAAATAAAATAAAAAGATTACACCAAAATATTGGTAGAAGTGATTCACGAATTCAGTGGTCACAGGATACAAAATTTATGTACAGAAATTTGTTGCATTTCTCTACACCAAAAAATGAAGCAGCAGCAAAAGAAATCAAGGAATCAATCCCATTTATAATTTCTCTGAAAACCACAAAATACCTAGGTATAAACCTAACTAAATATGTAAAAGACATGTATTCTGAAAACCATAAAACACTGTTGAAAAAATTGAAGATGGCACAAAGAAATAAAAAAAATTCCATAATTTCTATGCTACCCAGAACAATCTGCACATTTCATGCAATCCCTATAAAAATGTCAACAGCGTTTTTCACAGTGCACCCACTAACCCTACTATACTGAAGATTTTTATCATGAATGGATGCTATACTTGGTCAAATGCTTTTTCTGCATCTTTTGAAAGGATCATATGGTTCTTATCACTTCTCTTATTAATGTGGTGTATCATGTTGGTTGATCTGTGAATATTGAATGACCCCTGCACCCAGGAATAAATCCCACTTGATTCTGGTGAATAATTCTTTTAATGTACTGTTGAATTTGATTTACTAGTATTTTATTGAGAATTTTTACCTCCACATTCAAACAATCCTAAAATTTGCATGAAACCACAAAAGATCTCAAATAGCCAAAGCAGTTTTGAAACAGAAAAGCAAAGCTGGAGGCATCTCAATTCTGGGCTTCAAATTATATTACAAAGCTGTAGTGATTAAAATATTTTGGTGTCGGCACAAAGATAGACACATACATCAATGGAACAGAATTAACAGAATTTAAAAAAAAAATGAAATCACAACCATATGGTCAGTTAATCTTTGACAAAGCAAGAAAGATTAGCCAATGGGGAAAAATAATACTGTCTCTTCAACAAGTGGTATTGGGAAAGGTGGACAGCAACATGTAGAAGAACTGAACTGGATTGCTTTTCTATATCATACACAAAAATAAACTCAAAATGGATAACGACCTAAATGTGAGGTAGGAAACCATTAAAATTCTAGAGGGGAATACAGGCAGTAATCTCTTTGACATCAGCCATAATAACTATATATATCTCCTGAGGCAAGGGAAACAAAAGAAATAATAAACTACTGGACTTCATCAAGATAAAAAACTTCTTCACAGCAAAGGAAATAATCAACAAAACTAAAAGAGAACCTATAGAATGGGAGAAGATATTTGCAAATGACATATCTGATAAAGGGTTAGTATCTAAAATTTATAAAGAACTTATCAAAATCAACATATGAAAAATAATCCAGTTAAGAAATGGGCAGAAGATATGAACAGATATTTTTCCAAAGAAGATAGCCAGCTGGCCAACAAACAATGCTTTAATTCCTATTGTTTTATAATACATCTTGATATCTAATAGTTTACATTCCCAAGCTCTGTTTTCTTCTTCAGAGTACTTTTGGCTACTCTTGGTTCTGTGCATTTCCATTTGAGTTTTAGAGTCACTTTAGTAATTTCCTCAAAAATGATAATATTTTCATTTGATTATATTGAATTTATAGAATAATTTGGAAGAACTGGCACATTTATACTATGGGATTTTCCATTCCAGTATGATGTATTTCTCTACAAATATTCCTTGATTTATGATAAGATAATCCAATAAAACTCATCATAACTTAAAAATATTGTAAGTTGAAAAAGCATTTAATGCACTTAATGTACTAAACATCTTGGTGTGGCCTACCCTACCTTAAACATGCTCAAAACACTCACACTAGCATATAATTGGGCAAATCACCTAACACAAAGCCTGTTATATAAAATGTTGACTATCTCATAATTTATTGAATGCTATGCTGAATGGAAAAAAACAGAATGGTTGCATAGCTACAGAATGGTTGTAAATGTATCAGTTGTTTACCATTGTGATCCCATGATTGCCTGGGAGCTGTAGATTGCTGCCGTTGGCCAGCATCATGAGAGTATTGTACCGCATATCCCTAGCTCCAGGAAAAGATCAAAATGCAAAATTTGAAATATAGATTCTATTGAATGCATATTTCTTTCACACCATTGTAAAGTCAAAATATTATATTGAACTATTGTAAGTTGGGGGCCATCTGTAGATATTTCTTAGTTTCTCCCACAATGCCAATTTTTTTTTAGTTTGTTTTTAATGTAGAGGTCTTATACATTTGTCATTTGATGTAATCCTAGATATATATATATAATAAATTTATAATAAATAAATAAATCTTTAATAATATCTAATAATAATTATTTAATAATAATAAATCTTTAAAAATAGTACCCCTCAAATTTATATATATATAAATTTATATATAATATATATATTATATATGATATATATAATTAATAAATAAATATATAATATATATTTATATATAATAAATAAATATATAAATATATAAATATAAAATAAATAAATATATAAATTATATATATATATATATATATATATATATATATATATATATATATTTGGAGGGGAGGGGCAGAGGGAAAGAATCCCATACAGACTCCCACTAAGCACAGAACCTGGAGCAGACTTAATCTGAATATCATAAGATCTGAGCTGAAATCAAGAATTGGACTCTCAGCTGACTGAGCCACCCAGGCACCTCATGTTCGGGAGTAATACTTTATTGCTTTTAACTTTTCTATTAGGGTAAAATATACATAATGTAACATTTACCAACTTAATACTTTTTAAGTGTAGAGTTTAGTAGTGTTATATATATTCACATTGTTGTGCAACCTATCTCTAGAACTCTTTCACCTGTCAAAACTGTGCCCTTTAAATAATCTCCCATGAGCTCTTCTCCCCAGTCCCTGGTAATCACTGTTCTATTTTCTGTCTCAATGAACTTGAGTATTCTAGATAAGTCATATAAGTATACTCATTCAATATTTGTCCTTTTGTGTCTGGCTTATTTTATTTAGCATAATATCTTTGCAGGTCATCTGTGTGGTAGCATATATCAAAATTTCATTCCTTTTTATGAATGAATGATATTCCATATATATATGGAATATTATTCATAGTGTATGTGTGTATATTTATAAATGTGTGTATATATATATATAAATGTGTATATATATATAAATGGATAAGCAAAAAATGGTGTATATATATACACATATACACCATTTTTTGCTTATCCATTTATCTACTGATCTACTGATGGATTCAGCTTGTTTCTACACTTTGGCTATTGTGAATATGCTGCTACGAATATCACTGTATAAGTAATCTGAGTCCCTGCTTTCAGTTCTGTTGGGTATATAACTAGAAGTAAAATTACTGAATCATAAGGCAATTATATACTTAACTTTCTGAGGAATGTTCAAAGTGCTTTCCAAAGTGACTTCACCATTTTACATTCACACAAGCAATGTTGGATGCAACTTTTTTAAAATTCAAGAAAAAATTTAATTTCATATTTATTTCAATGTAGGTAATATATACACTGTTGTATTAGGTTCAGGTATACAAGGGTGATTCAGTAACTCCACATATTATGCAGTACTCACAAAGGTAAGTGTACTCTTAATCCCATGACCTATTTCAACCATCCCCTATCCACTTCCCTTCTGGTAACGCTGCTTTTTCTCTGTGGTCAAGAGTATGTTTCCTGCTTTCTTTCTCTTTGTTCCCCTTTGTTCATTTCATTTACATCTTGAATTCCACATACAAGTGCAATCATATGGTATTTGTCTTTCTGTAACTGGCTTATTTCACTTAGCATTGTACTTCTTAGATCCATCCATGTTGTTGTAAATAGCAAGATTTCATTCTTTTTTGTGGGGGCCAATTTGAGATTCATGGTCATCAATTTAGAGTCCTACCAAAATCCTTGTCATATTGTTTCCCCTGGCAGTGATCATTTGCCTGCATGTAGGTGTAGAGATAGTGGGTATTTGGTTTTATCTAGGGGTGGGGATTTTGCTGGATAGTTAGGAACAGAAGATAAAGGAGAATGATGTTTTCTGGTTTGGCAGTAGATATATTGAAATGACAGGCAATGGCATGTAAACTGGATATAAATGCAAGTTAAATATATATTGTCAAGAAAGTTAGTAAAGGAGACGCATGTGTGGTCAGTCAGCTGGAGCATCTGCCTTCAGCTCAGGTCATGGTCCCAGGATCGTGGGATTGAACCCTGCACCAGGCTCCCTGCTCAGGGGGAAGCCTGCTTCTTCCTTCCACACTCCCCCTGCTGTGTCCCCTCTCTTGCCATCCCTCTCTATTGAATAAATAAATAAAATCTTAACAAAAAAGATTGTAAAGAAAAAATGCACATGTTCTTCAGCTATTTTTTAAGTCTATGTTTCTCTGGCAAGTCTTTAGCCATGTGTATGTACATTTTACATCATTTAAGCATACTGTGCCTTCAATTTTGTTCTATCTCTTTACTTAATATTTTTTTTCATTTGCTACAATGTTGCTTAACATTTTCAATAGATGCTTTGCACATTTGATGTAGTATAATCTACTTAATCCTTCTCCTCTGAGGAACCATTAATGTTGTCTCCAATTTTCTAATATAAGCTTATACATATTTGTATATAGGGACTTTTTAAAAATAGATATCTTAGAGTAAGTTTTGGAATGAGATTATCAAAAGAAAGGGTATGAGCAATTTTATGTCTCTTGATATGTTGATTAAATTTCAAATTGCTAGCCAGAATAACCATCCTATTTTACCTCTCTATCAGAAAGGAGTGATATGCCAATTTTCCTACCTGTTCTCCCATTACCAGGCTTTTCAAAACTACTTACTTTTTTGGGGGACTTCATCAAGATCAAAAGCTTCAGAAGACCAAAGAAAACAGTCAACAAAACAAAGAGGTAACCCATGGAAGGGGAGAAGATAATTGCATATGACACTACATACAAAGAGCTGATACCCAAGATCTATAAAGACCTTCTCAAACTCAACACCCAAGAAACAAATAAACCAAAAAATGGGCAGAGGACATGAACAGACATTTCTCCAAAAGAAAAATCTGCACAGATGCTTCTACAGATTTTAAGCCTAAATAAAGTAAGTGAACTGAAAACCAAGACACTAATACAGGGTATTTTTCAAAGCATGTTTCCTTCATATTTGTATTGCTCTAGCACTAAACAGAATTTAAGAGACTTTATAATAATCAAACCTTGAGCTACTCTTCTTTAGGGCTGTGTTGGATACATATAGGAATCATTTTTTTCTTTCTTTTTTTTTTCCTTAAGATGTAGTAATCATTTCTAGGAAAAAGGAATATATAATATTTAAAGTAGTGGGTTGGAAATCACACATATAAAAGAGACCAAACTGCATTTAATAGGGAAATAGCATATCATAAGGAATGCAACTGCTTGAACTAAATCCTGATGCATGTTCCAAAATTATAATGTTCAATTTTTAAAAAGTCAGAAGCTGTTTTTATTAAGATGTACCACAATCTCTTATATTTCATTTACCATAGCATTTCTTAACATCCACTCTTCTGGTTTAGTATGTGATTCATTGCAAAATATAGTCTTCAATTTTAAACAACTTTGTATTCTAAGTAGTTTGTAATTTGAAAACAGAAAATGTATGGGAGAGACAAGATGCTGTAGGGGACCTCATTTCATCTGGTCCCTTGAATTTAGCTAGATAACTATCAAAGCATTCTGAACACACATGAATTCAACCTGAGAGCAAAGGATCATGGGGGGAAATTGTGGGAATCGGGGCGGCTAGGGACAGGGGCTTAAGTCCCCAGACCCAGGACAGCCTCCCCTGGCACTGAGCCAGAGAGAGTGCGGCGGAGAAACCAGGTATTGGTCCCTGAGCCGCCAGTGCGCCCGAGAACGAGTGGAGTCTGGCTCCCGTGAGGGGCTGGTAGCCACACTAGACGGCAGAACACGCACCGTGCCTGAGATGCGTGCGCTCCTCACCCTCCCCTGAGAGAGGTGCGCACAAGCCCGGCGCTCTTAGAGCTGGAGAGACCAGGCAGTCCCAGCCCCGGCCAGCGGGAAAATCTCAGTGTGCGATCGCTGCTTGGAACCTCTCTGGCGGTCTGGAGCTGCCCAGACAGCCGCTGCTGCTGTGGTTTTGCATACAAGCAGGAGATCCTGCATCCCCATGGACCGCGACTCAGAACCTGCTCTGCCAGTGGCCCAGCGGCTGCAGCACCTGCAGGGGAGCAGACTGAGACTTCTCTCTGAGAGGGAGGTCAGGGTGCAGTTTGCTTTCCTCTAAACCTCCAAAAACCATCAAAAGTTGTCAAGGCGAGAGAAAAGAAGTGAACAAACATAAAAACCTCCAGAGAACAAAAGCCTGAAAAAACTGTTTTCCTCAGAGCCCACCCCCTTGAGGGGGGCTGGAGGACTTAACTCAGGGAACATCATTGACTGAAAACCCACGTGGCAGCCCCCTCCCGCAGAAAACAAATCAGGAAAGAAAAAAAAAAAAAGACTACAAGAGAACAACCACCACTACTTCATAGATACAACTTTTATTTTTAACTGATTCCCACTATTCTGGTTCATTTTTTTTTCTTTTTTTATATAGATAATTTTTTAACCTATTTACCATCACAGTGAGATGTCCAGTATATCAAATTCCATAATAAACTTCTAATCTGAATTTTTGGATACATACACATGTGTTTTTCTTTTGCTTTTCTATTTTTTTAATTTTTTAAAAAAAAATTTAGTTTAGTTTAGTCCAGGTTATTCTTTTTTTATTTTTATTTTCTAATATTCATATAAAGTTAAACTTCAAGGTAACCCCCTTTCTCCAATCAATGCTACCCCTATAGGTAAACCAATTTTTAATCCCCCTTTTTCTTAGGAAAGTTGAGTCCTTTAACAAAGATATCAAGATACATCCAGGAAGAATCAAAATAACCTTCCTCGCCCACACTGAGAATCTATAACCATGCTCCCATCTTTTTCTTTTGCCAGTGTCTCTGTGTATTTATGTTTGTCCTGATAGTATATAAATCTTAGACCTGGGGTTCTTCTTGACGAGGCTCCTCCTTTTTTTGCTTTTATATATATATATATATATATATATATATATATATATATATATATATTTTCTCTCATCATATAATTTTATCAGTCTTTTTGTTTGTCTGTTTTTGTTTGTATACGTCATAAATCTTACCCTGGGGCCCATTTGGGCTGAACCTTCTCTTTTATCTTCCCTTTTTTTCCTGTCTCTCTCTCTCTCTCTTTTTCTTTTTCTTTTCTTTTTTCTCTCATTTGGGTGGGGAATCCTGAGTGCTCAGAAGCATTCCAGGGTGCACCTTGACTGCACCATGGTCGATACATCCAACTATATCTGTCCAGTCAACTCTCACCAAAATGACTAGGAGGAGGAATGCCCAATAGAAGAAAAATACAGAGGATGGGCCTTCTGCAACAGAGCTAATGGCTATCAACATAGACAATATGTCAGAAAGAGAATTCAGGCTAACAATTATCCAGGCAATAGCTAGGTTGGAGAAAGCCATGGATGACCAAACGGAATTGATTAAGGCAGAATTGAAAGCCACCAGGGATGATGTTCATAATATTAGGGCACAGTTGAAGGCCACTAGGGATGAGGTTCACAATGCTCTCAATGAGTTCCAATCTAATCTAAATTCTCTAAAAGCTAGGGTAACTGAGACAGAAGATAGAATTAGTGATCTGGAGGACAAACAGATAGAGAGAAAGGATCAGGAGGAAGCCTGGAACAAACAGCTTAGAAGCCACGAAAACAGAATCAGGGAAATAAATGATGCCATGAAACGTTCCAACGTCAGAATTATTGGAATCCCTGAAGGGGAGGAGAAAGAAAGAAGTCTAGAAGACACAGTGGAACAAGTTCTTCATGAAAATTTTTCCAATCTTGCCAATGGAACAAGTGTTCATGTACTAGAGGCAGAACGGTCTCCCCCCAAGATTATAAATTCCAAAACAACATCCAGGCACCTCATAGTAAAATTGAGGAATCATAATTGTAGATACAATCTCTTGAAAGCTGCTAGGACAAAGAAGCTCCTTACATACAGAGGAAGGCCCATCAGAATAATGTCAGACCTGTCCACAGAGACCTGGCAAGCCAGAAAGGGCGGGCAAGATATATTCAGGGCACTAAATGAGAAGAACATATTCCTAAGAATAGCATTGAAGGGAAATATAGAGACAATCGACAGAAAGAAACACTTCAAAGATAACACAATGTCACTAAAAACGTATCTCTCAATAATCACTCTCAATGTGAATGGCCTAAATGCGCCCATAAAATGACACAGGGTTGCAGATTGGATAAAACGACAGGACCCATCCATATGTTGTCTACAAGAGACCCATTTTGAACCTAAAGATACACCCAGACTGAAAGTGAAGGGATGGAGAAGCATCTTTCATGCCAATGGGCCTCAAAAGAAGGCCAGGGTAGTGATTCTCATATCAGATAAATGAGATTTTAAACTAAAGACTGTAGTCAGAGATACAGAAGGACACTACATAATTCTTAAAGGGACTATCCACCAAGATGATCTAACAATCGTAAATATCTACGCCCCCAATATGGGAGCAGCCAATTACATAAGAAAACTATTAATCAAGATAAAGAGTCATATTGATATGAATACATTAATAGTAGGAGATCTTAACACGCCTCTCTCAGAAATAGACAGATTATCGAAGCAGAAAATCAATAAAGAAATAAGAGCATTGAATGACACATTGGACCAGATGGACCTCATAGATATATACAGAACATTCCACCCTAAAACAACAGAATACTCATTCTTCTCAAGTGCACATGGAACCTTCTCCAGAATAGACCACATACTGGGTCACAAATCAGGGCTCAACCGATACCAAAAGACTGAGATTATTCCCTGCATATTCTCAGAGCACAATGCTTTGAAACTGGAGCTCGATCACAAGGAAAAGTTCAGAAGGAACTCAAACACCTGGAAGCTAAAGACCACCTTGCTTAAGAATGCTTGGATCAACCAGGAGATCAAAGAAGAACTTAAACAATTTATGGAAAGCAATGAGAATGAAGACACTTCCCTCCAAAACCTATGGGATACAGCAAAGGCGGTCCTAAGGGGGAAATACATAGCCATCCAAGCCTCCCTCAAAACAATTGAAAAATCCAGAATACACCAGCTCTCTCTACACCTTAAAGAACTGGAGAATCAACAACAAATCAAACCAACTCCACACGTAAGAAGGGAAATAATCAAGATTAGAGCAGAGATCACTGAGGTAGAAACCAGAGATACAGTAGAACGTATCAATGAAACTAGAAGCTGGTTTTTTGAAAGAATCAATAAGATCGATAAACCATTGGCCACACTAATCCAAAAGAAAAGAGAGAAAGCCCAAATTAATAAAATTATGAATGAAAAGGGAGAGATCACAACTAACACCAAGGAAGTAGAAACAATCATCAGAAGTTATTATCAACAGTTATATGCCAATAAGCTAAGCAACCTAGATGAAATGGATGCATTCCTGGAAAACTATAAACTCTCAAAATTGAACCAGGAAGAAATTGACAACCTGAATAGACCGATATCTAGTAACGAGATTGAAGCAGTGAGCAAAAACCTCCCAAAAAACAAGAGCCCAGGACCCGACAGATTCCCTGGGGAATTCTATCAAACTTTCAAAGAAGAAATAACACCTATTCTCCTGAAGCTGTTTCAAAAAATTGAAGTAGAAGGAAAACTTCCAGACTCTTTTTATGAAGCTAGCATTACCCTGATCCCCAAACCAGGCAAAGACCACAGCAAAAAGGAGAATTTCAGACCGATATCACTGATGAATATGGATGCTAAGATTCTCAACATGATCCTAGCAAACAGGATCCGACAGCACATTAAAAAGATTATCCACCATGACCATGTGGGATTCATCCCTGGGTTACAAGGATGGTTCAACATTCACAAATCAATCAATGTGATCGAACAAATCAATAAGAGAAGACAGAAGAACCACATGGTCCTCTCAATGGATGCAGAAAAAGCATTTGACAAAATCCAGCATCCGTTCCTGATTAAAACGCTTCAAAGTATAGGGATAGAGGGAACATTCCTGAACTTCATCAAATCTATCTATGAAAGACCCACTGCAAATATCATCCTCAATGGGAAAAAGCTTGCAGCCTTCCCATTGAGATCAGGAACACGACAAGGATGCCCACTCTCACCACTCTTGTTCACCATGGTATTAGAAGTCCTAGCAACAGCATTCAGACAACAAAGAGAAATAAAAGGTATCCAAATTGGTGAGGAAGAAGTCAAACGCTCTCTCTTCGCAGATGACATGATTCTTTATATGGAAAACCCGAAAGACTCCCCCCCCCAAACTACTAGAACTCATACAGCAATTCAGTAATGTAGCAGGATACAAAGTCAATGTCCAGAAATCAGTGGCTTTCTTATACACTAACAATGAAAATACAGAAGTGGAAATTAGAGAATCGATTCCATTTACTACAGCACCAAGAACCATAAGATACCTGGGAATAAACCTAACCAAAGAGGTTAAAGATCTGTACTTGAGGAACTGCAGAACACTCCTAAAAGAAATTGAAGAAGACACAAAAAGATGGAAGACCATTCCATGCTCTTGGATCGGAAGAATAAACATCATTAAAATGTCTATACTGCCCAGAGCAATCTATACTTTTAATGCCATTCCGATCAAAATTCCACCAGTATTTTTCAAAGAACTGGAGCAAATAATCCTAAAATTTGTATGGAATCAGAAGAGACCCCGAATTGCTAAGGAAATGTTGAAAAACAAAAATAAAACTGGCGGCATCACGTTACCTGATTTCAAGCTTTACTATAAAGCTGTGATCACCAAGACAGCATGGTACTGGCATAAAAACAGACACATGGACCAGTGGAACAGAGTAGAGAGCCCAGATATGGACCCTCAACTCTATGGTCAAATAATCTTTGACAAAACAGGAAAAAATATCCGGTGGAAAAAAGACAGTCTCTTCAATAAATGGTGCTGGGAAAACTGGACAGTTATATGTAGAAGAATGAAACTCGACCATTCTCTTACACCATGCACAAAGATAAACTCGAAATGGATAAAAGACCTCAACGTGAGACAGGAATCCATCAGAATCCTCGAGGAGAACATAGGCAGTAACTTCTTTGATATCAGCCACAGCAACTTCTTTCAAGATATGTCTCCAAAGGCGAAGGAAACAAAAGCGAAAATGAACTTTTGGGACTTCATCAAGATCAAAAGCTTCTGCACAGCAAAAGAAACAGTCAACAAAACAAAGAGACAACCCACGGAATGGATGGAGATATTTGCAAATGACAGTACAGACAAAAGGTTGATATCCAGGTTTTATAAAGAACTCCTCAAACTCAACACACACAAAACAGATAATCATATTAAAAAATGGGCAGAAGATATGAACAGACACTTCTCCAATGAAGACATACAAATGGCTACCAGACACATGAAAAAATGTTCATCATCACTAGCCATCAGGGAGATTCAAATCAAAACCACATTGAGATACCACCTTACACCAGTTGGAATGGCCAAAACTAGCAAGACAGGAAACAACGTGTGTTGGAGAGGATATGGAGAAAGGGGAACCCTCTTACACTGTTGGTGGGAATGCAAACTGGTGCAGCCACTTTGGAGAACAGTGTGGAGATTCCTCAGGAAATTAAAAATAGAGCTTCCCTATGACCCTGCAATTGCACTACTGGGTATTTACCCCAAAGATACAGATGTAGTGAAAAGAAAGGCCATCTGTACCCCAATGTTTATAGCAGCAATGGCCACGGTCGCCAAACTGTGGAAAGAACCAAGATGCCCTTCAACAGATGAATGGATAAGGAAGATGTGGTCCATATACACTATGGAGTATTATGCCTCCATCAGAAAGGACGAATACCCAACTTTTGTAGCAACATGGACAGGACTGGAAGAGATTATGCTGAGTGAAATAAGTCAAGCAGAGAGAGTCGAGTATCATATGGTTTCACTTATTTGTGGAGCATAACAAATAATATAGAGGACAAGGGGAGATGGAGAGGAGAAGGGAGTTGAGGGAAATTGGAAGGGGAGGTGAACCATGAGAGACTATGGACTCTGAAAAACAACCTTAGGGTTTTTACGGGCGGGGGGTGGGAGGTTGGGGGAACCAGGTGGTGGGTATTAGGGAGGGTACAGATTGCATGGAGCACTGGGTGTGGTGAAAAAACAATGAATACTGTTACACTGAAAATAAATAAAAAATTTAATTAAAAAAAATGCTGTAACTGAAAAGCAGTCTAAAATGGATGCTCTAACAGCTAGGGTAAATGAGGCAGAATAGAGTAAGTGACACAGAAGACAAGTTGATGGAAAGGAAGGGATCTGAGTAAAAGGGAGAAAAACAACTAATGGACCATTAGGGAAGCATTGAGAAATATATATATATATATATATATATATATAAATGGAGAAAAGGGAGAAAAACAACTATTGGACCATTAGGGAAGCATTGAGAAATATATATATATATATATATATATATATATATATATATATATATATATATATTAGAATTAGAATTTTGGGAGTCCCTGAGGGAGAAGAAAAAGAGGGCCAGAAGGTATATTTTAGCAAATCATACCTGAGAATTTCTCTAATCTGTGGAAGAAAGCAGGCATTCAAATCCAAGACAGAGACAACCCCTCCCAAATTCAATAAAAATTTCAATAAAATTGATCAACCCTCCAACCTATAATAACGAGGCTTGCAAATTTCATAGATAAAGAGAAAATCTTGAAAGCAGCTTAAGAAAAGAGGTTCTTAACTTACAGAAGTAGGAACATTAGTCTGGCATCAGACCTATCCACAGAGACCTTGCAGGTCTGAAAGGGCTGACATGATATATTCAGGGTAGTAAATGAGAAAAATATGCAGCCAAGTATACTATATCCAGCAAGGCTATCATCAAGAATGGAAGGAGAGATAAAGAGCTTCCAGGACAGACAAAAACTGACAGAATATGTGACCACTATACCAGCCCTGCAAGAAATATTAAGGGGGAATCCAATTAGCAAAGAGGGAGCCTAAGACTAACATAAATGAGAAAGAAACAGGGACAAGCTACAGAAACAGAGACTTTACAGGTAATACAATGGCACTAAATTCATAACTTTCAATAGTTACTCTGAATGTAAAAGGGCTACATCAAAAGAAGCAGGGTATCAGATTGGATTAAGAAAAATCCATATGCTGTCTAAAAGAGACTCAATTTAGACCTTAAATCACCTCCAGATTGAAAATGAGAATGCATGGAGAATGATTTATCATTTTAATGGATATCAAAAGAAAGCTGGAGTAGCAATACTCATATCAGACAAATCAGACTTTAAATGAAATATTGCAGTAAGGGAGGAAGAGGGAGACTATATCATACATAAAGGGTCTATCTAAAAAGAAGATCTAACAGTTATAAATATTTTTGCCCCTAATTTGGGAAAAGGCATTTATATCAACCAATTAATAACCAAATTTAAAAAGCACATTGATAATAATACCATAATAGTAGGGGTCTTCAACACCCCATTCACAGTAATGCACAGATCATCTAAGAAGATCAATAAGGAAACAAGGGCTTTGAATGACACACTGGACCACATGGACTTCACAGATATGTACAGAGCATTCCATCGTAAAGCAACAGAACATGCATTCTTCTTCAGTGCACATGGAACATTCTCCAGAATACATCACATACTGGTTCACAAATCAGTTCTCAACCAGTACCAAAATATTGGGATGCTTCTTTGAATATTTTCAGACTGCAATCTGAAACTTGAAACTTTAAAGTTTTGAAATTGGAAATCAACAACAAGAGGAAATTTTGAAGGGATTCAAAGACTTGGAGGTTAGAGAGCATCCTACTAAAGAATGAATGGGTCAACCAGGAATTTAAAGAATTTTTTAAAAAATCATAGAAACAAATGAAAATAAAAACACAACTGTTCAAAACTTTTGTAATACAGCAAAGGTGATCCCAAGAGGGAAGCTCATTGCAATACAAATCTTTCTCAAAAACTATAAACATCTAAAATACACAGGCTAATATTACACCTAAAGATCTGGAGAAAGAACAGCAAAGAAAGCCTAAACCAAGCAGGAGAAGAGAAATAATAAAGATTAGAGCACAAATTGATGAAATGGAAACCAGAACAGTAGAACAGATCAATGAAACTAGAAACTAGTTGTTTGAAGGAACTAATAAGATCAATACACTTCTAGATAGACTTATCCAAAAGAAAAGAGAAAGGACCCAAATTAATAAAATCACGAATGAAAGAGGAAGATCACAACCAACATCAAGGAAATACAAACAATTTTAAAACATATTATGAGCAACAATATGCCAACCCAAATTGGGCAATCTGGAAAAAAAAAAAATGGATGTCTTCCTGGAAACTTCTAAACTACTAAAACTAAAACAGGAAGAAATAGAAAACCTGAGCAGACCAATAACCTTCAAGGAAATTGAAGCAATAATCAACCCCCCCCCCCACCAAAAAAATAAGAATCCAGGGCCAGATGACTTCCCAGAGGAATTCTACCAAATATTTAAAGAAGAATCAGACCTATTCTACGGATGCAGAAAAAGCATTTGACAAAATACAGCATCCTTTCTTGATTAAAACTCTCCACAGTATAACGATAGAGGGAATACACCCCAATATAAAAGCCATCTACAAAAAACACACAGTGAATATCATTCTCAATGGGGATAAGCTGAGAGTTTTTCTCCTAAGATCAGGGAACATGACAGGGATGCCCACTCTCAGCACTGCTATTCAACATAGTGTTAGAATTCCTAGCTTCAGAAATCAGACAACAAAAATAAATAAAAAGAATTCAAATTGGCAAAGAACAAGTCAAATCCTCACTCTTTGTAGATGACGTAATACTTTATGTGGAAAACTCAAAAGACTCCACCTCAAAGCTACTAGAACTCACACAGCAATTCAGGAATATGGCAGGATATAAAATCGGTGCACAGAAATCAGTTGCATTTCTGTACACTAACAATGAGACAGAAGAAAGAGAAACTAGGGATTTGATCCCATTTATAATTGTAACAAAAACCACAAGATACCTAAGATTAAATAAGCAAAGAAGTAAATGATCCGTTCTCTGAAAACTATAAAAAAGTCATGAAAGATATTGAGGAAGACACAAAGAAATGGAAAAAGATCCCATGCTCACAGATTAAAAGAACAAATATTGTTAAAAAGTCAATGCTACCCAGAGCAATCTACACATTTAAAGCAATCCCTATGAAAGTACCATTGACATTTTTCACAGAGCTAGAACAAATAATTTGTAACAATAAAAGATCCTGAATAGCCATAGGAACACTGAAAAAGAAAACCAAACCCGGTGGTATCACAATGCCAGACATCAAGCTATATTACAGAGCTGTACTCATCAAGACAGTATGATGTGACATAAAAACAGGCACACAGATCAATGGAACAGGATAGAAAACCCAGAAATGGACCCTCGACTCTACAGCCAACTAATCTCTGACAAATTGGGTAAGAATATACAATGCAAAAAAGACAGTCTCTTCAATAACTAGTCCTGAGAAAATTGAACAGTCACATGTAGAAGAGTGAAACTGAACAATTTTCTTACACCATATACACAGATAAACTCAAAACAGATGAAAGACCTCTGTGAGACAGGAATCCATCAAAATACTGGAGGAGAACACGGGCAGTAACCTCTTTACCTTGGCTTCAGCAACTTCTTTCAAGACCCATCTCCAAAGGCAAGGGAAACAAAGGCAAAAATGAACTGTTAGGACTTCATCAAGACAAAAGCTTCTGCACAGCAAAGGAAATAATCAAAACACTAAAAGGCAACCTATGGAATGGGAGAAGATATTTTTAAATAACATATCAGATAAAGGGCTGGTACTGAAGATCTATAAAGAACTTATCAAACTCAACACCCAAAAAAACCCCACAAATTTTCTCTTTTCTCTATATGAATATTAAAAAAATAAAAAAAAAAACAAAAGAAAAATGCAGGTATATGTATCGAAAAAGTTCAAGTTAAACGTTACTCTGGAATTTGTTTTATTGAACCTCTCATTGTGATGGTAAATAGGTTAAAAAAATTTTAAAAAATTAATTTTTTTTAAAAATTAAAAAGAATGAGAATAGTGGGAACGGATTAAAAATAGAAGTTGTATCTATGAGATATACAGGTTTTAGGGCAACCAGGAGCTTAATATCTTCTTTTCCCCTGCTATTGGGATTTTACAGTTTTATGGGGACCCCATGGTGGTTGTCCTCTCGTTTTTTTGGCTGGCTTTCTTGGGGAAGAGACTGTGCATTGTTTTTCAGGCAGTCTTGCTTGGGCTGAGTTCTCCTGCCCCCATATCAAGGGGCTGGGCTCTGAGGAGATTGGTTTTTCAGCTTTTGTTCTCTGGAGGGTTTTTTTTTTTCCCCTTGGCAGTTTTTGGCAGTTCTTTGGAGGTTTAGAGGAAAGCAAACTGCACCCAGACCTCCATCTCAGAGAGAAGCCTCAGTCTGTTCCCCTCTGGGTTGGACAGAGCACACAGACTTCCCCTCTGCCATCTCCCACCTGCAGAGCATGTCCCCAGCCACCATTTCAGGGGTCACAGGAGTTCCCACTTGTCTCTGCACCCCAGTACTACTAAAACCATAAGCAATATTGGTCCAGGGAGCCTGCTTCCAGTGCTGCTAGGGAGGTAAGAACAGATGCAATCTATCTCTGCATGCCTGCTTGAAAAAAAAAAAAAAAAAAAGAAAGAAAGAAAGAAAGAAAAAGTAAGTATATTTCCTTTACTAGTGCATGGATCAAAGCATATATGTATAAATCCATTATTAAATAGACCTTCAGACAGTTCATTCCACCAAACTTCCCAGTCTCAACTAAGTCAGGTAAGAGCAATAGCAGATTAGAGTTAGGGATAGGCATATTTCCAGTAGAGTTAAATGAAAATTTAATTTGCTTGCTAGGCATTTTTCAGGCCTTATGTCTTTTGTCCTTGCAACAACTCAAAGAGTATATTTATTTGGAATTTTTGGTTGTAAGTAACTGGAACAAACTAAATTAATAAGGAAATGGGATATTCATTATTTAGAACAAGGAATGTTTTATGACACACAAAGATGTGTATAGAAAAACCTCAGAAAATAAATGGAATGAGAAAGTTGGAAGTTATCAGGAAACAAGGTGATACTTTCCCTCCATTTCTTGTCTCTGATTTTTTTTTTTCCTGAGGACATGCTTTATCTTTCTAACTCTTAGAATTGTTCTCTTACTCAGTCTTCATTGTAGAAGATGGTAATTCACAGATCCAAAGTTCATAAACCTCACTTTCCATTTCAAGGATGGGGTGGATAAGAAGAGTGGCTGATTGATTCAATCCGGGCTGGATTTGGCCCAATCAGAAATGACTGGGGAGGATTATCTAGTACAATTATGTCCACTGGCAGTCCACATTTATGAACCAGGGTTTCCATCAAGGGATTATAAACTTAAGTATGACATTATCTTTTATTTTATAGGTGAAAGAAAAATGAATCCAAATAGGGTAAGTAACCTCAAAAGTTATAGTCAAAACAGAAATGAACTTTAAACCAGGTCCTTATGCTCAGAAAGCAATCTTTTCCACCATTCCATAACATCTTCCTAAAGCAAAAAAAAAAAAAAAACATTGTTTCACAAAATGAGAACCATATAGATTTATAGTTAGGTAAAACTAAGGGCTTGACTGGGGCAGGAATCAAAATAGAATGCATTGAGATAACATAATTCTTCAGGATCGAAACAGAATTAGTACAGCAGAATTAGTAAAGACTTATTGAAGAGAACTCAGAAACAGAGATATGGTTCTATCATATGCCAGTGCCCAAGTCAGAACCAAATATAACTACCAATAGGCTTTGTGGTTATTATGCCTGGTTCTTAAAGCAGTGGCCATGGAACCTCAATTGTCCCGGTTTATTAAGATATTAATTCAGTGAACACTGATTGAGCATCTACTCTGTAAGACAGTACTCTCTTTCTCTCTTTTAAAGATTTTATTTATTTACTTGAGGGAGAGAGAGCTCAAGCAGGGAGAGGGGCAGAGGGAGAGGGAGAAACAGACTCCCCACTAACAGGGAACCTGATGTGGGACTTGATCCCAGGACCTGGGGATCATGACCTTAGCTGAAGGCAGACACTAACCCTATTGAGTCACCCAGGCACCACTGCCAGACAGTGTTCCGAATGCTAGGAATATAGAATGGACAAGATGGACAATGTTCCTGGACTCAAGGAACTTACTTCCTAGTTAGGGGAGACAGGTAAAAAACAAACATTAATAGTGTGTCAGGGGCTGAATTGTGTTATGGAAAAAAATAAAAACTTAAGCAGGGTAAAGGGTTAGGGTCTGAATAGGGTCTACAATTTTAGTTAGGATGAAGGTGGTGGTTGGACAAGGCCTCTCTAAAGAGATGAAGTTTAAGGAGAAAGTAAACAATTTTAAACAGGAATTCATGCAGATATCTGGGGGCAGATATGCCCTGGTCTTCCATTTGAAAGTCTGTTCCATTGGTGTTCAGAAGTTTTGTAAATTGAGGAATTTCAAATCTGATGACACTTGAATCTTTCATATCTTCTTTTATTAAAATATTATTGTGCCAAATTGATTGCAAAAATGAACCAATTCTCCACTTCTCTTGGTGTCTAGGCCCTTGGCAATGTGATTTTATAACACCTCCCATCAATAATTAAGAGGCTATTTTCCAACTCCTTAAATCTGAGCTAATCTTACCACAATATTTGGCCAATAAAATGTAGTAGATGAGGGGCCTATTCTGAGTTTAGGCCTCAAGAGACTTCACGTACTTCTACTACTTTTTTTAGGATCTTTGTCTCTTACATAAGAACAAATTAAGGCTGTCCTGTTGGAGGACATGAAACTATGTGGAGCAGAGACTTTTCAGTCCAATAGACCCAGATGAGGTCTCAGTTATAAGAGAGAGCCAAAATTAGTAAAATTGTCCAGCTGACCTGAAGATCTATGAATGAGCCTTGCCAAGCTAACCAATACAAGAAGAACTTTCCAATGAACACACTGACTTAATAAGCAATATTATTAGTATAGGCTACTGAGACATATGAGCTACATAGCATTATTATGACAACAGATAACTCATGCTTGAACTATCTGCAGTTTTGATGGTGTGTGCATGTGTGTTCAAAGTGTGTGTGTCATCCAGTCAAGGGTGAAGAAGAGTTAGAGGCAATGTTGAGAAGACCAAGGGAATTTTACCATTTATGAGATATGCAAATTTGAAATAGCTCTTCTCATTACATGTGCATACATGATGATGGTGTAAAACCAGTACATGTAAATCCATAACCACAGGTTGGTGGAATATGACAGGGATTTGGGGAGCATTCTTGTGTTATCTCATTTAGACTGTACCTTTGTTAATAATAGTGCCCCCACAATCCAGATTAAAGCCCATACATTCTCGTTTTAAACTATATTGCTAGAAAACAAATCTCTTATGCTCTACAAAACACACTTGGAAGATGACAAGAGCTAGATTATGGCCTTTACTTTCACCCCGTCAATCTTCTCTATGCCTGGTGTAATCTCACTTGTACAAAGCAATTCCAATTACATTTTATAAAAATGTTAAAAATTTTCTAGGCTTGTAAACCCTTCTGTTTTCCATCTTTGTATATTTTTTTTCAGCAAGCTTCTTATATTTCTGTTTATTCAAATAATATAACATAATGCTTTGTGTATAAATGAATGCTTCTGAACTGTCAGTAAGATGTGTACTTTGAGCTGTATTTTTCAGTTGTAGGAATGGATTTATAATGATTATCATTGGGCACCTTTTCAGTGTCCAGTTTTGCTGATGAAGACTGCTTACTATAGTCATGGAAATAGAAGAGAAGCGAATCCTGTCCATATGAGTACTGTGTCCTCAGCAATCAAGTTCAGTTAAGTCCTGGCTTTATTTTCAATAGAACCTCTTAATGTAACTTCAGTGTTGTGTGTTTTTTTTTCCTAATTGTTAACACACTCTAAGTTATAGTTAGTATGTTGAGCCTCTTATTTTAAACTCCCCAAATAAAAATTACTAAAAGTGTTAGGGTCCGTATCAAAGGAACGAGATTGATGCAAAGCGAAAGTCAAGCAAAGCTTTATTTTGCACCAAGCATTGAAAATCAAACCGACTGGTAGGGGCCGCTGCTCCCCAGATGAGGCCACTCTAACGACTACCCCAACAACTACCCCAACAACTACTACTACTACTCCCCCAATGACTGCTCCTACTACTCCCCTCGCCCAACCTCACAGACTAACCTTTATAGAGGTAGTTGAGCCCGGCCCACCCACAGGTGGCCAATGAGATTGCAACACACAGGGAAAACTGCACAGTCATGTTCGGTTGGCAATATGGGTGACCAATTGAATTTCAATTCACCACAGTAAATATATGTACACCCCACTGATTGGATGTCTCCATCCAGCTTGGCCCACCCCCATATCCGGGACCTGCAAGCAAGTTCCTCTGGGAGGGGCGGGGTCAATCTAAGTTTACAACCAAACAGCTCCCTCTGGCTAACCAGGCCCCTACATTAGGATGTTTCATCAAGCACACATGAACATTTTCTTCAACAATAGTTGGTATTATCTTTACTTCTTTTCTTTGTGAATGAGCATATTTTTATAAAAAAGACAAACATAATAGTTTGCAATGTTTTTAAGGATAATATTATATAAAAGGAAACAAATTACATTGTATGTAATTAATATCATTTATATTTGCAAATTGGTCTTTGACAACGGTCTCTGATAATTTTCCACCAAATTATACATTAATATAGCAGTCTTGACATACACATTTCACTCATTACTTAAATGTCTTTATTTGCTTGTATATTGCTTTATTCCAAAACCAGGAGGTAAATTTAGATAAGTCAAAGATAAAAATGACAATATTTGAATGACACTTTTTAAAATAAATGTTTGCCTCTTAAAAAGATGTTCTCCTGAAATCTGAGAATTTTCAAAGGTGGCATTAAGAAAATACTATATACTGTCACAAATTATAACACCCATTGGGAAATGTACAAATGTTTATATAAAGAATCTGGTTAAAAACACTATGTAAATTTTTAAAGTATTTCTCTTGGCAATTTAAAAAATACATAGCCATGGTTAATTTATTCTTACTAATTTAATTATTATGCTAAAATTTGTTAGTTTACCATATAAGTGGTCATTTCCTATAATTGCAGGATGTAAATTACTCAGCTTTATAATAAACACTATGCTTTGTATCAGAAAACTGTTATCTAAAAAAAAAAAAAGAAAACTATTATCTATATATTATGAACTTTAAAACTTTTCAGCTTAAATCCCATTAAGGGATATTCTGCAGATCTTGAGTGCTCTATTTTGCACATGCTTGTTGTTTTGTCCATACATTGAATGAAAAGATGTCTTGCTCTTTCTGTCTCCATCTTGGTTCTGTGTTCCCTGCACAAAATGCCAGGTGAAGCCACAGAAACTATTCTTGCTACAAAGCAGGAGTTGCCACAGCACCAGGCTGAGACAGGATTTGGAACAGAATCCAACAGTGATGAATCTGCACCAGAACTTGAAGAACAAGATTCCACATAAGCAACCACACAACAAGCTCAGCTATCAGCAGCAGCTGAAACTGATGGAGAACCAGTCAGTAAGGCAAAACAGAGCTGGAGTGAAAAGAAAGCATGGAAGGCTCTGTATAAACTGGATCGTTAACAGGTTACAGGGGTAATAGAGTCGCTATCTGGAAATCTTAGAATATCCTCTTTGTCATCACAAAACTAGATGTCTACAATAACCCAGCTTCAGGCACTTGCATAATTTTGGGGGGAAACCAAGACTGAAGATCTATCTCAGCAAGCACAACTAGCTACTGCTGAGAAATTTAAATTTCAAGGTGAAGATATCTCAAACATTCAAGAAAACACATGACTCCAACTCTACAAGAGGAGAGTGAAGACAGAGAGGTTGATGAAACAGGTGCAGAGGTTAATTACATAGCATTAGTCGTGTCACAAGCAAATGTGTCATGAGCAAAGGCAGTCTGATTCCTGAAGAACAACAGTAATGATATTGTAAATGCTATTATGGAATTAATAATGTAACCATCTGAAAAGGAGGACATTTTTTGGTGTTTCAAAAGAATAACTGCATCTTGTTTTGAAATTTGTACTGTTTCTAACACTAATTAAGTTATGGATTCTTACTGAATGAAAAAAAAAAAAAAGAAAAAAGAAAGAAATTGTATCTTAAACTTGAAAATGGCTCCTAAGTCATGGAGTTCACATCTATCAGTGATTTCTGCTACACAAATGGGCTATTAGATTCTGTATTTCCTCAATAACAATTTTCTTGTCATATCAGTAGAAATCTTCTCAGCTACAGTTGAAGTTACCAAGATAGAAATATAAGTATAAGCCTGCCTTATAATACTAAACCATTGATTGAGCATGCCTCATTCAATATTATACATGTAGTTTGAGATTTTGTCCCTGACTTCTGAAAAAATTTATACTTGAGAGTAAGAGAACTTACAGAAATTGAGTCCATATTTCTGCTTGTAAGAGGGTCTATAGCAAGTGAATGGAAGGTGTACCTTTTTTTGGATAAAGCTTTTTCTTTTAAAGATTAAATATTAAATCATTTCAAGATATCCCTGTGGTTTTAACAATTTTAGTCACCAGGGACTTGTGATGTTTCTGATAGAGGGTAAGAGTACCTAGTGTCTATTATTCATTCTGTGTATATGTAATTATTGAAATGTTGGCAGTGCTGTGGAGAAAGAACCTGGTTTTGCAGTTTACAAAATCTGGTCAGAATTTTGGACTCAAAAAAAAAAAAAAAAGAATTATGGACCCACCAGTTACAAGGCAAATTCTCTTAGTTGACTAAGAATCTTACTGAAACTCAGCTTACTATGTCTAAAGATGACTCTGTTACTAACTCATCTACCCTCTTCTTGAATTGTTAAGAGGAATGAATGGGATAATACATTTAGAATCTCACTGTAATTGGTAAAGTGATTTTGACAGCCACTCTGGAAAACAGTGTGGAGGATCCTCAAGACATTAAAAATAGAACTACCCTATGACCCAGCAATTGCCCTATTAAGATATTTACCCCCAAAGATATAAATGCAGTGAGAAGAAAGGGCACATATACCCCAATGTTCATAGCAGCAATGTTCACAATAACCAAACTGTGGAAGGAGCTGAGATGTCCTTCAACAGATTAATGGATAAAGAAGATATGGTTCATATATACAATGGAATATTACTCAGCCATCAGAAAGGATGAATACCTACCATTTGCATCAACATGGATGGAACTGGAGCAGATTATGTTAAGTGAAATAAGTCAAGCAGAGAAATACAATTATTATATGATTTCACTCATATGAGGGACATAAGGAGTGGCATAGAGGACCATACGGGAAGGGAGGGAAAAATGAATGGGAAGAAATCAAAAAGGGAGACAAACATGAGAGACTCTGTATTACAGGAAACAAACTGAGGGTTACAGAAGTGGGGACGTGGGGGGAGGGAGTAACTGGGTGATGGATATTAAGGAGGGCATGTGTAGTGATGAGCACAGGGTGTTATACACAACTAATGAATTGTTGAACACTACATCAAAGACTAATGATGTGTTACTATATGTTAGCTAACTGAACATAATAATAGAAAGAAAAGACAGTAGTTTTTTTGAGACAAGTTATATGCTCACTACATATATGATGCTAATTCTGCCTATCTCCTCACCTCTCTTCCTCTACAGGAGTTTGCATTAAAACAACACATTTCCTTTTCATAAATCTCTATATACTACAGACAGTAGTTAGGTCATAGATGGGTCTTTGTTAACAAAGAAATTTCAAGAGATATATAAATACCAGTTCTTAGTCAATAAAAAACAAAGCAGTCGACCTTTAAATAGACCAATATTTAACTAACTGTTTTCAGTCATCCTATACCATAGTAAAGTCAGGGTTTAAAAAACATAGTGTTTCACAGTTTTGATCAAAAATGATTCCATTTTCCTTTATGTATAACAGCTTCTTATATACCCAGCAGTGATTACACAGCTCTCATCATTGGTTGCTAGTATCACAATCTATATCAGCATCTTCATGGCAGCTGGATAAAAAGTTTCTATGTTTATCTTTACAAAAATATTTCAAGACACTGTCTTGTTATGCAGTCTGGAAATACATTCTGATTCAACTCTGAAAAGAAGACAGTTTAAATAGTTGACAGCAGTTATATAGTCAAGGCAGGCCATAATTTCTGTTCCAGAAACCATGTGTGCAAGCTAATTTTCCCTCTACTTGCTACAGTTTTAGGGCCAGATTTTCAAACAAGCATTTGTGTACATAAAATAGGTAATTGCACACACAAATGGGCAATTTTGTATGCAATTATCCATTTTGCATACACAGTTATAGGCTTCTGAGTGTATAACGCATATACATGAAATTTGGCAAGCATACCCATTACACCTTGCTTTAAAAGTGTGGTCCATATTGCAGGGTTATTGGAGAGAAGAAAATTGAGATTCTTCCTGTTTGATAGTGTTATTGCACTCATTACTTTTCCTTACATCATTCCTTTTAATCAAGGATATCAAAGCCCATTAAATTATTAACCCAATCACCCCAACAGCCCTATTGTCATGGATGCCAAATGTTATGACAATCTCATTTTAGAAATTAAGAAACCAAGGCACAGAAGTTAGACTTCTCTAAATATTAACAATTTTCCATTTAGGCTTCCTGACAAATAGTTCCTCAGAATCCACTCTCCATCTGCCTGCACAAATGCAAATCTAAAAGAACAGTGTTGCAAAAAGGAATTGAGCATAAACACAAAGTTTCTTTCCTCGTGGTCCAAATAAGCCAAAGTTTGTTCACTTTCCACGCTGACAAAAAGTGTGCATTGGTCCTTTTTTCAAACATAGATTGGGTAAGACAGCAAGTTTTAATAGGAGGGCTTGTTCATCTGGGAAATCCCTATGTTATTGTCAAAACAAAAGAATAAACATTCACTCACTTCATGGAAATAAATTATGTCTTTAGGTTTGCAGACTGTTTCTCAGAAAGCTGATGAAAGAGGTTTATTTGACTGATAACAGCCTGAAGTTTACAGTTACACATTTGGCTTCCTCACAAAGCTGAAAGCAGGATTCCTTGTGGCTTTGACATCAGGGAAATAAGACAGACAGTTTGAATATTAGTTGTCGTTGTTGCAGTTAACTTATGTGCCCTCTGTATTCCTGCTTGACTTGCTACCTGTCTACCATGTCACTGTGCGGTCTATGCTGACAGAATTGCAGAGGCAGAAAGCTCAATTGTTCCAAAGAAAATAATGCAATCAGTCCTTGCAAGGAAGAAAAAAAAATCAGTTGGCACCTACTGCACAGAAATAACAATTTGACAACAACTTTACCTAAAACCTAAAGTTTGCTTATATCAAGACAAATTAAAATACTTTGAGATGACCTTTAATTGAATATTATGGGTAATAGTAGTAGAAGTAGCAGTGAGAGTAGTATTAACAGCTGCAGGAATAGTGGTGTATTAGTAATATTAGTAGCAGCAACAGAAGTAGTGGTATTCATAGCAGTAAAAGTAAGAGCAATACTGCTCATAGTAAAAACAGAAATACCTAACATATTGTTATTTACCATGTACCAAGATCTATGAGATGAATGCTGTTTTTTAACCACTCCTACAGATAAAGGATATGGAACATTTAAAAAAATTCTCTGAGGCTATATAGCTTGTAAGTAGCAGAACTGGGAGTAGCCCCAGTGCATTCAGATACTAAATGCCGCAGGTATGAAATGGGTACAATTCCATTTCAGCCATTTTGTTTTTATTCTCATGTAGCTGCAGAAAATAAAGACAACTTTGGCAGTTACATATTTCTCAAAATACCATTCAAAAAGTGCAACTTTAAAAATCTTTTAAAAAACGGAGGATCCCTGGGTGGCTCAGTTGGTTAAACATCTGCCTTTGACTCAGGTCATGATCTGGGGGTCCTGGGATGTATCTCCACATCAGGCTCTCTGTTCAGTGGAGACCCTGCTTTTCCCACTCCCTCTGCCTGCCACTCCACCTGCTCGTACTCTCTTACTCTGTCAAATAAATAAAATATTTTTAAAAAGTGCAGTTTTAATAACTCATGTACTTTAAAATTAAATCTTCCTAAGTAGTAAAAAAAAAACAAAACAAAAAAACAAAAACAAAACAACAACAAAAAAAACAGACTACCTTGTGTAACAAGTCGTGAGTTAAAGAGAGTATTAAACAGAATGAAAGGTCTGAATTTGAGTCATATGTTAATTCTTGAAAAAAAAAAGTAAATTATTTGTCTTAAGTTGTGTTTGTATGTGTGTGAGAGAGAGAGATAGAGAGAGAGAGAGAAGTTGCACTAGAGAGTGTTAGCCTTCTAAATACCTGACTTTGCCAATAACATTTGTTTTTGTTTTTGTTTTTCCCTTTAATAATAACTAAAGCTGAGAAGGACATCAGGGAATAAGCTTCATGTTGCTCATTAGTGTTAAACCTAACATGATGAGCATGTTTTTTGGGATGTTTAGTAATTTGTATTTCTTTAGAACCTTTCATCTTAGGATCCTAGTGTGCTTTATAAACATTAATTCTCTTAGAATTGCTACTAGGAAGATG